>NC_139217.1:454723616-454916475 GCF_055691185.1 Crinia signifera
TCACAAGAGGGTACAGAGCCACCTATGGAGGTTGAAAAAACAGGCAAACATAAATGCTATTAAATATATTGGGCCACAAATTATGTGGTTATGCGGATCAGACAGACCTGGAAAACAATTACAGGGTTGAGAGACCGTACAATAAAAATCACTCGATGTATATTTGAAGCGCACATATATTGGATGAAAAGCACTAGATGTATGGGATTGCGATTTGCACAGTAGAGTTGGGGTGACAAGCAAAAACAGACTGTCACTGACACAGTGTACTGGGAATGAACACACTATAACTAATTGAAGCCAATCCTGTATGCATCTGCCTGATTGGATATCCAATCAGTGGGGTTCACGTTGAGGCGTCAATTTTAAACTACACAAATAAAGAAGTTTGCAACGTAAATCAGGTTACAGTAATAGATCCAGAAACATGGCAAGCCAGCAGTGTATTAGGCAGGGGCAAATGTTAACGATAGTGCATTTAAGACAAACCCTCACATGCAGATATATGCAGACACAGGTGGTACAGGTTAATATCACAATAAATCATTCAAGATAATCTGTTCGCAGTGATATGTGCACACAGAGCAAATAGGTTGTAAAATGGATAATTCATGTGTGGTTCTCTGCGGCGGATATAATGTACGCTACTCCTTTAGAGGGTAATCCTCCCTTGTGCCCCAGTTTTTTAATAAATGATTGGTGGAGAGGAGATACAGGGGTCCGTTTTAAAGAGAGGAGCAGTCTAATACATGAATAGAGCTTACTAATTACTAAAGCAGTCTAATAAGTAAGCAAAAGAAAGTAAAGCTGTAGGTGGGAGATCCCACAGAAATTAGATAGGGTAGGGTGCCGTGTGGGGTGCCGGTACCTGGCGGGTGATAACCCGCTGATGTCGAGGACTCAGTCTGGGTGGGTCCCTGAGTCAGGCTGCGTCTGCCAAGAATTACAGCGTGAATGGCTGTGTAGAGGTGGCCGGGTGATCCGCCCGTGGCTTGCGGCGGATAGACAGGCTCCGGGTGTGGAGTGACGTCAGGGGGTGGTCCTAGGTGCGTCAGTGGACACGTGTTTCGCCGTAGAGGCTTGTTCACCGTGACTGAATTCTAATAAAAGTTATTTTTTATGCCAATCATCTTACTACCTCACACATTATGCTTGATATGGAGGCCTGCTTAGAAACCTTGCTTAAAATTGCAGATTTAGGAGTGCCTCTACAGTCAATGTGATAGGGATTCTACTGGCACAGAGAAGCCGTCCATGGCTGAGGGCACTAACACCGTAGCTTCTGATTCTGAGGTCATGTCACAACCAGACATGGAGTACAACTGCGCTGCCTGGAAGGCCTACTCCCTCTGTTGAGCATCTGGTGGAAGGATGCTGATGACTGCACCAACTCTTGTACTAAGAGGAGAAAACAGAATGGGATGGCAGATAACCACTTGGCCCATCTAGTCTGCCCCGTTTCTATTTTTTTATGTGGACAGAAGTGCTTCTATGCGGAAGTCAGATTCTCTGTTAGTCCAGTATGGATGATGCTCAGCAGGGCTGGAGAGTTGGATTCGTGTTCCGATTAGACAAGCTTACCTGGCCGTATCTAAAGTTCCCCCTGTGGTGAAAGCTTACTCCCCTCGCTCATTGGTGGATGTACGTCCAAGGCACTAATACGAGAAACAGGTGTAAATATAATTTATTTACAAAACTTCTTTTAAACTTGAGAAACAATAAGATTTGTGTCCCGAGCTACATTTTTAATTAATCATACACTAAATATAAAAGGTCACCTACAATTTACCTTTTTTTTTCACATTCAATTTTTATTGTAAGATTTCGTCTGAAAGACATTTTGTATGGGGGGGGGAGGGGTACAGAAAGGGGGAAGGGGGGGGGGGGGAAACAAAGGCACAGTAGAGATACAGAGAGCAATCGCATCAAATTGCCTAGCTAATAACAGTCAAATTTGAACAAGTAGACATCTCTGATCTAGAAAAGCAAAGGCATACCAGTGTTTACATCAATCTGTGGACCATCTGACTCTAGAGGCATACGGGGGTACAATATGTACTGTAGGGCTAAGGCTTAGAGCCGACCGTGGGCAAAGGTATAGTTGTGCTTTAGTCCTCAGAGGAGGGATTGCTTAACAGGTTAGTGGTACCCACCCTGTCACAGTAAAGGGACCATCCCCACCATTTCATCAGAATAGAGTTTGCTGCAGAGGAGTATTTCGCACCAGCGGTTTCAAAGGTATAGTGTTTGTGGATTTTTTTACGAATGGAGTCTATTGTCGGTATGACCTCTGACCTCCACTGTTTGGCGATCATGGCTTTGGTGGCTATGAGCACATGTCCAATTAAGTATCTGTCCGCGGCAGAGAAACAGGGTGGGATAATGTGAAGCAGTGCCAGAGCTGGGTTTGCGGCAATGGGGCGGGAGAGTATAAACCCTATCAGGAGAAACACCTCCTCCCAGAGAGGCCGCAGAGCCGGGCACTTCCAGAATACATGGATAATGTCTCCAACCGAGCCGCATTTCCTCCAACAGAGGTTTGTGGTGGTCGGCCATATCCTATGTAGCCTCTCCGGGGTGAAGTATGCCCTGTGGATGAGTTTAAAGAACATTTCAGAGTGGTGTAGGCAGCGCGATATCTTAAAGCACGACCTGTGAACATCGCCCCAGTCCTCCTCTGAAAGAGAGATTTGTAAGTCTCTTTCCCACTGTATTTGGGCAAGTGATTTATTCCCCTCTGGTCCTGGGGCGAGCTGGGCGTACCATTTAGAGATTCCTCCTTTGTGGGACGGGGCACTCACTAAGTTTTTAAGATATGTAGGGAGGAGAGGGGGCTGGGCCGATGCCGGCAGGTGTGTCTGGAGCCAGTTTCTTATTTGTAAATATATAAAAAAGTCCTGCTTTGGGATGTTGTAAGTGTTCTGGATATCAGCGAATGAGCTGAGGTGTCCCCCTTTATAGAGATCGCCCACTGAGGATATACCCTGAGCCACCCATCTGCTCAGCTGCGGTATAGGGATTAGGGACTTAAGGGTTTTAAGTGACAGGTGAGGAGCCGGTAGGGTTGCCCCGTCTGTGGAGTCCACTACTTTATGCCAGGCTTCCAGTGTTACCTGGATAGATTTACACTTTGCAGCAAGTTTACGCGATATCGTAGGGGGTAGCCATAGTAATTCCGTTAGAGGGATGGAATGGGGGTAGGAGCTTTCCAGGGCTACCCAAGGTTTCTGGTCAAGAGGTGACATCCAATCCCTAATTTGGTTTAGGATGCAGGAAGCGTGATAGCGCTCTAAGTCAGGAAATGCCACACCTCCCTCTGATTTGGGTTTTATTAGGGTTTTCTTTGCTATCTTAGGCTTAGCCCCCCTCCAGACATATCTAGTCACCAGCCGATTGAACCTTTGAAGGACGGACTTCGGGGGAAATCTTGGGATGGACCTGAAGAGGTACATTAGCTTTGGGAGGAGAACCATTTTGGCAGCCGCAATTCTCCCCAGCCAAGAGACCTCGTGTAGCATCCATTCTTTAGTTAAATCTGTGAATGCCTTTAGCAAGGGGTTGTAATTGCATTCAATGATACGTTTACCAGGGGCCAATTGAATTCCTAAGTATTTTAAAGAGCAGGGCTGCCAGGAGTAGTTATAGTTTTCTTTCAGCTGGGAGACCAGGTCTGGAGGGAGGCCCAGCGGCAGGGCCTCCGTTTTACTGGTGTTGAGCTTATAGTAGGAGACTTCGGCATATTCCTGTAGGACTCTATGCAGGGTGGGAAGAGAGTTTATGGGGTCTATGATACATAACAGAACATCGTCTGCAAATAAGCTTATCTTATGGGAAAGATTGCCGATTCTAGGGCCTAGAATGGAGTCCTCACATCTAATGCGTTCAGCTAGTGGCTCAATTGCGAGGGCGAATATTAAAGGGTAGAGGGGACACCCTTGGCGAGTGCCATTGGTGATTTGGAAGCTCCTCGATGTGCAGCCATTGGTGAATACTTTGGCGGAGGGTTGCGAGTAAAGGGCCAATATGGAGTCTAATATGCGGCCCTGGAAGCCAAACCTCTCCAGGGTCGTTTGCATAAAGCCCCAGTGGAGCCTATCAAATGCCTTCTCGGCGTCTAGTGACAGGACCAGTAGGGGGGTCTGTTCTGCCGTGCAGTGATCAATAATATCTATCACCCTGCGGGTGTTATCTGGGGCCTGTCTGTTTAGGACAAAACCGACCTGATCGTTCTTAATGAAGGAGGGGAGGAGAGGGCTTATCCGATTTGCAACGAGTTTGGCATAGAGCTTTAAGTCCGAATTAAGCAGGGCAATGGGCCTATAGTTTTGGGCCGAGGCAGGAGATTTACCTGGTTTGGGTATGGTGACTATACGGGATTCAAGCATTTCTGAGGGGAAATGCTTAGTTTCCGAGGCCTCGTTAAAAACTTCGACAAGTATAGGGGATAGTTGGGATTTAAATGTTTTATAGAAATTTGATGGGAAGCCATCAGGTCCAGGTGCCTTGTCTCTTGGGAGGGAGTCAATGGCGCACTGAACCTCCTCCGAGGTCCAGGGGGCATTCAGGGACGACTGGGCCTCTGGTGACAGGGAAGGCAGGGAGACTCTGTCAAGGAAATTTTCTATTTCCCCTGCCTCAGGCTGGGGGGTGGAGGGATCTCCCTGTAGGTTGTAGAGCTTAGAGTAGTATGTCGCAAAGACATTGGCTATCTCGTCCGGGTCATAAATTTTCGTACCATGTTCTGAGTATAACATGTGGATCTTTTCTTTGGCTCTCCTACCCCTTAGCTTCCTAGCCAATAGCCTACCCGCCCTGTCACCGAGAATGTTACAATTTACCTTTTTATGATGTAAGTTGTTAGTCATTGCATAACTTGTACTGAACATAACTCTTGAGGTTCAAGTCACACGGAGATCACGCGACTTGTATCTGTAGGAGACCTTTTTTATTATTATTTTTGTTAAATAACGTCTTGCAAATATGAATAGGACGCACAAGCAGCTTCTGATTGAAATGTTATGTCTGCCTTCTGCCGGGCGGGTTGACAGACATGGGTAACATGGGGTCTCCCCTTATGTGAGGAGATAGAGGTAGCAGCCTTTCCAATTTGTGCAGAAGTCAAACTATGTATCCAACACCTTGACTGCGCTCTTTACCCCTTGATTTAAGTATCCCCTAATTTGGTGAGAGAACGATGTAGCACGTTACGAAGTTTGTCCCAACTTTGGTAAATCAACATGAATGACCTCTAACGGAGTTTGGTTCCCTTCTTCCTGTCTTCCAGGTGGCCCAGGCTTACTTGACCCCTGTGAAAAAGATCCGTATGACACTTTAGCTACTATGACGAATCAGCAACGAGAGGATATTACTTCCAGTGCACAGGTAACAATTCTCTACTTGCAAGTGCGTCACCGCTATGTGTTCTTGGATGTGGCTCTGTCTTATTTATAATGGGTGCAGTGTGTGCACACTGAGTACATGGGACACACGCGCTGCACTTGTTTCTTGACTACTTACTTTCGTAGTCCTGCGCTGACTGCGGCATCAGTTCTCTAGAGATCACCTGGAAAATGGAGCTGTGGCCATTCTTTTGTATGTTTTGCACATGCGCAGTACAGATATCCTGGGGAAATGGCACAGCGGCCATATGTCTGCAGAGGGGAGGAGCCAGCACAAGGTCCCGCCTCCTCTCTTAAAACGCCCCAGCCCTCTCTTATGTATATAAATCTCCCAGTCTTTTAAATGTCTTTGCATTTTGATCCCCACCTGAATCTGACTTTCCTACTTTCCCTTCCTCCCGGACAGTTTGCACTCAGGCTGCTCGCGTTCCGACAAATACATAAGGTCCTCGGCATGGATCCACTGTCTCAGATGAACCAGCGCTTTAACATTCACAACAACCGCAAGAGAAGGCGAGACAGCGACGGCGTGGACAGCTTCGAAGCCGAAGGAAAGAAGGATAAAAAGGATTACGACAACTTCTAAAAGAACACGAACGATACAGACTCTGGCACTCTACCCCCTGAGAAATACATTTCCACTGACAGAGGCCTTTCATCCCGTCTGCTGCAGGGTTACGTGTCCTGATCCAACCTATGGTGTCTTGTGGTTACCCTGCTCCAGACCCGATGCGTCGTCTCTGTAGTTGTTAATAGGTTTAAATATTTGTATAGTTGATTTCAAGTTAGAAGCGACTTGCGTTGGTAGTACTATTCCATTGGGAAACACCAGGAGGTGCAGCTTTTGTGGATAGATGTGCAGTATATATAGGGTACATATAAAGCACTGGACCCTACCACCAGTGACGTGTCTCCTTTTACCTAATAGTTGTAGTATTTAATTTTCCAGCTGTGTCTTTTAGTTTTGTGTTGAGTTGTATTTAAAGAGGAAAAAAAAAAAAAAGATTGCGGCAGGGGAAAAGCGAGGGCTGCATTTAGTTGTGCGTTTTATTACTAAATATGGCGTATGCCGCACTAATTCTTCTGTTCCTAAGTTTTTATTTCTGTAAATTGATACACATTGATGTGATGTGTGAAGACTTTTTTTTTTTTTTTTTGCATTTTTATTTTCCGTTTTGAGCACTCAGAAGCAAGTGTCTCCGGATATCTTGTGGCACCGGTCGCAACATAAGTGTCTCCAGATATCTTGTGGCACCGGTCGCAACATGTTGTATAGTTGTAACGAAGGCAGCTTAATGTTCATTTGTTTGCTTTTAGTTGTGCTGGGGTTGGAATAAAGCGACCGTCTACCTGTCCTTCAGACACGGATACTGCCAGTATTGCATGAATTTCTTTTCATTAGAATAGTTTTGAAGTCACCCGCTAAATTATTTGGGGGTTTCGTGTATAGGAAGGGGTTATGAGGATAAGGTTACTTTTTCCCTCCGACTGGAAGATCGTTCCCTTCCCTGCACTCAAAGCAGGCGGCTATTTTAATGGGCTGGAACATCCGCAATGAAGCCTGGAATTCCATGGAACTAGCGACGGTTTTGATGCGTGGGATGATGACACTTCTTTCTTTGATGAATTGTGTACAGGTGATGGGGGTTCGCCTTTTTTAAACCTTCACCCAGCAATCCCAGTGATCCAGCTAAGGAGAAAGTGAGACGATCGGACTGGTTGGTTAATGAGCGTGGGTTTGTTACTGTGAATCCTGCAAACAAAACAAAAAAATACTTTTAAGGTTATTTTTTAAATTCAAATACAAGCAGAGGGAGTCTCCACATTTAGGGAACATAGTTAATCTTGTAAAACACTACATAAGGACATACCTTACATTGAGGGGGTTGGGAAGATCTTACTAGCAGGCATCAGAAATGTTGCTGTCATTAGTGCTTTCGTTGTACCCTCTTCCAAGTGTGATGTTGATGCTGTGTTCATAGAGCCAGTGTGGTGGTAGCATTTGACATAAGTGGTGCAAAAAACTAGGCCACCTGTTTTCCTGCATGTTCAGGTTTCATTGCAACCGTGTGTTCTGTAGGTGTATAGACCAAGATTGTGCAAATACTAGTAAGATATAGGGGGCAAAGGAATATACCCCTTTCCTGACCATGACAAGATGCTTTTTACATATGAGCCCCTTGTCCCCCTGGCATTGTAATCCTGTGGTGACTGTACAAGGAACAGGTCTTGTCAGAATACATGATTACACAGAATCAACAATTCTGTATTCAGAACTTTCTGGACAGTGGATTCCCATCAGTAGAGCCCAACTCTGACCGTATATCTTCAGTGTAGTTACCATATACATCTCAGACTTCCTATACCTTGTGCAGCTCTCATTTCAACTTCTATTAACCATTACTAGACCTAGAACCTTTGACCCTCCAGCTGTTGTGGGACTCAAAGTTCCAGAGCCGCTGCCAGCCAATTGTGTTGGCAGTTGAGGCGTTAATACCTGCTACTCACATTAGACTTGAGTAATAGGAGGCGCAGAGTCCAGAAACCAGTAAGTCGTACGTTCTTGAGAATGGATCAAATTGACTTCTCTATCTTGATTTATCTATAGGGCAGAATCCACTGCTGCTGTCTTACTTCCTATACGGCAGGGGTGGCCAAAACTGTCCTCAAGATCTGACAACTGTTCATGTATCTCGGGCAACCTGTGGATCTAGAGTAGGAATAACTGCAGCAGGTTTGACAATGTGACAGTTAGTAATGAATACAGCTGTGCACCAGCTAGGTGATTTGGGCAATGTTGTACCATTGGTAGATCTCGAGGAACCGTTTGGCCAGCCCTGGTCTAGATAACAAGGTCTCACACTTTGTTTAGTTCCATTTGAAAAGCAAAAAATGTAAAACAAATTTCACAAGCAAAAGTAAATAATTGTGTGTTTCAAGAGTTAGGTCACAAGTGCAGGAGATTCCCGATGCACATTCCAATGATGTGTAACTTCTGGTAACCGGAAGCCTCATTTGCAGGATGTGTGTTAAGGAGAGTTTGGCCTGGCCTTGGATCATCTCACGTGAATAACGGAGTATAAAGACAGTAATTTTACTATCATTTGCAACATTCTGTTCATGTTACTTGCCACTTAACCCGTCTGTCAGATCTGCAGTGAAATAAACCTGAAGTGGACAATCTTAATCTCCTCCTATATCTTGTGTGCACGTTTGTTCCTGAGAAGATGAACATGGAGAATGTTAACCTGGTTTTAATTTTCCCCTTTATAAATGTGTGATGTAAAATCAGGAATAAATGTGAAATAAATCGGTTATAAGACTTCACATATGTTTCTGAAGATGGTGCTTCCATGTGATTCCGTAGATACTTCAAATATGACCGGTTATGTTTACACTGAATAATCATTTCATTAGGAGTTAGAACCACATTTGATATTAGACCATGGGTAAGCTTTTTTTTTTATTGATTTTTTTAAATTGATGAAAATTGATCTTAACTGATAGTGTTTTAGGGTCTGAACAACACATTTACTGAAAGATCATTTTTCCTATTAACTTGAAGTACTATTGATTTTTATTTTTCAGGAGACTTCAGGGGCCACAGGGCTAACAGTGGGTAGTGAGCGGGAGAGTGACCATTCCAACACAAGAAAGGTTAAAGTTCTCGGCTGCTCCCAGTCAGCCAGGCTCCTCCCCTACTCTACCCCACCTCCAGGTCAAGCTACTCAGTTTATTTGGTGCTGGCAGGAGCTAACATGCACCACAGTCGGGCTGCTTTATGTAGCCTTCTTATTTTTTATTTTATTTTTACACAATGTTCAGTGACATGGGCAGCAGTACTGGGGGTCTCAGAGCGACTACCCCATCACCCGGCTCTGGCAGCCACACACCACTCCCTGGTGCGTGACTGTGGCTGGCCCCGGGCACTTGGGGGACTGCAGCCTTGACTGGGCATCAGAACTTCAAGACTGAAGGTAACGCGCTCTCTGCTGGACCACCAGGGAGATTGGCTGTGTGTGGGCAGCAGCGCCGGTAAGTGGCGTTGCCTGTGTGCACCGGATCTCTGCCATTTTACTGGCGTCGCATGAGATCATCATTCCCTGGCAGCCATTTGCTAGCAGGGGGAGTGTGCTCTCCTCACACAGCCCCTCCCACCAGGGACAGTAGGAAGGGTATACCCACGTGAGTTCTCTCCACTGATTTCTGCCTGCTTGCACGTGCAAGAGGGACACGGAGAGCACTCAGCCATTCCAGGGTTCCACTCCTTAACTGCCGGGCCACTTGGTCAAGTCCTTCCTGTAACTCTCCTACAAGGACACAGGTTACATTATTTTATGCTCCAGTCAGCCATAGCTGCTTTAGGGATCTCAGTGCCAGCTTTTATTAGCATTGTATGCTTTTGTATGTGTGCTGTCTGTACTGTTTTAACACTCATTGCCTGTCAGAAGTATACTATGTTAACTGTCACAGTCCAGGGCAGCCAAACATCTTTACAAAGTAGGACTGGTAGCCGTCTGGCTCAGGTCAGACGTCGTTCTCTGTGGCTCCGATCATGGAAGGCGGATTCTAAGAAAATCCTAGAGGCTCTTCCCTTTTAGGGTTCCCTCGTATTTGGGTCAGAGTTGGACAAATTGTGGCTATGTTGGCTGCTTCCAAAGCAGCTTTCCTGCCGTCCACACCCCCGTGCTCTTTTTCCAGTCCTTACAGGGCAGGGATAGAGGAAATTCCTTCACAAGAACCCTGCCCACAAAGTCCTCCAAGGCCAAGAATAAACATCCCTAGGTGACCTGACAAGCCCTCTGCATGATGAGGTGGCGCTCTACCTGGGGGATCCCAGGGAGGGGGTCACCTGCTGTGGTTTTCAGATGTCTGGCTGGAATCCACAACAGACACATAGGTTCGGGATGTGGTCTCCCAAGGCTACTTCATATCCTTCCGACGTCGTCTACTAAGCTTGTTCTTTTCCACAAGTTCTCCTAAGAACTTGGTAAAGCGCAGAGCTCTGGAGCAGGTCATCCAGGGTCATAGCTCTGGTTCCCATGTTGCATCGAGGCATAGGTTTTTTACGCCAGCCCTTCTTTGTTTGGAGACCTAACTGGTCTTTCCGTCCGATCCTCAATTGAAAGCGGCTCAAATTTCATCAGGGTCCCAAAATTCAGGATGGAAACCTTGAGGTCTATAGTCCTGGCCTTACACCCAGGTGACTACATGGACACGTATCTGCATATCCCCATCAAACAGGAACATCAACGGTTTCTGCGGTTTGCACTGCAGGACTGTCATTTCCAGTTTCTAGCACTGACTTTGGGTCTAACCATTGCACCCAGGGTGTTTACAAAGGTCATGGCGGTAATGGGCAGCAGACTTCGCAATCAGGGTATCCGAATACTTCCATATCGATGACCTGTTGATCCTGGCACAGTCGGCAGAGGTTCTCCAGGCCCACTTGACCAAGGTGGTAGAGGTCCTAGAACATCTCGGCTGGATCATAGATTGGCCCAAGTCTTCTATGCTTCCTGCTCAGTCCATGATCCATCTGGGTGCCCAGTTAGACAGTTCATCTGCGTATCTACTTGCCAGAAGTACACCGCAGGACTCTTCAGTCCCGTGTTCGGTGTCTCCTCTCCCTCAGGCGAGTTTCACTCCATGCCTGCATGAGGGTCCTGGGCTTGATGGTGTCAGCCTTTGCAGTTATACTCATGCCCTCTCCAATGAGAGATCCTCAGCAAGTGGTCGGGGGTCTTACAGCAATCTTCGGTCCCACCAAATTGTCTTGTCACCCGCAGTACAGATCTCCCTGTCCTGGTGGCCTCTGGACCAGAACCTCAGGGAGGGGAGACCATTTCGGATGCATCGTGGACCAATCTCCATGGTTGGGGAGCGGTGACGGATTAAAGAGCTTTCCAGGGATTGTAGAATGCACAGGAATCCTTGCTGTCTATCAATGTCCTCGAACTGAGGGCAGTACTGCTGGTCCTCCACCAGGCCGAACTTTGGCTCCGAGGTCACCCTGTGCAGGTCCAGTCGGACGACGGTGGCTTATATCAACCACCAGGGGGCACTAGGAGTTGGTCGGCCATGGCAGAGACCTCCCGTATCTTTCATTGGTTGGAGGGGAAGATCCCGGCTCTATCGGCTGTCTATCCCGGGAGTCCTTAATCGGGAAGCAGACTTTCTCAGCCGTCAGACTCTCTGGATGCTGGCGAATGGGCCATCCATCCGGAGGTGTTCCAGATGTTGGGGCAGACCCGATGTGGACTTGATGGCCTCATGCCACAATCACCAGGTCACCCTGTACGGGTCCAGGTCTCACGACCCAGGGGCCTGCATGGTAGAAGCACTGTCAGCTCGTGGCTATTTGCTCTGATATATGCCTTTCCCCCATTTTGCTCCTCCTCAGAGTCCTTCGCACGGACTTTGAAGGCGGAAAGAGGCATGTTGATCCTGGTGGCCCAGGAGGATTTGGTTCTCAAATCTACAGGCCCTTTCATTGGCCCCTCCGATCTGTCTACCTCTATGGCCAAACCTGCTCACTCAAGGTCCATGTCTACATCCGAACCTGCAGTGTCTGGTTTTGATCGGGTGACTGTTGAGCAGGGCCGCCGACGGGGGGGGGTCTGGGGGTACTTGAGTCCCGGACCCCGCTGCTCTGACAGAGGGTAGGGGCCCAGGCAACTCTCCCCAGCAGCACAGTAGTCACTCTCACCCCCGCCCTCCCCTTCACTGTCTGTCGCTTGAGCCCGCTGCCTACCCAGCCCCGAGTTCCCGGCGGCCGCGGCAGCACATTGTGACTGCGCAGTCACATCATCCTCCAATGAGAAGTCGGCCGCCGGGACTCGGGAAAGGAAGCCCCAACCGCTGCGTGACGTAATGATGTCACGCTGTGTGTGATAACTGAAGAGCAGCACCATGGGAGAACAGTCAGGAGACTTGCTGCTGCATATGGGGAGAGGAGCTGCCAGCCACCCTGAGTCCCTGTCTGACCCTGGCCCCAAGGTAAAAATGCATTAAAAGTGCCGAGGGGAGGGGGGTGGTAATGCGTGCCCACTGCCCACCAATGTGTTAATTTTTATACACTCACCGCTGCCCACCAATGTGTATATATTATTTATACATCCACTGCCCACCAATGCAATATATTTTTATATGCCTACTGCTACCAATCTATATTTAAACACCACTGCCCACCAATGTTTATTAATAATAGGTGGCAACGTATAAATTACTGGTGCAGGCCAGCGATGTATATGTTAATGCCTATTCTTAATAAACATTGGAGGGCAATGGAGTTTAAATAAATAAAATTGGTGGGCAATAGGCATATAAAAATATATACATTGCTGGGCAGTGGGCATAGGAAAAAAAAAAAATAATATATATATATATATATATATATATATATATATATATATATATATATATATATATATATATATATATATATATATATATGTGGGCCAAAATATCTGACTAAAATATATATATTTTCTCCTTCATCCACTAGGTGTTACTGGAGTAACAGTGCGGAATAGGTGACCCCAGTGTGTCCAACTCCTCCCCTTCTACTTCCCCCTCCTAAGCAGTCTTAGAATGTGCCCTTGGGAGCTGGTCACACTGGCTTGCTCTAGGGCAAAAATGTTTTAGTCAGAAGAATGAAGATTTCTTGGCAGCACAGACAGACAGGGACTTGCCGTTGCCTGTCTGCAACGTGGGCACTCCCCGGCTACAGAGACCACCGTCTCCGGAGTGACAGCCGCCACCGCGTGTGGTATGTGCCCAGTCCTCCCTCAGCCTCTACCGCCTCCGGCCAGCACAGGTATCGGGTATGTATGCCTGGCCCCCCGGCTAGCTGCGCGGGCCAGTTAAAAAGATGCCGGTACTGCAGGATCTGGGTTTATTTTAAACTTTGGCGCCATTAAGGGAGCGGAGTCGCCGGGTGGGCGGAGCTACCACGTGGTCCCGGCTTCTCCCCAGTGTGACTCAAGCAGTGGCGGCCATCTTTTAAGGACACACTGCTGCATGCATAGAAGCATGCTGCTTTGCTGTGACAGTCTCCGGGACCCACGAACAGCCTCTTCTACCGGTGTCCAGACCTGCATCAGCTTCCCCAGGTTCTGGGTGAGACAGATTGTGGCTGTATGCAAATTAGGCTATAGCGCTCCCTGGTATATACCATAGCGCTATTGTTAGCCTGTGGCAGCTTCTTTTCTTTTACTGTCTCTCCTGTCCAGTGTTTCACTCTGGCTTTTGTCTGTTCTATCCTCTTGTGTGTATGTACAGTCATAACTTGCTGGTTGTTGCAGATATATTTATACTGTATTTCAATAGCAGTTACAATGGCAGGGGTTAGCTCTAATAAGTCTTGCAAGAAGTGTAATACTAAGCTTACACCATCTGCGGCGGGCACCCTGGTGTGCGATAAGTGCACCCCAGATCCCTCTGCCTCTCAGGCACAGGCCTCCCCTGCTTGGGCTTTACAGCTCAATGATGTGATGTCACGTCTGTCCTCTGAGCTTACAGCTTCACAGAGGGACAGAGAAGCCTCCAGAACACAACAGCGTGATTTAGCCTTAGCTGTGGAAGGCTTAACTAAGGCCTTGGCCCCAGAAATGGTTCAGCCCACTCTTAGCACCCCAGTGCTAATAAGACTGCTCACGCAGGTCTTAGACACTGACACGGATGATATGCCAGACCTAGAGGAGGTTGAATTTGTCACCCCAGATGTGGATGTGCAACAAGCTTTGCTACCACAGCAGCCGGACCATGCTGCGCAAGGCTTAGATATCCTTATTGATATGGTCAAACTGGCTCTGGATATTGATGACAGGGCTGCTGCACCCACTCGCCCCTCCCTTTTTGGTAAAAAAACAAAACACACGGCCTCTTTTCCTCCTGCAGAGGAACTAGATGAGCACGTTTTGTTGGCATGGAAAAAAATTCGAATTTCTCGTAGACAGTTGGCATCATACCCCTTGTCTGCCGAGGGCAGAAAGTTGGTAGAGACACCCCCGGTGGTTGACCCTTCGGTGATCGCCTCGGACTGTAAGCTTGAGCTTATCCTTAAGTCCATTTATACCGCAGCTGGGGTAGTACAGCGTCCGTCTCATGTCGGATGCTGGGTCAATAAGGCCATCAGGGTTTGGGCCTCTCAGATGGTTATGCATCTGAATCAGGGAGCTGAGGTTGATGTCCTGCTGCAGTTAGCAGAACATACACGTGAGGCCTCAGCATATATGGTGGAGGCCTCTAATGATGATCAGCACACCGATCACTCTGAGTCCAAGCGGGCGGTGGAGGCTCTCCCTTTTGCAGGAGGTGTCCTGTTTGGTCCCGAACTAGACAAGTGGATATCACAGGCTACTGGGGGGTAAATCCACGTTCCTTTCCTCCACTGCTCCCACCCCCCCCCCCCCCCCCACACTTACTTTTCAAGGCAAATCGTTTCGGTCCTTTCGCCCACAGGCAAATTTCCGAGGACATTCCAGAGGGGGTGCTGGCTCTCGGGCTTGTGGCAGAGGTGCTTCCTCTCCCGCCCAAGAGGCAAAAGCCTCCACTAGGCCCTCAGCATGACGGGCTTCAGGCCCACCTGGGGGACCCCAAGGTGGGAGCTCGTCTTCAAGACTACAGGCATGTGTGGCTTCAGTCTTGTCAAGATGCATGGGTTCGAGATCTGATCGCTTTTGCTACAAGATACATTTTCGAAAACCACCTCCTCGCCGGTTTTTCAAAACAGGTTTGCCAGTTTCAGAACAAAGGGGCCTGCTCTTATCTGCGGCCATTTCGAAACTGGTAAATGCGGGGGTGGTGATCCCAGTCTTGGAAGAACAAAGGACCATGGTATTTTACTCCAGTCTTTTTCTGGTTCCAAAGCCGGACGGCTCTGCTCGACCTATCCTCAACTTGAAGGATCTGAATCAGTGATCGCCGGATTGGAGGAGGGCGAGTTCTTGGTATCACTTGATATCAAAGATGCCTACCTCCATATACCCATTTGGCCACCCCATCAGGCGTTCCTACAGTTCGCGGTCCGCAACCAACATTGGCAGTTTCAGGCCCTTCCATTCGGCCTCTCCTCTGCTCCCCGCATCTTCACCAAGGTCATGGCGGTGACAATGGAGATTTTGTGGACCCAAGGGGTGACGTAATCCCGTATCTCGACGACCTTCTGTCCAGGGAGGCTTTGTTGGCGAACATCGCTCTGACACAGAGGACTCTCATTCATCACGGATGGATCCTCAATTTTCAGAAATCCCAGCTTCAGCCCTCACAATGGCTACAGTTTCTGGGAATGATCTTGGATACTGCACTGCTGCGAGTTTTTTGCCGTACGAAAAGATACAATCACTCCAGGCCTTAATCCGCCTAGTGCTTCTGACCAGGCAGTTGTCGGTCCTCACATGCACCAGGTTACTACGGAAGATGGATGTCTCCTTCGAGGCAATCCAATACGGTCCGTTCTGGTCGAGACCGTTCCAATGTTACCTTCTGCGACAGTGGTCAGGCCCTTACCTGCACCTACATCACAAGGTAAGGTTGTCGGTGCGGGTACAACACTCTCTCCTGTGGTGGCTGAATCCCTCCAACCTCAGGGAAGGAAAGAGATTAGGCATTTGGAATTGGATACTTCTCACCACGGATGCCAGCCTTTGCGGTTGGGGAGCAGTCACCCTGGATCACCAGTTCCAGGAACGTTGGACTCCGCAGGAGGCTCTCTTCTCAATCAATGTATTGGAGCTCAGAGCAGGATATTATGCTCTCCTGCAGGCTCGCCATCTCCTTCAGGGTCAACCCTATCAGGGTGCAGTCGGACAATTCCACGGCCGTTGCCTACATCAAGTCGCGCAGCCATAAAGGAAGTGAGTCGAATCCTCCTATGGGCTCAAGATCACGTGCTGGCCATCTCGGTCATCTTCATACCCGGCGTGGAAAATTGGGAGGCTGACTTCTTAAGTCGGCAAGACGTACACCAGGGAGAATAGTGTCTCCACCCCCAGGTGTTTCAATGCCTGGTTCACAGGTGGGGGTGTCCTCAGGCGGACCTCATGGCGTCTTGCCACAATTAACAGCTGTCCCGGTACTTCGCTCGGACGAAGGATCCACAGGCGGTGGGAGTGGATACTGTAGTGGCCCCTTGGCCGTTCCACTTTGTATACATCTTCTCTCCGTTTCCACTGTTACCTCGGCTGCTGCAGAGAATTCGGAGAGAGGAGGTCTCGGTCCTACTAATAGCTCCGGATTGGCCGCGCAGGTCGTGGTACACCAGCCTCACATCTCTGCTGATCGACGAACCATGGCCCCTGCCTCTTCAAGAAGATCTACTCAGTCAGGGGCCTTTCATCTTTCCAGACTTAAGTCAGCTTCATTTGACGGTGTGGGTGCTGAAAAGTCCATCCCAAGGCAAGCAGCAATTCCACGGGCTGTTATACCTACTACGATGAAGGCCAGGAAAGACGTTACCTCCAAGCATTACCATCGCATATAGCGAGCCTACGTGTCTTGGTGTGAGGGACGTGGAGTTTCCGCTACTCTTTTCAAGAAGGCTAGACTTCTTATTTTTCTGCACGCCGGCTTAGCTGCAGGGTTATGTCTGTCTACCCTGAAGGTGAAAGTGTCGGCTGTATCCATTTTTTTTTTTTTTTTCAAAAGAAGTTGGCTCTTTTACCTGAGGTTCATACCTTTTTTTCAGAGTATTGCGGCTGCAACCACCTTTTCGTTCACCTATGGCTCCTCTAGTCCCAGGCTTCTTGCAGTCTGCATTTTTTGAGCCGCTAGAAGAGGTGGACCTTAAGTACCTTACATGGAAAACTGTTCTCCTCCTGGCTTTGGCATCGGCCAGAAGGGTCTCGGATCTGGGGGCTCTTTCGTGTCGCCCTCAATTTTTGCTCTTCCATGCGGACAGGGCAGAACTTTGTACTAGCCGCTCCTTTTTGCCTAAGGTTGTATCGGCTTTCCACATCAATCAGCTGATTGTGGTGCCGGCCTTTCAGGAGGATTCTCCTGAGGACAGTACTCTGGACGTGGTCAGAGCTCTTAGGATTTATGTGTCTAGAACGGCATCTCTAAGGAAGTATGATGCCTTATTTGTCACATATGATCCGGTCAGGCGGGACTGCCCGGCCTCGAAACAGACGTTGTCTCTGTGGATCTGTCTTACTATCCATCAGGCCTATGTCACAAATGCTCAACATCCTCCTGTTTCCATTACTGTGCATTCTACGCGCTCGGTGGGACCCTCTTGGGTGACTGCACGCGGGGTCTCTGTTCAGCAGCTCTGTAGAGCTGCCACTTGGTCTGGTCGTCAGACTTTTGTCCGGTTCTACCGGTTTTACACCTTTGCGGCTCCAGCTTTGCCGTTTGGATGATCAGTGTTACGGGGGTCTCAGCGCCATCCCACCCGTGCTGGGAGCTCTGGGACGTCCCCACTGTTACTCCAGTGACACCTAGTGGATGATGGAGAAAAAAGGGATTTTGTACATACCATAAATCCTTTTCTCCGAGTCCACAGGTGTCACTGGATGCCCTCCTCTGCGCTGTTTCTTATCTGTAAGGAATACCCGAGGTTAGGTTAGGAATAACCTGCCAGGTTAGGTTCCGGTCATGTTTGTTGGAACTGCCTGGTTTGTCTTGTGTGGTGTGTATTTTTCAGTGTTATGCTCACTGTTCTGTTTCATTTTCAACCTATACTGGTTAATTATTACTGTGTGTTATATTAACCTCCTCTGGGAAGAGTGTTCTTTCCTCCAGCTCCCTTCGGGCACATCCTTGTGACTGTAGGAAAGAAAAAAGTACTCTCTCTTTGTGGGGGCACAACTTTTTAGTATAATTAAAACTTAACTTTTAATGGTATCTAATTATTGCAGAATAAAATGGACATACATGACAAAAAGATAACACAAACACACAAGGAGCATCTGATGTGCTCAAAAAAGGACCCACCTTGTGGGTAACCTGTAAGGTACACACGATCTTGAAGTAGCGATAATATCTTAGTATGCTTGGAAGAATAGGAGTGTCACACAGTAAAAATGATTAATCTAGTCACGATTGCTTGTTAATGTGTACGTAAATCCTAGCAATTCTGTCTACCATACAATCTTGTATAGTGAATGAACGTAAATACCCACTAATATTGATATGTTACCAGTATTGTATTATTTGGAAACAAACACAATTCTGAAATTGATAATGGTCATTATCATCAGCAGGTCTTATCTTCAACTGTTTACCAGATAGCAGATTCACACAGTAAATTACTTGGTCCGTGTATCAAATGAAAAATAGTTTCAAAAAGATTCAACCAGTAACCATTGCTTTGTACAGAAATCTGTCACGCTATGTCTAGCACAGGTAGACTGAATAATACAGATGATTCAAAACAGTAACCACTGCCTTGTACAGGAATCTCTTGACACACTATATCTAGCACAGGTAGGCTGAATAAAGCAAACTCCTATACTTCAAGGTTATAGCTGGGAAACATTTGAAATTAAAATCAAGATAAACAACCGGAGACCCTTGTGTATCAAAGAGAAAAGTGGTGCTAAAGTAGTAGCTCCCTCTGGGATAGGTCTGTCCTCAACAATTGGATCAGACTTGTTACCGTGACCGTATTTGAATCCCTTGGGAGTGGAGTAGAAGCTGGTAATATCTACTTTCCCGTTTGTGACCTATTTTCATTACCCTGTTAGTCAGAAGACCATTGCAGGATTCATGCTGGTCCTCCTGGAATGAGTATATACCATATGGAATAAGTGCAAGATAGTCAGTGGTTGTCACTGTCCCCTTATCCGCACTGCTGCTACTCACTTGCCAGTAGCAGAGGTGAGGAGTGAGCGACGGGGCAGGGGGTGCAGTGACGCCCAAGAAGGATTGTACCAATTAGTTGTATAGGTGCGTGCCTATGTAGAGGCTACAATACACTATAGGGGTTTCCTTGTCACGGGTACGCTGCTGTCTCCCACTTACCTAGGCATTGGTGGGAGGTGAGCGATACCACTGTGACATGTGATACCCAGGGTTTAGCGGGAGAAGGTTCTGAAAACACGGCTTTAATAAGCGGTGTTCCAGGAGAGGAAAAAATATATAGTGAGGGCTCGGTTGCTACCTGACCAGAGGCTGTCTATCACGGGATTCCTCCTCTGTAGCCTCCGTGTGACGGGCGTTCGATGTGCTCGCACTATGGCTCTAGATCCCCAGGGTGTATTCACTGGGTGTGTAGGCTCTGGTGGCTCAGCCGGGTAAAGTCAGCGTCTGTCACATTCTCCTCCGGCTCCAGCGTGAGCCGCGTGTCGGGCAGTACCCCGGCTTGCAGTCAGTCAGTTCCTCCTCGTCACTGATCAGCTGTTAGGTGCAGCGGTGACGTGGGAGAGGGGGCGGTACGGGATTCCCCAGCCTGCACAGACGGCCGTTTCGCTATGGCGCTTCGTCAGTGTGTGCTGCTGTAGCACAGCGCACAGGATTATATGCTGTTGAAATTGAAATAATGATTGAACTAATTAGTGAGGTGTGTTGTATAGCTATTAAATTTAAGGGTGGCATCTTGTCTCAGTATTGTCTGGATTGAAGAAAGTATTGACACGAAATGTAGCGCTGAAATTATAGTTAAACAATTAGGAAATAAGTAACAATATAATTTGATTATAAAATGACTCCTTGTTAGTATCAATTGGAACTGGAATTCACCATTGATTCTAATGGGGGAGATGTGGTCTCAGTAACCATCACTGTAATACCAGGGCGGACTTAATTATAAAAAACGGATTATTGCCAACATTAATAGGTTATCATAAGGGAGAAATTTGAATATAGATGTGATAATTAATTAAGCAGCTCTTGTGTGTGTGATCCAAGTGCTACTAACAGTGGCAATTAGCATTATGAACCATGAATGGTTGGTTCTGAAAAATATAGACTAAAAGAAAATTGTGGCGAGACAGGATTAAAATCAATATTAAATTAAATTAAATTACCAGCTTTAATCACTCAATGGGGGATTAGTCCAATTATTTTAATGATGTGTATGTTTAGGGGTGATAAAGTGTGAGTATAACGGTGTGTGGTATATTACCAGAGAGATTGATAGTGGTATGTGGGATAAATAGTTGGAAAAATATGAGATCACAATATTTTTCCAACTATTTATCCCACATACCACTATCAATCTCTATGGTAATATACCACACACCGTTATACTCACACTTTATCACCCCTAAACATACACATCATTAAAATTATTGGACTAATCCCCCATTGAGTGATTAAAGCTGGTAATTTAATTTAATATTGATTTTAATCCTGTCTCGCCACAATTTTCTTTTAGTCTATATTTTTCAGAACCAACCATTCATGGTTCATAATGCTAATTGCCACTGTTAGTAGCACTTGGATCACACACACAAGGGCTGCTTAATTAATTATCACATCTATATTCAAATTTCTCCCTTATGATAACCTATTAATGTTGGCAATAATCCGTTTTTTATAATTAAGTCCGCCCTGGTATTACAGTGATGGTTACTGAGACCACATCTCCCCCATTAGAATCAATGGTGAATTCCAGTTCCAATTGATACTAACAAGGAGTCATTTTATAATCAAATTATATTGTTACTTATTTCCTAATTGTTTAACTATAATTTCAGCGCTACATTTCGTGTCAATACTTTCTTCAATCCAGACAATACTGAGACAAGATGCCACCCTTAAATTTAATAGCTATACAACACACCTCACTAATTAGTTCAATCATTATTTTAATTTCAACAGCATATAATCCTGTGCGCTGTGCTACAGCAGCACACACTGACGAAGCGCCATAGCGAAACGGCCGTCTGTGCAGGCTGGGGAATCCCGTACCGCCCCCTCTCCCACGTCACCGCTGCACCTAACAGCTGATCAGTGACGAGGAGGAACTGACTGACTGCAAGCCGGGGTACTGCCCGACACGCGGCTCACGCTGGAGCCGGAGGAGAATGTGACAGACGCTGACTTTACCCGGCTGAGCCACCAGAGCCCACACACCCAGTGAATACACCCTGGGGATCTAGAGCCATAGTGCGAGCACATCGAACGCCCGTCACACGGAGGCTACAGGAGGAGGAATCCCGTGATAGACAGCCTCTGGTCAGGTAGCAACCGAGCCCTCACTATATATTTTTTCCTCTCCTGGAACACCGCTTATTAAAGCCGTGTTTTCAGAACCTTCTCCCGCTAAACCCTGGGTATCACATGTCACAGTGGTATCGCTCACCTCCCACCAATGCCTAGGTAAGTGGGAGACAGCAGCGTACCCGTGACAAGGAAACCCCTATAGTGTATTGTAGCCTCTACATAGGCACGCACCTATACAACTAATTGGTACAATCCTTCTTGGGCGTCACTGCACCCCCTGCCCCGTCGCTCACTCCTCACCTCTGCTACTGGCAAGTGAGTAGCAGCAGTGCGGATAAGGGGACAGTGACAACCACTGACTATCTTGCACTTATTCCATATGGTATATACTCATTCCAGGAGGACCAGCATGAATCCTGCAATGGTCTTCTGACTAACAGGGTAATGAAAATAGGTCACAAACGGGAAAGTAGATATTACCAGCTTCTACTCCACTCCCAAGGGATTCAAATACGGTCACGGTAACAAGTCTGATCCAATTGTTGAGGACAGACCTATCCCAGAGGGAGCTACTACTTTAGCACCACTTTTCTCTTTGATACACAAGGGTCTCCGGTTGTTTATCTTGATTTTAATTTCAAATGTTTCCCAGCTATAACCTTGAAGTATAGGAGTTTGCTTTATTCAGCCTACCTGTGCTAGATATAGTGTGTCAAGAGATTCCTGTACAAGGCAGTGGTTACTGTTTTGAATCATCTGTATTATTCAGTCTACCTGTGCTAGACATAGCGTGACAGATTTCTGTACAAAGCAATGGTTACTGGTTGAATCTTTTTGAAACTATTTTTCTTTTGATACACGGACCAAGTAATTTACTGTGTGAATCTGCTATCTGGTAAACAGTTGAAGATAAGACCTGCTGATGATAATGACCATTATCAATTTCAGAATTGTGTTTGTTTCCAAATAATACAATACTGGTAACATATCAATATTAGTGGGTATTTACGTTCATTCACTATACAAGATTGTATGGTAGACAGAATTGCTAGGATTTACGTACACATTAACAAGCAATCGTGACTAGATTAATCATTTTTACTGTGTGACACTCCTATTCTTCCAAGCATACTAAGATATTATCGCTACTTCAAGATCGTGTGTACCTTACAGGTTACCCACAAGGTGGGTCCTTTTTTGAGCACATCAGATGCTCCTTGTGTGTTTGTGTTATCTTTTTGTCATGTATGTCCATTTTATTCTGCAATAATTAGATACCATTAAAAGTTAAGTTTTAATTATACTAAAAAGTTGTGCCCCCACAAAGAGAGAGTACTTTTTTCTTTCCTACTTTTGCATGTTTATTTTCTCTCAGGGGAGCACCTCCACAAAAGGTATTGTTAAGGGACGGATTTGTTCATAATTACTATTACTGTGGAATATAATATCTCCTTACAATTTCACACATATATCAGTGTGTAACTAGTGCACCAGTGACCTTCCATTCCCCTTTCCCCTTCATATACATCCTTGTGACTGCCTAGGAGGGGAAGTAGAAGGGGAGGAGTTGGCCACACTAATTTAAGTGCCCGTGCTCCCTGTTCTATCCCCACTGTTACTCCAGTGACACCTGTGGACTCGGATAAAAGGATTTACGGTAAGTTTAACTATGGGGGAGGGGGGCCTTCCTATTTTGTCAGTCCTGGGCCCCACAATTTCTGATGGCAGCCCTGCTGTTGAGACCTCCTTGTTGAGAGCCAAAGGCTTTAACTCAAGGGTCATATCAACTATGCTCAAGGCCCATATCAACTATGCTCAAGGCCCACAAGCCCTTCCTCGACAGGTGCTTAGGATCGCATCTGGCAGGCTTACTTTTCCTGGTGTTGCACTCCTGGTGATTCTGTCATTCTTGCAGAAGGGTTTGGAGACTGGACTGTGCTTGTTTTCTTTTAAGGTGCAAGTCTCGGCTCTCTCAATCCTATTCTGGAGGAGGTTTGCATTATTGCATGATATCCGCACTTGCATGCAGGGTGTCCTGCGTATCCAGCCTCCCTTTCTTCCCCTGGTTGCGCCGTGGGATCTTTCACCGCTCTTCTGGGTGCCCTGTTTGAACCATTGAGGTCGGTGGACCTTTGCTGGCTTACCTGGAAAACAGTTTTCCTGTTGGCAATTGATTCGGTCGAGAGGGTGTCTGTCCTGTCAGTCACCTTTCCTGATCTTCTATCCTTACAGGACGTGTCTAGGTTTCAGGTCAACCACAATGACTACTCCAGCACGAGAGAGCTGTATGAGATCTCTTGTCAACCTCTTGACTGATGACCTATAGTGGTCGACCTTGGGTGTGATATAGGGGTCCGACAGTCATTAGCCCAACGTCAGGATCCCGACTGGCCGGACTCAGACAGCATGGTGAGCTCAACAAAGCCCCTTGCGGGCACGGTGGCATGCTGCGCACGCCACCTATTCTATTCTCCCTCTATGGGGGTTATGGACCCCTCAAGGGAAAATAGCAGGTGGCCATCGGGAACCCGGCTGTCGTGTTTTGACAGTCGGGATCCCGACGTCGGGTAAATGCCTGTCAGGATCCCGACTGTTGGGACCCGTCGACCATATGACTGTAGACCTAGACATTGTAGATCCTAAATACCATAACTGCTCCATGTTGCTCTAATATTACCTCAAGTTTACAAGCTTCCCCTTACCAAGCCACCCTTAAGGTCACTTACGCCATACTACCACAAGATGGCACTGCTAAGGTGTTTTTTTTGTTGATGAGGCATTGCTGTGCTACTTTCAGGCTTGAACTGACTATTCCCTTCCTGTCTGGCTTTTTCCTGTAAATGTCAAGATCTGACATATACTGTAAGCCCTGTGTTTAGTGGGGCTCAGGATGCAGAACTATGAGATACTTCCCTTCTTCTACACGGAAGCCTGACCTCTCCGTAGCTTACTCTGTGCTACTGCTGCTACTTGGGCTGAAGCTGACAATGCATGGGGAGTTCCGCTCCTCTGCTGCTAGTTATACTTCTGAAATAAACTGCACTGGGAATGAGCGGTGACCGTGGTACAATTTCTGTATAGCTCTACAGTTACTAACTGTACCTGGCCATCAGGCTGCACCCTCCAGGAATTTGTAGGTAGGGATGGACATAGGTAGCCCACCATCAAATGATGGCTGGGCATCCGCCCATCTAAGCTTTCGATGCGATCGTAAACGACCATGGCATCAAAAGAATTTGATGAAAAAAATTCATATGATATGCTCATGCGCAATTAAAAGCTCATGCACAATACCACTGCAACGTGGCTGGCTTGGGGGAGGGACCATGGCAACAGCATCAAGTGTTTATAATTCATAGTTGCATAGTATGTCCGCTCTCTGTAACCCATTATACCAAGGGTTAACACACACCTGGAATTACTAATTTGATTTCTGATTCCACCATCACGATTGGAGAGTTCATCTGATAAATACTCAGGACCTTTGCTCCCAAAAAACACTTCCTTCTGATGAAACCGCAGTGCTTTTAATCGGAGAAACGCGTCAAGGGTTTATATTGGCCATCCGGAACAAGTGCCACCTTTTAATTGGACTCTAACAGGTCCAGCAATATCCAGCATCATTTACATCTCCTGGCGATTACTACAGGCTCTGAACAGCTGATCTAACATCACTGCAGCTCCCGCATTATACCAGGCCTTATAACTTCATGGTGCGGCTCGCTCCCTTCGAAAAATCCTTTCTGGTGGACCGAGTACGGAGGAATCCCACCGGGCGGGTGGAGCTTGAGCCGCAGAGGACACCGTCCGTTTCCGTTGCTGCAGGAGAGTACGAGCAGGGTGAACAAACCCGGACGCTCTCTGCCCTGTGCGGGCACAAGAATCTTTGAGGACCAGATACCAACAGCCAAGGTAGTATTGGGCATTTGCTGTGTGCTGGAATTGCCTGTACCCTTAAACATCTGTTGAAATCGTTACACTATCTAGAACGGCCACCTCATTCATTTTTAACATCTTAATATCTTCTGCCACAAACTACCTCTTTTCAGAGAATATTATTTCTATTATTGCTGGGATCCTTTAATACATTTTTCAAAGGTGGACACTACAAATACTCCTCCGGAGCTGGCCTAATTGTTCGCTAGGCAACGAATATGTGCAGCGTAGCAAAAAGTCTGAATCAGGCTCTAAGCTCCCTCGCCCCCTTGGTATGGTCTTCCTGTCCAACACCCACTTTATACTATGAGGGAAGTTGGGCCCTAATAGTTTAAGGCCTGAGCATCATTATATGAATGAATTATATGGGAATTAGGTCCAGATCCCTCTGAACCCCAGTCAGGCAGGCCTATAGGCCAGAGCCTCCTGTTAAAATAGTGATCTGGGTAATAGACCAGTTCACTGTTGTATGACCCCAGTTACAGGGCCGTCTTTTTGTATGGGCTTAATGCAGTGGTGCAAGTAGGAAAAAGGTCTTAGTGGTACTGTGGCGCGCGCCGAAAAATGGGCGTGGTCAGGGGGTGTGACCAGGGGCGTGGTCATATGACACTAGGGGGAGTGGCTGGAATATTGCACGCCAAAGGCACACGGCCAAAGTTTACACAGTAATGCCTGTTACGCGTCACACACCCAATACATATGACCCATGCCATAATGCCCGTTACACATTATTCCCCACACCATAATGCTCATTACACCGCACAACTGATGCCCATTACTAATAGGCCCACACAGTGCCAGATATGCCCCCACAGTGCCCCAGTGCCAGATATATGCCCCCAGTGCCAGATATGCCCCCACAATGCCACACATTTGCCTCCAGTGCCAGATATGCCCCCACAGTGCCACACATATGCCCCCAGTGCCAGATGCCCCCACAGTGCCACACATATGCCTCCAGTGCCACACATATGCCCCCACAATGCCACACATTTGCCCCCAGTGCCAGATATGCCCCTAAATTGCCACACATATGTCCCCTGTGCCAGATATGCCCCCACAGGGCCACACATATGCCTCCAGTGCCAGATATGCCCCCAGTGCCACACATATGCCCCCAGTGCCACACATATGCCCCAGTGCCACACATATGCCCCCACAATGCCACACATTTGCCTCCAGTGCCAGATATGCCCCCACAGTGCCACACATATGCCCCCAGTGCCAGATGCCCCCACAGTGCCACACATATGCCTCCCGTGACAGATATGCCCCCACAGTGCCACTCATATGCCCCCAGTGCCACATATGCCCCCACAGTGCCACACATATGCCTCCAGTGCCAGATATGCCCCCAGTGCCACACATATGCCCCCAGTGCCAGATATGCCCCCACAGGGCCACACATATGCCTCCAGTGCCAGATATGCCCCCAGTGCCACACATATGCCCCAGTGCCACACATATGCCCCCACAATGCCACACATTTGCCTCCAGTGCCAGATATGCCCCCACAGTGCCACACATATGCCCCCAGTGCCAGATGCCCCCACAGTGCCACACATATGCCTCCAGTGCCACACATATGCCCCCACAGTGCCACACATATGCCCCCAGTGCCACATATGCCCCCACAGTGCCACACATATGCCTCCAGTGCCAGATATGCCCCCAGTGCCACACATATGCCCCCAGTGCCAGATATATGCCCCCACAGTGCCACACATATGCCCCCAGTGCCAGATATGCCCCCAGTGCCAGATATAATATGCCCCCACAGTGCCACACATAAATGCCCCCACAGCAGCACAACTCACCAGTGCTGGCTGTGTCCGGTCCAATCAGGTCCTCCTCTCCCCCCTATAGTCCCCCGCTGTTCTGCTTCCCTGGGGAGGGGAGGGGGAGGGAGCGCATCTCCCGTCTCGTTATGCCTGGCTTTCTCTATCTCGCGGGCTGGCTCCTGATTGGCTGCCAGCCCGCGAGCGCTGATTGGCTGTCGCCTGACAGCCTAGTCAGAGTGACACAGGGAGGGGAGGGAGAGAAGCGCAATGCGCTCCCCTCCCCTCCGCTCCGAAAGCAATCAGCTGTGGCGGGGCGGCGAAAACCACGCCCCCCGCCACTTACATATGCGCGCATGCGCATTAAACTCTTTGGGGCAGATTTGTTATGGCGGTACGGGGTACCGGCAGTATTTCTTTTAATGGTACGCCGTACCACCCCGTACCGCCATACTTGCAGCACTGGCTTAATGGGCACTTGTCCAGGGGCCCCAGGTGTATAAGGGCCCTATGCTGATAGCTGATAAGTCCCCTTTTTCCATGGATATCAGAATTTTGAAAATCGGCACTGGGGAACTGGAGATATCCAACTTCAAAGCAGCAGTCCACATCTGACCTGTTAATTGCAATTCCCTGTCATTTTCCAGATTGTCTTGGACGTAGAGTTTTTCTGAGAGTATATTCCAAAAGCTGGGACTCTCCCCTTTCTGAGGACACTAGCTGCTTGTCTCTATCATGCCCAGAACCAGAGATATCAGCCTTCCAGCAGCCGGTCCCCGCTCCAGATCCAAACGTCTGGTGTACAGTTTTCTATTTTTGTCAATGGATTGCTCTGGCTCCTGATCTCTGATCCCCAAGTTCCCAGCACCTCCTGAAAGTTGGGACTCTAGGTTTTTATTCTATTGAAGGCTAAGAAATCTATTTCCAGATAATGGCGATATCTGCAGTCAAACAAGCTGCCCTTCCACCGGAAAATGACGAATATTAAGCCCACTCCAATATCCAACCCGCCCCTGAGTATAAAACACCCCCTACCTCCCTGGAAGTCATTTACAAGGGACCCTTCATTCAGCTCAGTGCCCCCTTCCACACGTTAGTGTTCACCCTCCCACCACCTGTGCAGTAAAGGCGTAATTAGCAGAAGTTACTGCTCCAGGTCATACATGTTGAATGGAAGATAGAGCACCCCCTGCCACCCGTGGGACATCAAAGCTGCTGCTGATAGCACCCCCCACCCCTAGGAGGGGAGAATGGGTAAGGGCCCCAGTGCATTGCTTTGCCCAGAGGCCCACACTGCTGTTAAGACGGCCCTGCCCAGTTAGGCACTCCCAGTTCTTGCTTATATATCTAGGTGTATCCCTTAAGAGCAGAAAAATTTATAGTCACGCCATTGATTGTCCCCGCCCAATCATGAGTGACCTACAAATTGCGGCATTCTCCATGAGTGGCGCCTAATGACGTGCCCCACCCCACTTCCAGTCAGAAACATCTCTCCGCCAGGCTTCTCGTGGTTGACAGAGCAGAACAGTAGGCTAGTATGAGTACGATCCAAATCAAGGAGCTTATTCAGACCTGATTGCTATTGTACAAACACGCGATCCTATCGATTATCGAATGTCTGCGCATGCATACGAATTGTAGCACACATGCACAAGCCCAAACAGCGCCACCAATCAGCAATGAATCTACTCATCATCCCCTCACAACTTGACTGACAGGAAACCGTGGGTGGTAACCCAATGTTTTCTGGGAGTGTCGGGAAAAACACAGGTGTTTTCAGGGAGGGCGTGCGACATCAGCATTGTGGAAGAGTCAGAGTTCCGCACATCTCCACAGATTCAATGGTGACTGCGTTGCGTATCGATTTGCAGCTGGCCGGCGATAAGAGATTCGCCAGTTATTGTAGACTTGCACAGGGCGGGATTTGCCACTGTCTGGGTGGCGGCTATCTGATTGCAGTGCTCTGCAATTTTGCAGAGCAGCATTCAGGTCTGAATCAGGCCCCAAGGACGACAGATGAGCCGTGTATGACATAACTGTGTTTATTTACTGGTGCATGTTACTTACACTAAAATCATAACCACTTTGTTTTAGTAGTTTATCATTCTAGACTATTTATAGTACTTCTCATGACCTTTCACATGACCCCACAGCTTGGTGCATTTCCGTATTGTGTGACCCAGCATGCCTTGCGAGAGGTGAGCCCTTGGTCATATGGGGATTCTAAAAGAAAATGTTTTCAATTACAGCCTCGTTCCCGCAATCCGTAATCCGGATTGACATACATGTAAATTCCATAACGCCGGGAGTTATTCCGGCAGCACGACACATGCAATGTTTGATTAAACACATTGGGCCAGATTCGCTACGGCGCCCCATATATGTATATATATATATATATATATATATATATATATATATATATATATATATATATATATATATATATACTACACAGTGTGGGATCCCTTGCTCTCACCCAGCAGCGCAGGGGACACACTGCGCAGGGTGCGCTGACAGACTCGGTACGCTGTTTGTAATGTAACGGACAAAGTACAGCGGGGAAAGCTGGGGACCGGGTAGGACACAGATGTTGAGTGGTAAAGTGACTTTAACCCCTTCCCGACATTTGACGTACATTTACGTCATGGTCGGGATGTACTTCCCGACACATGGCATAAATGTACGTCATGACTTGTAACTGTCACCGCGTCTAGAGACGCGGTGACAGAGGGACGATGTCTGCTGTCCCTGACAGCAGACATCTTCCCTCATTGCCCAGGGGGGGCAGCGATGCCCCCGCCCATCGGCGATCGCTGTGATTGGCTGTTCAATGTGAACAGCCAATTACAGCGTTTTCTGTGTACCGGCGAATAACGTTCGCCGGTGACACAGGGATCGTTGGTGATTGGTGCTGTTAAGTACAGCACCAATCACCACCGGGTGTAAGGGTGACACTGGTGTCACCCCACCTGCCCCCAAAAGGCTGTGATTGGTCCGTCGGAACAACGGACCAATCACAGCCATTACACCACATAGAAAATACCGGAGACAGCTCTGCAGCCGCCATTCCGGTCAGGAACAGCGTGCAGAGCGGTCTCCGTGCCCATCTGTGCCCTATACTGACCTGATCAGCGTTGGTGGCATCCGTGCTGCCAGCTCCTGTGACTTCCTGGTGCGAGTGTTGCTGCTGCTGCAGCAGCAGCGTCATTGTGTCAGAAATTGTGTGATATCATTTTGTATCTGCTGCCCCCCTTTTGTGCTGATTAGTATAAACTAACTGATCAGCACCTTTTTTGGGGTGCAGTTTTTTTTTTTTTATATATATACCCTGTCAGGTTGCACCCACAGTTGTGTGCCTGCTGCCCCTCACTGCTAATCAGTGTTGCATTTTTGGCACAGGGTTGATCAAATTTCTGTTGCCTTTGCCTCATCAGCAGTTTTTTTTTATTTTTATTTTTTTGGAGAGTGCTGTGGGGTTAAATTGTTTTTACACCCACGGTGCTTTTGTGGGTGTCCTGTGCCCGCTGAGTGCTGATCAGTGACGTACATCACTGATCAGCATTTTTGGCACAGGGTTGATCTAATATTTTTTTTTTTTATAAAATTTCTGTTGCCTTTGCCTCATCAGCAGTTTTTTTTAAATTTTTTTTTTGGGGAGAGTGCTGTGGGATTTTTTTTTTAAATTGTTTTTACACCCACGGTGCTTTTGTGGGTGTCCTGTGCCCGCTGAGCGCTGATCAGTGACGTACATCACTGATCAGCATTTTTGGCACAGGGTTGATCTAATATATTTTTTTTTTTGATCAAATTTCTGTTGCCTTTGCCTCATCAGCAGTTTTTTTTATTTATTTTTTTTGGAGAGTGCTGTGGGATTTTTTTTTTAAATTGTTTTTACACCCACGGTGCTTTTGTGGGTGTCCTGTGCCCGCTGAGCGCTGATCAGTGACGTACATCACTGATCAGCATTTTTGGCACAGGGTTGATCTAATATTTTTTTTTATATCAAATTTCTGTTGCCTTTGCCTCATCAGCAGTTTTTTTTATTTTATTTTTTTGGAGAGTGCTGTGGGATTTTTTTTTTAAAATTGTTTTTACACCCACGGTGCTTTTGTGGGTGTCCTGTGCCCGCTGAGCGCTGATCAGTGACGGACGTTACTGACCAACATCTGTGCTCAATTTTTGGCGCAGGAGCTTTTTTTTTTTTCTTTTAACTTACACGTGTTAAAGCACTACATACACACTACATACCCCCCGTGTTGAAATAAAGTTTGTACCCCCCCCCCCCTACACTATACACTACACTTAAAAATAATAAAAATGTCCCAATCATCGCAAAGACTGTTTTCAGCGGAGGAGGCATATGCCCTTCTTGCCTCTGACACTGACACAGCCAGTGAAGTAAGCGATGAATTGGCATTTGTCTTAAGCTCCTCTTCCTCCTCTAGTGATGAGGGACCCCCTCAAAGACGCCCCCGTAGAGCAGCTGAGACCCCCCCCCCCAATGATTGATCTCGTATGGACCCCACCACCAGACAATTTTGAGCCCCAGGTTCCTGAGTTTTTGGCCAACCCAGGAATCCAATTTGATAGTACAGGCCTCAAAGAAATTGACTTTTTCAAAGTCTTTTTCTCTGATGATTTTATAAATTTAATGGTGGACCAAAGTAATTTATATGCCCAGCAGTTTATTGCCCAAAACCCCACGTCATCATTTGCTAGGTGGACCCCTGTAGATGCAGTAGAGATGATGACGTTTTGGGGTCTGGTGTTACATATGGGCATAGTTAAAAAGCCAGAAATTAGGCAATATTGGAGTACAGATGTTCTGTACAGCACCCCACTTCATCGTATGGCCATGACCCGGACTCGTTTTGAGACGATCCTTAAATTTTTGCATTACAACGATAATGCACAGTGCCCACCCAGAGATGATCCCACCTTTGACCGGCTATTCAAAGTCAGGCCGGTCATTGATCATTTCAGCGCCAAATTTGCTGAGATGTACATCCCCCAAAAATTCATTTGTGTAGACGAGTCACTTATACATTTTAAAGGAAGGGTTAAATTCCGCCAGTACCTTCCCAATAAGAGGGCAAGGTATGGCATAAAAATGTATAAGCTGTGCGAAAGTACCTCAGGGTACACCCACAAGTTTAGGGTATATGAAGGGAAGGACACAAGAATTGAACCGCCAGAATGCCCCCCCTCCCTCGTAGGTGTTAGTGGAAAGATTGTCTGGGATTTAGTGCACCCCTTCCTGGATAAGGGTTATCACCTCTATGTGGATAACTTTTACACCAGCATCCCCCTGTTTAAGGCCCTTGGTTCAAGAGGTACAGCAGCTTGCGGTACTGTGCGCAAGAACCAAAGAGGCCTCCCAAAAACGCACGTTGCCCAATTACTGAGAAAGGGTGAAAGCAGGGGAATATGCACCGAAAATATGTTGTTGGTCAAATATAAGGACAAGAGGGATGTCCTTATACTGACAACAATTCACGGAGACAGTACCACCTCCGTCCCTGTACGAGGTACCAGTACCCACACCTCAAAACCTATTTGTATCCTTGATTACAATAAGTACATGGGCGGAGTGGATCTTTCAGATCAGGTACTGAAGCCGTACAGTGCCCTGCGGAAAACAAAAATCTGGTATAAGAAGCTGGCCGTGTATATCATCCAGATGGCACTGTATAACGCTTACGTACTATTCCGTTCTACCAGCCAGACGGGGACATTTATGCACTTTCAAGAGGAAGTCATAAAGGGCCTAATATTTGGGAACCAGCAGGCAGAGGGCCCCAGTACTTCTAGTACTGGCCCCAGTACTTCTAGTACTGGCCCCCGTATTGTATCAGGGCAGCATTTTCCTAACGAAATCCCCTCCACTGGAAAAAAGGGCAGGACACAAAAAAGGTGCAAAGTTTGCTATAAAAAGGGAATACGAAAGCAAACTATTTTCCACTGTGAAACTTGCCCCGACAAACCCGGCCTATGTATGAAGGAGTGCTTTAAAATATACCACACATTTATGGATTATTAGGTTCATCATTTCACCGTGCTTCGGGGGTCTTGCTAATGCAAAATAGCACCCACCATTCATTCCACCAGAATCTGTGCGGCAAAATCCAAATATCACTCCTTCCCTTCTGAGTCCTGCCATGCACCCAAATGGTATTTTTTGGTCACATATGAGGCATTGCCGTACTCGGGAGAAATTGGGGCACAGATTTTAGGGTGCTTTGTCTCCTTCATTCCTTGTGAAAATGAAAAATTTTGAGCCAGAACTGCATTTTTGTGTAAAAAATGTAATTTTTCATTTTCACAGCCCAGTTGTACCACAATTGGTGAAACCCCTGGGGGTTTGAAATGTACACTATACCCCTAGATGAATTCCCTGAGGGGTGTAGTTTGCAAAATGGGGTCACTTGTGGGGGGGTTCCACTGTATTGGTGCTTCGGGGGTCTTGCTAATGCGACATAGCACCCACCATTCATTCCACCAGAATCTGTGCTGCAAAATCCAAATATCACTCCTTCCCTTATGAGTCCTGCCATTTTTTGGTCACATATGAGGCATTGCCGTACTCGGGAGAAATTGGGGCACAGATTTTGGGGTGCTTTGTCTCCTTCATTCCTTGTGAAAATGAAAAATTTTGAGCCAGAACTGCATTTTTGTGTAAAAAATGTAATTTTTCATTTTCACAGCCCAGTTGTACCACAATTGGTGAAACCCCTGGGGGTTTGAAATGTACACTATACCCCTAGATGAATTCCCTGAGGGGTGTAGTTTGCAAAATGGGGTCACTTGTGGGGGGGTTCCACTGTATTGGTGCTTCGGGGGTCTTGCTAATGCGACATAGCACCCACCATTCATTCCACCAGAATCTGTGCGGCAAAATCCAAATATCACTCCTTCCCTTCTGAGTCCTGCCATGCACCCAAATGGCATTTTTTGGTCACATATGAGGCATTGCCGTACTCGGGAGAAATTGGGGCACAGATTTTGGGGTGCTTTGTCTCCTTCATTCCTTGTGAAAATGAAAAATTTTGAGCCAGAACTGCATTTTTGTGTAAAAAATGTAATTTTTCATTTTCACAGCCCAGTTGTACCACAATTGGTGAAACCCCTGGGGGTTTGAAATGTACACTATACCCCTAGATGAATTCCCTGAGGGGTGTAGTTTGCAAAATGGGGTCACTTGTGGGGGGGTTCCACTGTATTGGTGCTTCGGGGGTCTTGTTAATGCGACATAGCACCCACCATTCATTCCACCAGAATCTGTGCTGCAAAATCCAAATATCACTCCTTCCCTTATGAGTCCTGCCATTTTTTGGTCACATATGAGGCATTGCCGTACTCGGGAGAAATTGGGGCACAGATTTTGGGGTGCTTTGTCTCCTTCATTCCTTGTGAAAATGAAAAATTTTGAGCCAGAACTGCATTTTTGTGTAAAAAATGTAATTTTTCATTTTCACAGCCCAGTTGTACCACAATTGGTGAAACCCCTGGGGGTTTGAAATGTACACTATACCCCTAGATGAATTCCCTGAGGGGTGTAGTTTGCAAAATGGGGTCACTTGTGGGGGGGTTCCACTGTATTGGTGCTTCGGGGGTCTTGCTAATGCGACATAGCACCCACCATTCATTCCACCAGAATCTGTGCGGCAAAATCCAAATATCACTCCTTCCCTTCTGAGTCCTGCCATGCACCCAAATGGTATTTTTTGCTCACATATGAGGCATTGCCGTACTCGGGAGAAATTGGGGCACAGATTTTGGGGTGCTTTGTCTCCTTCATTCCTTGTGAAAAATAAAAATTTTGAGCCAGAACTGCGTTTTTGTGTAAAAAATGTAATTTTTCATTTTCACAGCCCAGTTGTACCACAATTGGTGAAACCCCTGGGGGTTTGAAATGTACACTATACCCCTAGATGAATTCCCTGAGGGGTGTAGTTTGCAAAATGGGGTCACTTGTGGGGGGGTTCCACTGTATTGGTGCTTCGGGGGTCTTGCTAATGCGACATAGCACCCACCATTCATTCCACCAGAATCTGTGCGGCAAAATCCAAATATCACTCCTTCCCTTCTGAGTCCTGCCATGCACCCAAATGGTATTTTTTGGTCACATATGAGGCATTGCCGTACTCGGGAGAAATTGGGGCACAGATTTTGGGGTGCTTTGTCTCCTTCATTCCTTGTGAAAATGAAAAATTTTGAGCCAGAACTGCATTTTTGAGTAAAAAAATTTAATTTTTCATTTTCAAAGCCAAGTTGTACCACAATTGGTGAAACCCCTGGGGGTTTGAAATGTACACTATACCCCTAGATGAATTCCCTGAGGGGTGTAGTTTGCAAAATGGGGTCACTTGTGGGGGGTTCCACTGTATTGGTGCTTCGGGGGTCTTGCTAATGCGACATAGCACCCACCATTCATTCCACCAGAATCTGTGCGACAAAATCCAAATATCACTCCTTCCCTTCTGAGTCCTGCCATGCACCCAAATGGTATTTTTTGGTCACATATGAGGCATTGCCGTACTCGGGAGAAATTGGGGCACAGATTTTGGGGTGCTTTGTCTCCTTCATTCCTTGTGAAAATGAAATATTTTGAGCCAGAACTGCATTTTTGTGTAAAAAATGTAATTTTTAATTTTCACAGCCCAGTTGTACCACAATTGGTGAAACCCCTGGGGGTTTGAAATGTACACTATACCCCTAGATGAATTCCCTGAGGGGTGTAGTTTGCAAAATGGGGTCACTTGTGGGGGGTTCCACTGTATTGGTGCTTCGGGGGTCTTGCTAATGCGACATAGCACCCACCATTCATTCCACCAGAATGTGTGCTGCAAAATCCAAATATCACTCCTTCCCTTATGAGTCCTGCCATGCACCCAAATGGTATTTTTTGGTCACATATGAGGCATTGCCGTACTCGGGAGAAATTGGGGCACAGATTTTAGGGGGCTTTGTCTCCTTCATTCCTTGTGAAAATGAAAAATTTTGAGCCAGAACTGCATTTTTGTGTAAAAAATGTAATTTTTCATTTTCACAGCCCAGTTGTACCACAATTGGTGAAACCCCTGGGGGTTTGAAATGTACACTATACCCCTAGATGAATTCCCTGAGGGGTGTAGTTTGCAAAATGGGGTCACTTGTGGGGGGGTTCCTAACTTTTAGCATCTTATGGTGCCTAGAAACCTAAATGCTGCCTAAAAAATAATCTCATAAAAAGGAGGCTCCAAAATCAAGTAGGTGCTCCTTCTATTATGAAGCCTGTGGTTTGGTCAACGTGCACACTAGGGCCACATATAGGATATTTATGAAAACAAAAGAATTGGGGGAATCAATTTTTAGTCACATTTCTCTAGTAAAATCTACTGTGTTCCTTAGAAAAATGTATTAAAATTGAAAATCTGCAAAAAAAATGAAATTTTCAAATTTCACCTACACTTTGTTTTAATTCCTGTGAAACACCTAAAGGGTTAACAAACTTCCAAAATGCTGTTTTATGTTTTTATCATTTATGGGGGTGTCTCACATACAAGTCCCTCAAAGTCACATCAGAACTGAACTGGTCCCTAAAAAAAATCAGTGTTTGAAATTTTCTTGAAAATTTGAGAATTTGCTATTCATATTTTAAGCCTCCTAGTGTCCAAAAAAATTAAAAGGTTGAAATAATGATGGAAACATAAAGTATACATATGGTCTATGTTAGTTATTAACTATTTTGAGTGGTATGATTATTTGTCTCACAAGCAGAAAATTTAACATTTTGCAAATTGCAAAATTTTCAATTTTTTTACGACATTTTGGTATTTTTCACAAAAAAACACAGACTGTATCGACCAAAATTTACCACTAACTTGAAGTACAATGTGTCACGAGAAAACAATCTCAAAATCACTGGGATAAGTAAAAGCAAAAAAAAGTTATCCCCACTTAAGTGATACATGTCAGATTTGAAAAAAAGGGCTCTGTCAGGAAGGCAAAAACATGCTGCGTCGGTAAGGGCTTAAATGGCCTAAAAAAAAAAACAATCCCTTACTGTGAGTAGCAGCTGCAGGATAAAGCTGTACAGCTGCATGCCATGCTCCTTATCACTGGCAGTGGCAGCCCTCCTCTTTCTAAGGCAGCAGCATTAGCTGCATCAGACCACCAGCTCCTCTGTGTGTTTGGGGGCGGAGCTATTCTCTGCAGGCTGAATGATAGTGATAGTGGACAGTGGGAAGGAAGGGGAGGAGTGGGAAGGAACTGTGGGGATGCTGCTGCCTGCACCCAGCAAACAGCCAGCAGTACTCTAGACCCCACATACTGCCACAGGTCATGTTCTGCTAAGCCACGCCCCTCGCGAGCCAATAAGCCCCGCCCCCTCACAGAGCCCTGGACAGCGGACACGGCACCATCAGCCCCTGTGCAGCATCCAGCCGGCTGTCAGGTATATGCATTGCAGACAGCACAGCCTCCAGACATGCTGCTGCTGCAGCTGGTAAGAAGCTAACACGAGGGAGAAAGAAGCCGGCCACTGCTGCTACGCTGTAACTGGGAGGGGAGAGAAGGTGCCCTCTAGAGCAGTGTTTTTCAACCACTGTGCCGTGGCACACTAGTGTGCCTTGAGCTGTTCTCAAGTGTGCCCCAGATCTAGAGATGCCCAAACCAGTTTACAGCCACCACCAGTTCAACTGTTATTTACTGGTCTCTTCTTCTCATGTAAATGTCCAATGTATTTTATTTTTGTTACCTGTGGGGACCAGTGTGATTGTTTTTTATATGGTGGCCAATATGTTTGTTTTTTTCCTGTGGGGGCCAATGTGTTTTGCCCTGTGGGGATCTCATGGTGTGCCTTGGCAATTTTAAAATCTTATTTAGTGTGCCGCAAGGTAAAAAGGTTGAAAATCACTGCTCTAGAGGTTCTAGCGCCTGGAGCACAAGCTCCACTGGAACCACCCTCCCTACGCCCCTGCTCCTACCTGCCATGTCACAGGCTGTGTTTGAAAAATGTCAGACAGGAGCTGATTGGTTGGCTGTTTATCACTCTCTATTTTATCACTTTTGAAGCTTAGAAAATCTGGCCCATTAGCTGTTAGACATTTTAAGATTTTACTGTATGATGATTGTTGTAATTAGAACCCATATATAGGAGAACTCCACCCCAGAGACCTACTGTATACTCACTACAAGCCCCCTTACTCGCACAGTATTAGGGCCCCATTTATCATTGATCGCATTTACAATGCGATCTGGACGTAATATTACCACCAATGCGATCATTTTGCCCGAATGTATTACCTGCTAGGCGCAGGGACAGGGCTCCGAAAGGAGCCCGTCCCTGCGATGCCTGGAGCCGGAAGCCGGGGGGTCTGCGCATGCCCGGTTACGCGCTGACCCCCCCCGCGACCCCGCTGACCGCACTGCCGCTCGGGCAGTGCGATGTGTAGCCATAGGCTACAATGGGCTATCGCCATATCAGAATGGCGATAGCCCAGGGGTGCGATGCCGAGCTGCCCGATGTTGATACATCGAGCAGCTTCGCATCCCCCATAGAAACCTATGGGGGATGCGGCCGGCGGCGCTGCTGGGGGGGATCGCAGCAGGGATCGGAGATTCCTGCTGCGGCCCCCTGTGATACATTAGGGGGATACTTAATATTTGCGGTTAACCCCCGAAAAGGGGTGTTTTCGCGGATTTAGCCGCAAATTGTAGTTGATAAATGCGGCCCTTAGTCCCATGTCCGGGACCAGATTGAATGGGAGTGGTAAGCTAATTCCTGGGTTACAGTTTATGGCCAGTATTCAATGCCTCAGATTCGCTGTTTTTTACAGAGAATCTGGCAATTCGCCGGGGTAATGGCGAATTTTGTCTCATAAAAAAACAATTTGCCCTATTCAATGGAGACAATTCGCTGAAAATGAACAGCGAATATCTGTTGATTCGCCGTGTGCGATTCGCCGGTGGTAATATGATGGCGGGACACAGCAACTATTTCCGATACCTGCTGCGATTCCTCTGTTCTCCCCACACAGCCGCATCCTCACAGCTTTCTATGGGGGATGCATGTACCCGCTTCAGGAGAAATGATTGGATGGTCGGCCACCATCAAATTAATTCTCCAGGGCTCGCAAATATAAGTCCGTGGAGACGGTGGGCGGGCTTGTTTACCCTATGGGTGACGGGGCGCAGAATTAATAGTGGACTTGCACATGTGCTCAAAAGACTGTGCGAATGCGCAGTCCATCTTACATCATATATATATATATATATATATATATATATATATATATATATATATGCATTGTATTTTAATTTCCAGGGCACATGCATGCATTTATTCCCACATTTGTACACTGGGTATAATTCAATGATGTGATTTGGTATTTCGAAATAAATCGACAATTTCATACATTGTGAGGGTTGAGGGTTGTTTCCCCCGGAGAACAGCAGTGTGAGGTTCGGTCTCCTCTATGTACAGCCGCAGACACGCGATTGGTTGTGCGTCTAAAAGATCAACTTCTCTGTTCTGCATAAATGGTTTTCATAGAAAATAATGATTTCCCCTTTCATGTTAACCTGCTTTTTTAGTAAATTAGAGTAAATGAGAGGCTGTACTGGCCCCATTCAGTTTAGTTAAAGTAGCACACATGAAAAAAACACCTCATTAAAATAAAGTGCGTGAGTAATTAACTCATTTCTGGGCTATAAGGAACCACAGTGACGCCAGTCTGACCCAGTTTATCCAAGACACCATTGTCTGCTCCTGTACTTTCTGGCTGAGTTGTTATCTGCTCCATTAATTCATTGCTGTAAAACAAACATGTACCTCAGACAGGGTTGCCTACACTCCCGGAATGGCCGTGAGGGTCCTGAAAATCGGGTCCCCCTCCCAGCCCCCTGAAAGGTGGGCAACCCCCCACCAGCGGACCCCTGCATTTCCCCGGTGGCAGAGTTTTAAATTGCCGTGATTCGTGGGAGGGAGCGGAGCTAAATACGCAAATTGTGTCTATTTAGCCCCGCCCCTCCTCAGAGACCCGCAAATTGCGGGATTTGCGTTACTATGGGCAGGGACTAATAATGTCTCCATCAGCCCCGCCCCCAGAAGTGCTGCTGACAGTCTCTTCTCCAGGGTGCTCCTGGAGAGGAGACTGTAAAAGTCGGCAACCCTGACATCAGGGAATATGATCGAGCCTATAAATATCAACATACATTAGGTTGACCCAGCAGCGTATCTCGAAATGCAGCTCCCCCCTGCCAAAGCAAAAAAAAAATTGGCGCCCCCACACACACAGAGACAGCGCAGCTACAGAATAAACAGTACCTGCGCTGCTTTAATCTGTCAGGCCCAGGAGGAGAGCATATTTCTCTCTACAAGAAGCAGTGAGGATGGGGGAGCGGTGGCCACGGTGGAAGGGGGAGCTCTCTGGCTGTCTGTGTGAGGATGCTCAGTGACACGCCCTATGGGCGGTTCATGTGGCGGGTTACTGATCGTCCTCACACAGACAGCCAGAGAGAGGTCTGTGTGCATATCTTATTGGCTGCTGCTGCCGCCGACTGCTAACACAGGACTCCTGGCGTCTGGCAGCCTCCGTGTTGCAACGTTTCAATGCTGCTAGAGCATTGTCAACGGCCTGATGACAATGCTCTAGCAGCACTGAAACGTTGCAAATAAAAGCTTTGGGTACTTGTTTCCTAGCACGGCGCCCCCGATGTCCATCTTACAGCATCTGATCGCATCGCATGCCATATAGCCGCATGCGATGTGATACGATGCGATGCGTTTTTTAATTGTACAAGCACCCTGATGGGTGCTTACAATGTTAAATGTACCCCCACTCCACCCCCACTATCAACGCAAAGCGCAAACCCGAAGGCGGATCCAGGATAAAATGACAGGGGGGGGCACCATGATAAAAAAGGGTTTGGGTGGGGGAGGGGCGGTGTTAGTGGTGCCAGTGTACATGCTAAGAGAGCGGCAGGAGAGGGTGGGAATGGAATTAAAAATAGGCCCTGGCATTTAAAGTATGCAGGCCCACCATGGCGACAAAAGTGAAGGATGTAGTTGTGCGCGCGCCAAAGGCGCGCTCCAGAAAAGGGTGTGTGGCAACTCAACAGGGGGCGTGTCAACACCATATACAACTTCTACACATTATGCAACAAAATACTAGACCCCATTATACTTGCCCCTTACACATGATGCCACATGGATTGAGTCAAAATTCACATAATGCCACATGGATTGAGCCAAAATTTACATAATAACACACACGGATTGAGCCAAAATTCACATAATGCCAAATGGATTGTGTCAAAATTCACATAATGCCAAATGGATTGTGTCAAAATTCACATAATGCCACACGGATTGAGCCAAATGCATAAAATGCCATACGGATTGAGCCAAAATTCACATAATGCCACATGGATTGAGCCAAAATTCAAGTAATGCCACATTGATTGAGCCAAAATTCACATAATGCCACATGGATTGAGACAGAATTCACATAATGCCACACGGATTGAGCCAAAATTCACAATACACTTCATAAACAGGGACATTGTCCACCAAAGGCTCGCATTAAACATTTACACCATAATGTCCATTACACGTTAAGTTACACGCCATTATGTCCATTATGTGTTATGCCAAACACCATAATGCCTATTAAAAATTATGCTACATAAATGCTGCTTCTCTACATGCTCATTGCCAGAGGTTCCATGCTCGTTGCCATGTGGGATTACATGCTCATTGCCAAGGGGGAATACATGCTCGTGGTAAATGGGGGACAGCCGCCGCCAGGCAGAAGTGATAGCCACTGACAGTGGCAGAGCCTGGCTGTATTCAGAGCACTGCAGGTCCCGGCTATTTGAAATAATACCCCTTTCACACCAGAAAATGCATTCCCAGGTTGGCCCCTTTTACACCAGCCTAGTCCCTGCATTTTCTGGCGTGAGGGGGAGAGAAATCCACCCCTCCCCCCTTTAACCAGTTATCTCATTTAACCGGCTATATCTTCGGAACCAACTGACCCATTTACATGAGACAAGTATTATATTGAAGAACTTTTGAGTGAGCTTTGAATGATTTTGGTCCAGTGAAACTGGAACGTTTGGTTCCAGAGTAATCTGCCCTCAAATAACATGAACAGCCATGAAATTACATTTCAAAAATAAAAAAATCGGTTTACAAGCAATATCTCTGGAACCGATTGACCGATTTGGACCAGCCTGATATCATATTGAAGGCCCAGCGATTTGGAATTGAATGAAATCAACCACAAGCTTCTATGATGCCAGGGCGGGAACTGGCAGCCGTCGGAACCGGGTGGGGGTCGGAATTGACGGGTCCCATATTATCCTATGGGGAAAAAACGTTACAGGTTTGCCAGGCGATATCTCCGGTTCCCGGGGGGCTAGAGTCACGGGGCTGGGCTCGTTGGAAAGCCCTGGTCCTCAGCTGAATCCGCCACTGGGTGTCAGTTATTTTGTTTTATTTTTGCAGCATTGTACCCTTGCAGGCTCGCACGCTTCGGGCACGGTGGCTCGCTTCGCTCGCCACAGATTTATATTCCCCCTCCAGGTATACGTGGACCCAGTGCATGGTGGGAAAATTACCAAAACTGCATGTGAACTAGACACTACCATGCCAGAAACTGGCACATGCTGAAAAGGGGTATGGCTTTGGGTGGGTAGGGCCATGGCCTCACATCTTGTCCCCCATTTTGGTGCTTTTTGGGGGCCTGGCTAAAACTCCCCGAAGAGCTAGGCAGCCCATAGGCACTATTTAGATGGCGTGCGCATGCCTGAGGCATTAATTCAGAGATCACCAGCTATCTATACAGCGGCACAGTGTCCGTGTATCGGGACTGTCCTGCTGAAATAGGTAAGATTGGTGCTTGGAATGCATAGTATGGCTGGGAGGCTTATGAAAATTGGGTCGCACTCCCTGGGTCCCCGGAAATCTAAGCAAGTCTCCTGCATTATGGTCCTCCCATATATTGTACCAATTTGACCTGTATAAAAGCTGATAGGTATGAGTGACTTCCCTTATAATGGGGAGACTGTAGTACACCCTGCATGTCCAAACTGTGGCCTTCCAGCTGTTGTGAAACTACACATCCCAGCATGCCTTGCCATAGTTTTAGCATTCCCTAATAGCAAATCTGTGGCAAGTCATGATGGGACTTGTAGTTTCACAACAGATGGAGGGCCAGAGTTTGGATATGTCTGCTGTACACAGTTCATGTTTTCCAGGAATGTGGATTTTTAAAATGTTATACAGTGCAGCTGCCAGATGACCTGGGAAAGTGTGGGGACCTAAAGACCAAGTCTGAGAACCACTGTAACTAAGCCATGGAGTGATAAAGTGGAGAGAGATAAAGTAGCAGCCAATCAGCTGCTTGCTGCCATGTTACAGGCTGTGTTTGAAACATGTCAGGAGGGTGCTGATACTCTCCATGGTACATCATCTGTCCTCATGCCCCATATTCCCACAGTACTGAGTCAGTATACTGAATGTGGGACTACTCATTGTAATGTCTAACCCGGAAAATAAATATCAGTGACATATAGCCAGCCAATCAGGACCCTCTCTCAGCCAATCAAGTCCCGCTCTCAAACAATCAGGTCCCGCTCTCAGCCAATCAGCAGCCGCATTCTTACAACCACGGGAGGAAAATAACAACATTGTTGATAGACCAATCAGGCGCTGTTTCCTGGACATGCTCGTAACCACCCCATGTCTTAAGTGACAGCCAATGAGATCGGAGATGGGCGCGGTTAGTGTTCTCGTTAGAGAGGGCGGGGCCTGTCAGTTTACCTGAGCCAATGAGAGCGGGGGTGGGGGTGGCCGGTGTATCCGCTGGAGAGGGCGGTGTCTGACAGTTTCTACAGTACCGAACCGAGGAGAGCGGCCGGCAGCCGGGGAAATGCTGGGGCTCGGAGCGGTAGGGGCGCTGAAGTCCCCCAAACAGCCGTCATTTGTGTCCTACCTGACGCCGGAGGTGAGTGACCGGCTGTCACCTGTCCCGGTGCTACACTGCCAGCCAGCGCTCTACTCACCCACAGGCGCTCTCCTCCCTGTGCCCCACTCACCACACGGATTCTCTCCTCCCTGTGCCCTACTCACCTCACAGACCATGTGTCCCACTCACCTCACAGACCATGTGTCCCACTCACCCCACGGTCACTCTCCTCCCTGTGCCCTACTCAACCCACTGGCACTCTCCTTCCTGTGTCCCACTCACCCCACAGACCCTGTGTCCCACTTACCCCACAGACCCTGTGTCCCACTCACCCCACAGACCCTGTGTCCCACTCACCCCACAGACCCTGTGTCCCACTCACCCCACAGACCCTGTGTCCCACTCACCCCACAGACCCTGTGTCCCACTCACCCCACAGACCCTGTGTCCCACTCACCCCACAGACCCTGTGTCCCACTCACCCCACAGACCCTGTGTCCCACTCACCCCACAGACCCTGTGTCCCACTCACCCCACAGACCCTGTGTCCCACTCACCCCACAGACCCTGTGTCCCACTCACCCCACAGACCCTGTGCCCCACTCACCCCACAGACCCTGTGCCCCACTCACCCCACAGACCCTGTGCCCCACTCACCCCACAGACCCTGTGCCCCACTCACCCCACAGACCCTGTGCCCCACTCTCCCCACAGACCCTGTGCCCCACTCTCCCCACAGACCCTGTGCCCCACTCTCCCCACAGACCCTGTGCCCCACTCTCCCCACAGACCCTGTGCCCCACTCTCTTCACAGACCCTGTGCCCCACTCTCCCCACAGACCCTGTGCCCCACTCTCTTCACAGACCCTGTGCCCCACAGACTCTCCTCCCTGTGCCCCACTCACCCCACGGACCCTGTGCCCCACTCACCCCACGGACCCTGTGCCCCACTCACCCCACGGACCCTGTGCCCCACTCACCCCACGGACCCTGTGCCCCACTCACCCCACAGGCACTCACGCCACAGCCCACTCACCCACAGACACTGTGTACCACTCACCCACTGTCATTCTCCTCCCTATGCCCTACTCACCCCCCAGAACCTGTGCCCCACTCACCCCACAGACCCGCTCCTCACTGTGCCCTACTCACCCACAAACACTGTGTCCTATTTACCCAGAGGCATTCTCCTCCCTTTGCCCTACTTTCCCCACTGACCCTGTGCCTTACTCACCCCCCAGATGTTCTCTTCTGTGTCCCACTTGCCACACAGGCACTCTCCTCCATGCGCCCACAGTCTCTGCCCCACTCACCCTGCAGGCACTTTTCTCCTTGTTCTCCACTCGTGCACAGACCCTGTGCCCCACCTGCCCTGTTAGCACTTTCCTCCCTGTGCTACTACCCCTGACCAGTGCCGCTATATGTACTGCTTGCCCGTTACTGTCATGTTTTTAACTCTGATCAGTGTCTCTGTAGCCAGTGTCTGCCTATAATTGTCCATCCTTACACCTTTTCTTTACCACGACCAGTGCCACTTTACCTGCAACACACTGCCCCAGTGCCCAACTCACAGGCCACCTATTGGCATCTATATCCACTGTCACTACCAAGCCATCTCCCTGCCTCCTCATGGCCCTGTGAATCACAGGCATATAAATAACATACAGAGCATCACTGGCGTCCTCTACCACAGCTAATCACTGATTCTGGTGTCTCTCCCAGTAAATAACACTGCGTCACTGATTCCATGATACGTGCCATCTATAATCATTTCTAACTGCTAATCTACACTATGTACCCGCTCATGCCACCTTGTTCCATGCCAGTAATACACCAAAGCAGAAATGCCTGTTCTCTCGTCTACAATACATTATGTATACTGCACGTGCCTGGTGCTAATTCCGTACTGCGTGTTGTATGAATAGTGGCGTAACCTGCAGATAGACAAAACAACGCTGAGTAATTGCTTTTAATTATATCCTTGAGAACTTTACTATAGTTTAAACAACAGTGCTGTAATAATGAAGTTGGAGCGAAGACCTTATTAATTATTATATACTGTATATTAGATGTGATGTGATGCACCTGGGAGCAGGCGTCAGTCTTTCCTTTCAGGGTGAAGTTTAATAAGCGTCCCTGGGATGAGTTCTGATGGGTTTCAGGTCTTCATAGACATTGCGGTTGCTGAGGTGTGTCTAGCAGTCACGCAACCAGCCAGTTACTGTGTATATGTAATAACTACACCGCATTCCAGACAGCTGGATTGGGAGACCTGATCTGATTGTTATAGTGGCCATTCTAGAACCCTGCATCTTCTGGGCAGTTCCTCTTGCCTGCCTCGGGTGTCTTGCTCTGCTGTGGTAGTTCTAGCACAGTGGGATCTGTATTTCTGCACTGATCTGCAGACCAGACCTGTGCTACAAGCCGCACAGCAGAGGGTGACACCCCAGACAGAGAAGAGGTGCTGCATGGGGTTTGAAAGATGCAGGGTGCTAGAATGAACACTATTATATGTGGCAGTGAACCACAAAACCAATGTCTTTTTATTATTTAAAATGACTGTGTGTATATTTGTGTGACCCAAGATGTCAGTTATGGGCTACAGGTGGCCCTGGGGCCACATGCGGGCATTTGGGCCTTCACTTACAGCCCTGCTTGTCATATTTATTTAAGATCCGTTGTAGCACTTGTTTAAAAGGCCTGCTCCGTATGTTATTGCTGATAGCTGCCTCTTCCGTTGATTAAATGAATCAATTAAGAGTAATGTGCGGCCCTTTTGAAGAGAAGTTGGTCCAGTTGGAACCTACATCTCTTAACACATGCTGGTGGGGGCTTACTAGTGTGTGTGTACACCTGTTAGGCGGGATCTGAGGAATTTTAGATATGAAAGAAAAGGGTTTCAGAGTGTGTTAATAACAATTGCAGTAACACAATAGTGATTAAAAACAAATGATAATTTTAATAAAAACATTCAGTATAATGTCTGATATTTCATAAACTATGATTGAACTTCTATAGAATGTTGTTGTCCCAACGCGTTTCGTCACTGAAGTAACTTCATCAGGGGCGAAGGAAGCAAATCAGCAGAACTAGTTTGAGCGGGGATCCAATGCTGATTTTTTATTTTTTTTCAGAAAGATTGGCCCCCAATATGGTGACAATTGGGAACAAAAGTTCAGACCAGTATAGGGTGGTCAAACCAGATGTGCTCTCCAGGGATCCAAAATCTATAAAATATATAATATTTCGGTACTTGTGTAGTTTCACGGTGCCCGATATATCGGATCGCATCGATATATCGGCCGATATCGCATCTGATATATCGACCGATATTGCATCTGATATATTGGGCGCCGTGAAACTACACAAGTACCTATATTTCTAATAATATCTGTCTTGATTGCTCTGAAATTAAGCACATATCGCCCCGTGTGTATGCCCTGTATTTATGGTGGTGCGTGGTCCTATGCGTCACCATTGCCCATTCAGATCTGTGCTAAAGAAAACACTGGTTAGCACTCATTGCTCAGACTCTAATGCTGACTAGATCGACCAGCACAAAAGTTACAACCCACAACGCCCCGAGTGGCGGCTTCCAATCTGATCACAAGTTTTCTCATTTATTTTTCGTTTTAAGGGTCAGATGTATCAATCTCCTCAAAGTGATACAATGGAAAGTGCTAAAAAAAACAGCCAATCAGCTTCTAATTGCTATGTCACAGACTGGGTTTGAAAAATGGCAGTTAGGGTGGGATTGGCTGGTTGATTATCACTCTCCACTTTATCACATTTTGAAGCTCAATACATTGGGCCCACAGTGGTGGTTGTTTGCCGGGGGTGAGCCCCAATACACATAATACTGAATGTGGGAACATGCTTGATTTTATAGTAGCCAAAAAGAGGTTTTTTTTGGTTGAAAATGAAATGACAACTTTATATATATATATATATAGGACACTACTTTTTCCCCTCATCGATCCGCCCATGCTGTGTGGTGACCAACCTTGTTTGCCAGTGTAGAGCAATGGTGCGGAACGTATGGACAGCACTGGTCACAATGAAGCGATACGAGAACGACCTCCCGCGCCCCTTTTCCTTAGCTTACAGTTTGACGCTGGTGAATAATACAGGTGCAATGACCCATGCTTTTACTCCCCCCAAAAAATAACTGCCAGCAAGTACATGATTGTTAGTACAATGAAGGCAAGTCCCCTGAAGGTATTCTCTTGTCATAATATCCCTTTTATCTGGGACACCTGTGATTTATACAGGTTCTGGGCTGCATAAACCCAGAGGAAATGCAGGCAAAAGGTAGGACTGCAGTCGCTCCCAATGATGTGTGTTTTGTGTCAGCACACAGGTATTAGGCAGCGTTTCAGAGAACCGGTATATGTTTGGAGTGTGGGAGAAAACCAGAGGTCACCTGCACAGGTAGGGGTGGGGGAGGAATACAAACTCAGTTCATGACCAGGGCATTTTGTGTGTGTGTGTGTGTGTGAGAGAGCTCATAACCTCAGGCTGTGAGGTCATAATGCTTATTATGTTCCTTTAACACAAACTGCTTGTTGGTATCTGGACCGTGGGTTGACCTTAGGTTGACAACTACTGGTTGACATAGTCAAAAGGTGATAATGATTGACACAGCATAGGTTCGACGTGATTTTTTTGTTTTGTTTTGTTTTGTTTGGGGGTGGATGTAAACCCCTAATGAACCACATCCGTCGAAACCCAAATGGCCTTACCACTGCTCTTCACAGAGCCCAGATGTTAGCCTGGTGTTGTGTGCGGTGAACCAGTCAGTGTGTGTAATACGCGGATGATATTTCCAGAACAGTTTTATTAACCCTTATCTGTAGCCATCTCCCTGTCACTTTGACCTACTAAATATTTGTGTTGTAGAATCTTTCATTTGTGCAGTTACACAATAACCAGTCCCAGAAATGGTATTAATGATGCCTTGCACAACCTTTGCACTCCTCCAGCAGTCTCATTAGATCCGAGAGGGGAGAGAGCACTAAAGCAGGCCATACACTTGTCCAATTTCATCCGCTTTCGAAGCACCGGGCCGATAAATTGGATGAAAATTGGCAAATCGGATGCGTTTAAGCTCCGGTGCGATGCGCGGTCCTGTGCGCATCGTATCGGAGCCCCTAGATCGCTAGTGCTGTAGTAAAGATCTATCGGGGCCGGAGCCTTGACTGGGATCACGTGCAATACATTACATGGCAAAGTACCGCATGCGATCCTGTCGCCTGGGAAGCTGAGCGGCGGCGGATCAAGGTGGTTGGCTGTGACTCTCCCGCCCCAACCCCCGCCCCCCTTTGGAGATGTGGCAGTAGTGTATGGGAGCCTGAACAGTGCACTCCTATATGTTGCTATAGAAGCCTGCAGTCCACCTACTACTAGCAGCAGGGGGAGATTTATTAGCCCGGTGAAGTGATAAACTGTCTGTTTTTTTTTATCACCAACCAATCAACTCCTACCTGTCATTTTTCAATCGAAACCTGTAACACAGGTAGGAGCTAATTGGCTGGTGATAAAAACCAGACAGTTTATCACTTCACCGAGCTTAATAAATCTACCTCTAAAATACATCCACAGTTACTGTCTGTGTTGCGGCCTGCCATTGTACGTTTATTCCAGCCGATCTTATCATATCGGTTTCACCAATTCTTATGCGATAATATCCTGCCACATTACCAGGGTCCCCCCCCCCCCATGATGCCCAAATGGGCGCAATTACAGAGATACCTACACTAGGGGACTACTGGAGCTTTGGGCAGCCCCATGCCAGGCTTGTGGGCCATGTAGCAATTAGGTGGTAATACAGATTTAAGAAAATTCCACGTTGGAGAAAAGTGTGACCACAGGGTGATTGTGTAACGGAAGCCTGGGACTAGTACATCTTATGCTGAGCAGCGCACTACAGTACATCATGTTATTTGCTGAGCATACAAACCCTGGCAATGGGAAGCTCTTCAGTTTTCCATGTACTCCTGATGTGTACGGTGACAGGGTCAGACAGTAATTGCTGGACAGGGTCGTACAATAATTGCTGGTGTTCTACTGAAAGTTGTAGAAGTTTGGAATGATTGTGAAACTTTTCTCCGCTCTCTCTGTACCCTGGTAAGACCTGTTTGCCAGGTTACCGGAGACAGGTGTGGTTATGTAGGAGGGCAAGTATAATATCCCCTTAGATCTGAGCTAGATGAAGGGAGAGCAGACTCACGTGTGTTTTATTAGTAGGTGTATTGAACTCCATAACTGGCTTACATTATTTATGTTAAAGAAATAAACTAGGAGCTCAGTAAATACATTTATTTCACTTGGCCTCTAACAAACCCATTATTAGAATGGAGTATGATGCTTTTACATTGCGCCACAAGGGATCCGCAGCGCCCGATTACATATAGAAATATGCAAAACGAGAACAGGATGTGTTACAGTTCAACACGATAGAGGACAAGCGCAGGATAAACTTGGCTGCACCAGCAGATGACGCTGATATAAGTATCAGAGTGTCAGAATACTGAGGGATTTGATGTTGTAGGAGAGAGTATGGAGGAGTAGATGGTTCCAATAAAAGTAGCAAAAGCACATGAGGGAAGAGGTGCCGCTCCTGAACACAAGGATGACACTGATGGGGTAGCATACCCTCCAACGGTATACAGTCACTAGGTCAACACAGCTGAAGGTCAACAGGGTCATTAGTTCAACATAAGGATTTTCACTTTTCTTTTGAGCCGACAGGCGGTATTTCATGCCCTACCAACCACTAGGGTGTGGTGGGAAATAGTGTGTCGACATTCGGGACAAAAAAAGTGAAAAACCCATGTCGGCCTTTTGACTGTCGACCTAATGATCCTGTTGAACTAACCCCATGTCGACCATTATGCATCATCTAACTTTCCGTTCGATTTTTGCTTATATAGGCAAAATCAAATCAAAATTGAATGGTTTTCAGCCGCAATCGTTCCCAAAGCATGTCCTATACTGTACTATATAGTCTCAATGGAATGTGTACATGGCGGCATGCGATTCGATTTCGATTGAATAGAAGATAAATCGTACCCTGTGTAAGGGTTGGGATCATTTGGTCTATTGCATTATGGTCGAAAGTCATTAGGTCGAATCCATTAGGTCGACATGCTAAAAGGTCGACATGACTCTAGGTCGACATGGGAAAAGGTCGACATGATTCTAGGTCGACAGGTCATTAGTTCGACAGGTCATTAGTTCGACAAGGTCATTAGTTCGACATTGTCTATGTCGACATGGGGTTTTTCACTGTTTTTTTACCTGAATGTCAACACAGTCGACATGGACACAGTTTAAAGTGCACTGCATCCCCTCGCATCGCTCGCTGCGCTCGCAATGCGTCGGGCACGGTGCCTCGCTACGCTCGGCACACTATTTTATTCTCCCACCACGCCCTAGTGGATGGTAGGGCATGAAATACCGCCTGTCGGCACATGTTGGCGCAAAAAACAGTGAAAAACTCCATGTCGACCTTGTGAATGTCGACATAGACAATGTCGAACTAATGACCTTGTCGGACTAATGACCTTGTCGGACTAATGACCTTGTCGAACTAATGACCTTGTCGAACTAATGACCTGTCAAACTAATGACCTTTCGAACTAGAATCATGTCGACCTTTTCCCATGTCGACCTAGAGTCATGTCGACCTAATGGATTCAACCTAATGACTGTCGACCATAATGCAGTAGACCAAATGACCGCATCCCCTGTGTAATGGGGATTTACTGTATAATTACCATCACATGTGTTTTTACATCCTTCACATCAGATAATTTGTTGTACACAGGTTGATGGCAATCATACAGTAATGCTGTGTACACACGGTCCGATTTCCTTTCCGATGTTGACGATATAGTCAACATTGGATCGGCATCGGATGCAGATCGCAAGGGTTTTAACCCTTGCGATCCCGATCCGATCCCGATGCGCGTTCACGTATCGGAAGCCAGAAAGTCTTGGCTGCCTTGTCTATATAGTGCAGATCTGCACTATATAGTCAAGATAGGATGCAAATCGGATGTGCCTTAAGATCCTACCCACGATCCTATCTGATCAGATCGTGGATAGGATCTTAAGGCACATCTAAAGGTGCCCATACACGCTATGATTATCGTATGCGTTTTGTACTTTTTAAGTACAAAACACATCGCATATACGATAATCGCGGAGTGTTAAGTGTCTGCCGCGTTCAGATCCGACGCGATGCGCGTCCCCGGGAGCCCGATATAGTAAAGTACAAAAAGGATGTGCAGGCACATCCTTTTTGTAGTCAAAATCAAATCAAATAGGACCAAAAAAGCGTAGTGTGTATGGGCACCATAACGTGTGTACACACCATAAGAGGAAAAGCCAGGAACAGAGCATTTTGTACCTAACGGAATGGGTCATGTTGGAGAGTATGGTGTAGATGAGAGGTAGCCAGCTCCAGTCCTGAACAGTTCACATGCTATAGGCCACAGAGCTGATTTACAGGTGCTCTCACGACACACTAAAAGAGCCAAAGGTGGAGATAATTCACTTATGATTCTGTGAGGTTACCTGGAAACTGATCACTCAGGATCTGGAGTTTGCTACTCCTGGGGTAGAGAGTAAGGATGAGATGTGGCTGGGTTTGGGGAAGAAGTGGGTCTGGAGAGCCCATCTGACGTTTTATAGTGAGGTGGAGAATCTGATAGGGAGAGGTAGAGAGTTCCAGAGAAAAGGAGCAGCACGTGCAAAATCTTGGAGTTAAAGGCCCCCATAGACAAGGGCGAATTCTCACAGCGGGGAAGTTGCCCGCAATCCATTTTGAGCTGCTCAGGACCTTCTGGGGTAGCAGGATTCTATGCTATTTGTAGATCGCTCCTGCAGCCGGTGCAACTCTTAAGGTGGCCATACACACGCAGATTTAGCTTCAGATCTGGCTGGTTGGAACAAAATCTTGGTTATGGATGAGAGCAAATGACAGTTGACCATTTGCTTGGAAAACTGACAAACTGTCACTCATCCATAACCATGTTTTTGTTCCAACCAACCAGATCTGAAGATAAATCTTACTAGTGTATGGGCACCTTTAGGCTCTGATGCAATGTGCTCAGGGATCGCATGTTACATGCAATTTGGATGTTTTTCATGCGATTTACAGTTTATTTGGGCTCTTTTCATGTAATTGCAGCATAGTCTATGGCCAGCTTAAGAAGGGTGGAGGTAATCAGTGGGCAGGAGAGGTGGCATGCATTCGTGGAGCGAAGACGACAGGCAGGAGTGTAAAGAGAGATGAGGTCAGAGATTGTCTGAATAACAATCTAGGGCCTGGTAATAGGACAGGAACATATGGGGCACACAGTTACTGTTAATGGTTAGTGCCGGATTAACACTAAGGGCCTGATTCTGGTTCACTTGCAAAAACAAATGATCTCTCTAATGGACGAAACCATGCTGCACTGCAGTTGGGGCAGATGTAACATGTGCAGATAGAGTTCTATCTGGGAGAGTTATTTTGTTTCTGTGTATAGTACATGCTTTACTGTTACAATCCAATATAGAGATCAGTTTGAAGTACAAACCCCACCCAAAATATAACTCTCTGCACATGTTACATCTGCCTCCCCTGCAGTGCAGCATGGTTTTGTCCATTAGAGAGAGAATTTGCTTTTGCAAGTGAACCAGAATACAGCCAGGCTTTTAGGAGGCTTATCCTGGCAAATCAATGTACATTGGAGCAGGGCAAACTGATGTAGACCTTTTCAAGCCTTTTGGCCAAAGCTAGGGCAGAGATCCTAATTTGTGACTACCCCGGCCCCTAAACTTGTTCATGCTGAAAGTGAGTGTTGGGAGAGTAGTCGCAGTTTGCTCCTCGTTAGCAGCCATTGTGTTTTGGTTACCAAGTGATCTGAGTGTAAACACAATAAGGTATAATTACAGTAGTTGTCGCCCTGTTTATCCGGAAGTGTTCTTTTTAGTTGTTTTGTTCTGTTGTCTCGTCCTCTTCTTTCTCCCACCACTGCTACTGATCACCCCGATGCACACAGCAAGCAGCACTATTATTATACTAAAAAATATTCCTGTGCATAGAAGGTGCTAAATCACCTCTGCGGCCGTGTTGGTGGGATGCTTTGTATACCACTGTTTATTTCCTTGGTCTGTCCTGCCCCATAAAATCCATTCATTCCTGAAACGCACAAATATTGCACAGTATATATACCGTGTAATATCCCCGCAGCCATCTGTAGGGTCCCACTCCTAATCCGCTACATACATCGCTGCATTAGCCCATGCCCTGTCAGTACTGTTCCGCTATGCAGGCACATGGGAAACCAAGGGATCAACGAAAAAGCAAAGGTGAATGTGTAACGAGGAGCGAGAGCTTGGGAACAGATGGTGAACGTCTTGTGTGCCATAGAAAATACTAAATTCTAAACTGCTTGGAAGGAAATGCTGGGAACAGCCGCTCTTTGTCTGGCATTGGGTGACTCCGCATCGTCCTCTTCACGGCATATTGTGCAGATCCTGTGACTGCTGTGGTTGTTGCCTCCTGTGGTGCTGTGACTGTACTGTGTATTTGGGAGCTGTGGTTAGACCAGCCTGTGGCGGCTCCAGCTCTGTACACCGCAGTGTGGGTGAGCTCATGCCACAGATGACTGAGGTCTGTCATTTTACAGAATCCCGGGCTGATGAGGTATATAGCACACTTTATACCAGAGATGGGGAACCTTCGGCCCGCCAGCTGTTGAACTGCACATCCCAGCATGCCCTATTACAGTTTTGCTATTTGGTCATAGTAAAACTGTTGCAGGGCATGCTGGGATGTGTAGTTCAACAACAGCTGGAGGGCCGAAGGTTCCCCATCCCTGCTAGATACCAATGCACCCAGAATACTGATCTCTACCTGCATACTTTGCTTATTTTTACGCCGTTCTCCTTTTAGCATGGTAATCATTGGCTTTAACTTTGAAACATTGCTTAAGCACTTATGGCACTACCCCTGGCTGTAAAACACACAAAAACATAATTTAAATGAAACAAGACTGTTAATTGGCCGTAGACTCCCGGCAGGGATAAGCAGCAAGATCAGTGATTGCCAGGTTCTGGGCACCCCAGATAATCTGTGATCCACATGTACTTTCGCAACAGGGCCTGTACACTAACCTGAAACGTTTCGCTGTGACGTTGGAGCTTTGTATCTGAGCTGGTGTCTTGCACCATAAGCCCCCTTACACCTGTCCTCTCGGTGCTATGTTTGTGTAGGTGTGCATTCATTATCTGCCTGCCTTACATTCATTCCATAAGGGAATATTCTCCAAACGAGGACCTGTTTGTTCGGTACAGTATACATGTCGAAGGGGTAAGGGTCATTATGTCGACCCTATTTAGATCGACATGCATTGGACGAAGGTCGACACAAGCATTAGGTTGACAGTCAAAAAGTTGACATGAGTTTTTCACAATTATTTTTGTTCCGAATGTCGACACGGACACTATTATACTCTCCCACCATGCCATAGTGGATAGTAGGGTATGAAATACCGCCTGTCAGCACATGTCGGCAAAAAAAAAAAAAAAAGATGAAACACTCATGCCGACCTTTTTACTGTCGAGTCGACCTAATGGTTGTGTTGATCTTCCGGCCCAGTCAACCTTAACCGTGTCGACCTGCAGCAGTGACCCTATCCCCTCGGAAGAATGATTGACTGGACAAATAAAATTTTCTTACCATTGAGCTGTCACAATAATGTTCTGTTTCCAAGCTGACTATGACGCATGTGGCTCTATACCGCAGATATCTCACAGTGATAAGCGAACTGGTCTGTATATGGCATATAGACCATGAGAATGATTTATGAGCTCACACAAGGAAAAAAAGGCTGAGGTCGGGTTGAGATTTCGAAGGGGCGATGCCAGCGTTGTGTGGTAGCGATGCCAATGAAAGCACGCCTGATCACCCCATAATCATGCAGCCCCATAATAGCATGTACGAAACTATAGAATCTTTGGGATACCGTGATTGGGATGCGGTCATTCGTCAGACTGCATTTAGGTCTACAGTCATTAGGTCGACCCCACTAGGTCGACTGGCAGGAAGGTCGACATGGGCCAAGGTCGACATGACTTTAGGTCGAATTTGCATAAAGGTCGACATGAGGAAGGTCGACTGGTCATAAGTTCGACATGGGTTTTTCACTGTTTTTTGAGCCGACATGTGCCGACAGGCGGTATTTCATGCCCTACCATCCACTAGGGCGTGGTGGGAGAATAAAATAGTGTGCCGAGCGCAGCGAGGCACCGTGCCCGAAGCATCGCGAGCGATGCGAGGGTCCGATTCTCATTGCCAACTGTGTCTATGTCGACTGTGTCGACATTCGGATAAAAAAACAGTGAAAAACCCATGTCGACCTTATGACCAGTCGACCTTCCCCATGTCGACCTTTATGCAAATTCGACCTTAAGTCATGTCGACCTTGGCCCATGTCGACCTTAAGTCAGGTCGACCTTCCTGCCAGTCGACCTAGTGGGGTCGACCTAATGACTGTAGACCTAAATGCAGTCTGACGAATGATCCCATTCCCCGTGATTGTGGCGCTCGATCACAGGCATGGCTGCCATTGGTTCCAGCTGGATGAACCACTAATAGCGTTGCACTGTTGTTTTCTAAACTGTACAAGGCAACCAATGAATTTGTTCATATGCTAAACGGTTTCCTCCTCAACAGGAGATAGAAGTCAAAGAAAGGGAGCAAGCGGGGAAGGTGGATGATGTCCTGCTGTTACCAGGTAAGCTGTACTTGATTCTTATGTTCTGGATCATTTGCTGATCAGTACTGTATAGCGTATGTGTAGGATAACCATATGAAGGACGAGTGTGGGAGAATGTTCGTCGCTTTAGAACTCAGTGATTTGAATGAATGACTATGAAACTGGGCGCGCCAAAGTAATTACGAGTAGGGTGTTGCGTGGTGTAACTGTACAGCAGTACTGCATGCTCATCGGCGTATGAGGAATTATTGTGGTGTGGGGGAACATGAAAGAGGAGTCAATTTTGTTTTATGATGAATACATTTCTAGCCCTACATAGCTTAACATGACTTTACCAAGACGCCTTGGAAACGGATGTGTGGGTTGAGTGGAGATCAAAGTAATGTGTATAGAGGGAAAGCATATGTGACTTGAAATAATAATTTGCAGGGAACTGACATAATTGGCTCAGATTGTGGAACTTTTGAAATGAATGAAGGGAAAGTGGAAAGGTGACTGTCCTAACTATGGGGCCGTATTATATACTCTGTCCTAACTATGGGGCCGTATTATAGACTCTGTCCTAACTATGGGGCGGTATTATATACTCTGTCCTAACTATGGGGCCGTATTATAGACTCTGTCCTAACTATGGGGCGGTATTATATACTCTGTGCGTCCTAACTATGGGGCGGTACTATATACTCTGTCCTAACTATGGGGCGGTATTATATACTCTGTCCTAACTATGGGGCCGTATTATATACTCTGTCCTAACTATGGGGCCGTATTATATACTCTGTCCTAACTATGGGGCGGTATTATATACTCTGTCCTGACTATGGGGCCGTATTATATACTCTGTCCTAACTATGGGGCGGTATTATATACTCTGTCCTAACTATGGGGCCGTATTATATACTCTGTCCTAACTATGGGGCCGTATTATATACTCTGTCCTAACTATGGGGCGGTATTATATACTCTGTCCTGACTATGGGGCCGTATTATATACTCTGTCCTAACTATGGGGCGGTATTATATACTCTGTCCTAACTATGGGGCCGTATTATATACTCTGTCCTAACTATGGGGCCGTATTATATACTCTGTCCTAACTATGGGGCCGTATTATATACTCTGTCCTAACTATGGGGCGGTGTTATATACTCTGTCCTAACTATGGGGCCGTATTATATACTCTGTCCTGACTATGGGGCCGTATTATATACTCTGTCCTGACTATGGGGCCGTATTATATACTCTGTCCTAACTATGGGGCGGTGTTATATACTCTGTCCTAACTATGGGGCCGTATTATATACTCTGTCCTGACTATGGGGCCGTATTATATACTCTGTCCTAACTATGGGGCGGTGTTATATACTCTGTCCTAACTATGGGGCCGTATTATATACTCTGTGCTAACTATGGGGCCGTATTATATACTCTGTGCTAACTATGGGGCCGTATTATATACTCTGTCCTAACTATGGGGCCGTATTATATACTCTGTCCTAACTATGGGGCCGTATTATATACTCTGTCCTAACTATGGGGCCGTATTATATACTCTGTCCTAACTATGGGGCCGTATTATATACTCTGTCCTAACTATGGGGCCGTATTGTTACGTACTCTGCACGCCCTAGCTGTGGGGCAGCGTTACGTACTCTGCACGCCCTAGCTGTGGGGCAGCGTTACGTACTCTGCACGCCCTAGCTGTGGGGCAGCGTTACGTACTCTGCACGCCCTAGCTGTGGGGCAGCGTTACGTACTCTGCAGGCCCTAGCTGTGGGGCAGCGTTACGTACTCTGCAGGCCCTAGCTGTGGGGCAGCGTTACGTACTCTGCACGCCCTAGCTGTGGGGCAGCGTTACGTACTCTGCACGCCCTAGCTGTGGGGCAGCGTTACGTACTCTGCAGGCCCTAGCTGTGGGGCAGCGTTACGTACTCTGCAGGCCCTAGCTGTGGGGCAGCGTTACGTACTCTGCAGGCCCTAGCTGTGGGGCAGCGTTACGTACTCTGCACGCCCTAGCTGTGGGGCAGCGTTACGTACTCTGCACGCCCTAGCTGTGGGGCAGCGTTACGTACTCTGCACGCCCTAGCTGTGGGGCAGCGTTACGTACTCTGCACGCCCTAGCTGTGGGGCAGCGTTACGTACTCTGCAGGCCCTAGCTGTGGGGCAGCGTTACGTACTCTGCAGGCCCTAGCTGTGGGGCAGCGTTACGTACTCTGCAGGCCCTAGCTGTGGGGCAGCGTTACGTACTCTGCAGGCCCTAGCTGTGGGGCAGCGTTACGTACTCTGCACGCCCTAGCTGTGGGGCAGCGTTACGTACTCTGCAGGCCCTAGCTGTGGGGCAGCGTTACGTACTCTGCAGGCCCTAGCTGTGGGGCAGCGTTACGTACTCTGCAGGCCCTAGCTGTGGGGCAGCGTTACGTACTCTGCAGGCCCTAGCTGTGGGGCAGCGTTACGTACTCTGCACGCCCTAGCTGTGGGGCAGCGTTACGTACTCTGCAGGCCCTAGCTGTGGGGCAGCGTTACGTACTCTGCAGGCCCTAGCTGAGGGGCAGCGTTACGTACTCTGCACGCCCTAGCTGTGGGGCAGCGTTACGTACCCAATGATGGTGTATAAGGCAATAGCTGTGCATTGTGAATAACAAATGAGGTAACAAGGTTCTGATGCTGAATAATGTGCAAATGTGGATTTTAAGCTGGCATTAGGCCTGGCTATCCAGATGTGCCAATGGCTAGGTAAACCTACACGCAGTGGGGTAGATGAGCTGATGGCTTCGTAGAAATACTGAGCAGGGAAGTAGCAGGCACAGCAATAGCACAGTGCGCGGGTAGGAAGTGACTGGCAGGCACAGTGCTCAGAGTAATGCACCATGGAATGGAAACTGCATAGGGAGGACATCTGGGAGTACACAGAGCCTGGGAAATACTCTGTCTCTGAAGGACGGGAATGAGCTGGAACCTGGTGACAGGAAGGACAAGGATGCTACATCTGAGTGATCAGCTGGAGCCTGGACTCGCTCCCTCTGACGTTCTACACTGAGACTGGGAATTCTGGAACTCTGGGCAATACGAAGAGCAGTGCAGGAGGGAGAGCACCCCATTCTGGGTGTTTAAGTTGGAAAACTGAGAGAATGGGGTCAGTTTTCCAAACCCAAAATACAAAGTTTGAGATAAATCAGGGCTGTAGACTCTGGGAGATTCGGATATGATATAAAGGTTGACGGCTTAAATCCTCTACTTCAGATCATTCCATTTTCTCGGTACAGAAACTCACATTACATTTCTGGCTGGTGTGTGCATAAAGGCATCTTTCAGTTTTCAAACTGCATTCAGTTCAATGCAGAAAGGATCACGGAACTTACATTAGAATTCTGTCTCGCGTACACTGACAGGTATCTTTGGTCACCTCAGGATAAATGCCACTTCCACTTTTCTCAAAGTTTAAATGGATAGAAACTTACATTAAATTTCTTCCTCACGTTCCTCAAAAGATTTCTTTGACACCAAGGAGCATCCACTTCCATAAAATAATTTATTCACAACACGGAACTCACAATAAAAAGGTTTAAAAGAATAAAAAATGTCTGTTGACAGTTCATAGAACAAAGTCCGGGAGAGATGGGAAGCCGCTGACGGAGGTTGGCCACGGAGTGCTGCAGACACATACGGACCTTCTCTTGCGGCTTGTGTGTTATCCCGGTCCTGGTGTTACGGCTTCTTTGGATCAACGCGTTTCTGGTGCCGACTGCACCCTTTTTCAAGATAAGCCGCTACTCTTCCCAGATGATTTTTAAAGGTCCCTCCTTAGATCACATGATGCCACTTCATCCAATCCTTTAGCACCTAGACCCGGCTTCATTTATTCGGAGCATTAACCACCTCATTGCTACATACGTTACTATAGGCGGACAATTCTTATACCGAAGGCTATAGATAAACAATTATTATATAAAGATACTAATACATTAAGGTATACACATAGTATTTAATTATTAGTCATCAAGAAGCTCAAAAATTAAAGCCGGGTATAAGGGACAAACAATAAATAAAGGTTAAAATATGTGAAAAATTGCAAGCAAGACTGAAACAAATTTATATAAACCATTTATACTCAAATTCCACGTTCAACCCCTATGGAACTAGAGTTTGTAGTGTAAAGATAGTTTTCATTTCAGACTGTGCTATCTCCAATCAAGATCGTTAACCCTCCAAATAGGTTTGCACATTCCAATCCCACAAAAATTCTTTAGACCCCCGATCTTACAATCGTGGTGGGTCTAAAGGCCCCCATACATTAGGCCGACTTGTCCTTAGGACAAGTCGGACCCAATTCTCCTGTGAGCCGCCCGGCCGCTCCCCGGGAGGCTCACATACAATTTGGCACTTGATGAGCCAGTTTTTACATGTGATAAATCGCTTGCGATTTATCACATGTAAAACAAATGGGGAGCTGCAGGGCGGTGAGGAGCAGTGGGGCGGGCGGCGGCAGTAGTGGGGGCGGGCGGCGGCTCACAAATGAGTTCCCGGCGGGTGCCGGGTGCGGCGAGTGATGCTGACCTGGCCGGCATGCTGTGATCACAAATAGCAGCGCTGCCGCTGCGGGACGGGACGCACAGTGGCGGCTATTAGATTTTCAAAATACCTGTCAAATGACCGGCCGTTCTGTGATTGGCTGAGAGAGCTCTCAGCCAATCACAGAACGGCCGGTCATTTGACAGCTATTTTAAAAATCTAATAGCCGCCACTGTGCGTCCCGTCCCGCAGCGGCAGCGCTGCTATTTGTGATCACAGTATGCCGGCCAGGTCAGTGTGTCTGCCCGCCGTGCTCCCCCGCCCCCCCGGTGTCTGCATGCATATGCATAGCATACAGGGAGGTCGGATGATCTTATTTGCTGACCGTCCGACCTCCCTGATCCGGTCCGATGCGCACGGGACCGCGCATCGGATTGGATCATATATCACACACCTGCGATTTTGGGGCGATTTCATCCGGTTGTCGGCCCAAAGTGCCGAAATCGTCCCAAAATCGTCCCAAAATCGTATAGTGTATGGGGGCCTTTAAAGTGCATGGATACATGGTGCAGATCCTAACCCTTTATTATATTTCTCACATGTTCAGCAAGTTGTTCTTTGAGCATCCTGCTCGTTCTACCAATATATTGTCCATGTTCACATTCAAGAAGGTATATCACATTCTTTGATGCGCAGGTGATAAACTCTCTGATGGGATATACTCTGGAAGTGACATTGGATTTGTACTCTACACCATGGGCCTTATTCTAGTTCACTCTTTCTGACAAAATCCTTCTTAGCTGGACAAAACCATGTGCACTGCAGGTGGGGCAGATGTTACTTGTGCAGAGAGAATTAGATTTGGGTGAGGTTTTACGTCAAAGTGAGATCAATATTGCATTGTAAAAATAAAGCAGACAGTATTTATCCTGCACAGAAACAAAATAACTCGCCCAAATATAATTCTCTCTGCACATTTTACATCTGCCCCACCTGCCGTGCACATGGGTTTTGTCCATCTAAGAAGGATTTTGGGCCAGATTCTCTAAACTTCAAAAGTGATAAAATCCAGAGTGATAAACAGCCAGCCAATCAGCTCCTACCTGCCATGTCACACTGTGTTTGAAAAATGTCAGACAGGAGCTGATTGGCTGGCTGTTTATCACTCTCTATTTTATCACTTTTGAAGCTTAGAGAATATGGCCCTTTGTCAGAAAGAGTGAACTAGAATAAGGCCCCATATGCTATCCCTGTATTGCGTACCTCCGCAAATTGCATACACTGCTAGCGATGATCTATGAAAATTACATGGACCTGACTGTCTGGGACCCTATTCTACACCCTTCCCCCGGGGTCTTTGGTCCTTGACAAAGAGTACACCTTGAAACGCATTGAATGAAAGAAGCCGGGAGCGCCGATACCTTAGCCGGGACGATGCTACCCGAACTTCCGGTCTGAGCTGGATGGAGGTCGGAGACCCAAACAAAACATCTGACAGCGCCACACGGACCCCCACCCGTGGACTAGGGAAAGTGTAGGTTGCTGTTCTAGCGTGAACCCCAGTGTCGCTCTAAATATCCTGTTCCCCCACCAACAAAGTTACTAAAAAAAGCTGTAAACATTACTAAAGTATCAACTATTTTAACCCATCTTTTTTTCCCAACAGGCAAGCACAGTCATCATTTTTTAGTTCATTAGCGCTCCCATTCTATATCAAAATTGTCCTTTACTACACGCATGCTTAGAACAAAAGCGCAGTTGCACATAACCAACCCTATACATAGTTACATAGTAGGTAAGGCTGAAAAAAGACTTGCGTCCATCTAGTTCAACCTGGTATAGATATCCATTGCTGATTTGGTAGGTTCTGGTATTTTACAGACAAATTATATTTCTTATTTGTACCCATGGATGTTTTTCTCCAGTAAATGTTTGTCCAACTTTGCCTTGAACGCATTTAATGAGCCAGCCGTTACCACCTCTCTGGGAAGAGAGTTCCAGAGTTTGACTGTTCTGACCGTAAAGAAATTCTTTCTACTAGCTGAATGAAATCTTTTTTCATCTAATCTATACTCATGCCCTCGCGTCCTAGATTCCTTTCTAGTAGAAAAGAGGGTGTGTGACAGTTCCTTATATTGGCCCTTGATATACTTGTACATGTTGAGCATGTCCCCCCTTAAACGTCTCTTTTCTAATGTAAATATAGGGAATATACCATAAATACATACATCCATGCATACTATCTGGCACAGGGGGTGTGGCATTCCGGACCTGGCCGAATTGAACACCTGGGCAGCTCAAATGCAGACAGTCAATGGTTTGACAACAATGTTCCCAAATAATTATAACCTAATAGGTAACAACGCAAGCAGTTCATGGAATTACAGGTTGGATCCGCCTCCACAGAACCTGCTGCTGTGGAACTACAAGCCCCAGATATCCCTGCCAGCTTCTGCTCACCCATATCTGCAGCGCCATCGGTGACCCACACCGGGAGTAGCAGAATAGAACATTCTCACTACGATGAGCCGGAAGTTCAGGATTGTGCCTTCTATCTGCGTGTTACAGATCATTTCCTGTCAAACTCTTTCTTGCACAGTTGGTCCCATTGTCAGGGGCTCCCCAGGTTATTTCCTCGCTAGGATGTGGTGTGCGGTAGGCCTTCCGCTCACGCCGTATTTATTAAGATGAAGGAAATGGGGAACAATAAGCTTGTATCATGTGACATCATCTTCCTGTGTGCAGCTCTCACCATATAATATGGAATAAATAAACACAATGTAAAATAATACAACGAAATCCTTGTTTCCTGCTTCGGGACTGTTCTGAACAATAGCGTACCTGAAAAGACTCATGTTGCTAAGGGCAACCAGTCTGCACACCTGACGAGTTGCTATGGAAATAATCATGTATTCAGGTCCGTACGCTCTAATGCGAAATTACATGCGAGCGCAATGTTTTTGACATGTGCGTGCGTCCACGGTGAACAGACTTATTGCCGGGTGAACGCACCCTACTTTGGAAGGTGGCGGCCCGGGGGATTTGCCCATGTGAACGCCCAGCGTTTCATGGGCGTTCCCATGGAAATCAACGTGGGCGCCAGGGGCGGGTATCTGACATCAACGGATGTCAGCTGCCCGCCCACTTCCTTCAGAAGCTCTGAGCAACCTTAGATGTGCGCGTGCCTTCCACAGAATTTCGATGGTTCGTGACCATCAAACGATGTGGGAGTTTCCCTGTAGGCAGTGAATGGATGTTTGTGTCAGCCATCCATTTGCAGCCAGTGCATGTGAACACAGGCTATGAATGGGTGGGCGGCCAGGCCACCATTCGCAAAGCGAGGTTTCGTGGACTCGCAAGGTGAATTTGCATCCCTGCGAATGAACCAGAATAGGCCCCCACAGAGCGAGAGCGGTCCAGGGACGTTTTATATGGTGCACAGTTTCCGCATCGCTCCGTGTTACAGGTGCACCAGTCATCGTAATATACTGAGAGCAGCTAGCAGCAATGATTCCCATAGGTCGACACATGAAAAATGTCGAGATGGTCTAGGTCAATGATGGAGAACCCTGGAACTCCAGCTGTTGAACTACATATCCCAGGACGCCTGGAATAGTTTTGCTATTTGGCCATGCTAGAACAGTTGCAGGGCATGCTGGGGTGTGTGGTTCAACAACATAAAAGGTTGACAAGAAAATGGTCAACACACTTTTTTGTTGGGGGGGTGGTGTCTGTCGACATGTATGGTGCTATTATATTGGCATGCTATTATATTCTCGCTCTTTGCCCACATGGATCGTTGGATGTTCCCAAACATTCCCTTGTCTGCATCTCGTACTCTGTTTATTTAAATGACCAATTTAAATGATTGAATTTATTTTGCCACCAGTTTTTATGCGAAGATAAAAAAAAAAAAAGGATAATCACACAGGTCATAAACTTTCGTAATGGGTTAACAAATAAGGAAGTGCGTTGCTCAGTGTTTTTGTAATCATTTATTGTTTTCCTTTGTGTTTCTATTTAATGTTTGTCAATTTGTGATGCAATAAAGATTTTTTACTTAAAAAGCCACAAACGCACTCTTCTGACTCCTCCGTGCTGGCCAATGTAAAGTCCGAATGCAGCATGTTGGGTTGCCCCAGTTAGTGGGGCTGGGACGGTTGTACTGTACTGTGTACACTCCAAAATCCATGACCCATTCCTTCAGGATCAACAATGGACCTGGGCTTCCCTCTTAATTTACCATTATTGATTAGAGGAGTGTGATTAACACAGGTGACTGCAGTAATACATTGGGAAGTCCAGGTACGCGGACCTGGTGAAAGGGGTCGAGTTGGCGGTCCTGGTGCTGTAGTGGTCCGGGACAGAGTTGGGAGTAGGAGCTCCGGAGTAACACGTAACAAAGGTACATGCTCCAGATGTTATGAAACTACAAGTTCCAGCATTCCCTGCCACAGTTTTGCTATTAGGCAATGCTAGAACTGTGTCCACGGCATTCTGTGATGTGTAGTTTCATAACCGGTGATAGAGCCACAGGATTGCCACCAGGCCGGGACTGCGAAGTGTTTTGGGAGACTCTGGTTACATGCGCTGTACAGATATAGGCGCTGCAATTACTCCAATGCGTCATTTTATGCACTTCCTGCTCTAATACGAAACTGAAACCCAGTCATTATACACTGTTTCATAAAACAGGTGTGGATCGTTTGGTCTACAACAACTAGGTCAACATGGGTCTAGGTCGACACGGGTCTAGGTCGACACAATCATTAGGTGGAAATGCGCAAAGTTGACAGCCCAAAGGTCGACATGGGGTTTTTCACTGTTTTTTTTTTTTACCCGAATGTCGACAGTTTCAAGTGCACCGCTTTGCTCGCAATGCTTCGGGCACACTATTTTAGGTACTCTTTACCTAGCACGGCGCCCGCGATTATAATCGCGGGCGTCGGGGGTAAAAAATCGCGGGTAAATCAAAAACGGGTGCGCCGCGATGCCCGCGATTTTCCCATAGGGATCAATGTTAAAAGTCAGATTGGTCGCGATTTTAGCGTTAATTGGCTCAATGCCCGCGATTTTTACATAGGAAACAATGTTAAATGGGCCACAGAGCCCTAATAGTCCCCCTGGAGTGTGAAATGGCCCCCACAATTTTTAACGCCACCCCACGATCAACGTGAACCCGAAGCGTGGCGAGCGCAGCGAGCCCGCGAGGGGCGGCGGTACGCGTCCTCCGACCTTTTCATACCCCCACTATCCACGTCGGCGTGGAGTTGAGAATAGAATAGTGTGGCGAGCGCACGCGGATACCTTCACAGTTATACGCGTCCCCTCACGGGCTTCACAGGTGTCCGTGGCAACGCGGACACCTGTGAAGCCCGCGAGGGGACGCGTTTACCTGTGAAGGTATCCGCGTCCCCTCGCGGGGCTCGCTGCGCTCGCCACGCTTCGGGCTCGGTGGCTCGCTGCGCTCGCCACACTATTCTATTCTCAATAGTGGGGGTATGAAAAGGTCGGAGGACGCGTACCGCCGCCCCGCGCGGGCTCGCTGCGCTCGCCACGCTTCGGGTTCACGTTGATCGTGGGGTGGCGTTAAAAATTGTGGGGGCCATTTCACACTTCAGGGGGACTATTAGGGCTCTGTGGCCCATTTAACATTGATTCCTATGTAAAAATCGCGACCAATCTGATTTTTAACATTGGTCCCTATGGGAAATCGCGGCCATCGCGGGCATCGCATCGCACCCGTTTTTTAGTGCATGCGATGGTCGCGATGGGCGCCGTGCTAGGTAAAGAGTACCCTATTTTATTCTCCCACCATGCCCTAGTGATTGGTAGGGCTTGAAGTACCGCCTGTCGGCACATGTCGGCTCAAAAAAAGTTAAAAACTCCATGTCGACCTAATGACCTGTCGACCTAGGGGTGTCGACCCAATGCTTGTCAACCTAGTTGTTGTAGACCTAATGACTGTATCCCCCCAAAACTTGAATTATGGGAGAGAGCATTTTAAGCATTTCAAGCATTTCCTCCTCTTTTATCTCCAGATCTGAATATAAATGGTATTCATGCAAAAATCAAGTGTGTGGGTTTTTTTTATTTTTTAATTGACTGCTAAATCTGTAGCAATGGTTTTTTTTACCCTTTTGAATGCCAACATGTGTGAGATGTGAACATTATGATAAAAATGCCAGCTTTGCTCACATTTGTTATATAAATTCAAATAAAAAATGTATATAAATAAAATAAAAAGATATTCCCTACATTTCAGGTCCTTCTGGTAAATAAAACGATTTGCTTGGCAATTTTCACACCTATTTTGACAAATTCGCTTGGCACTCAAAGAGTTAAATATTAAAAATAGTCTCAAACATGTGACAGGATCCGCTTTTAGTTTAGGCAAAAAGTGTCCAGCAAAAAGACACACCGAGCCAAGGTCGCAAGAACACTGACGCTAGTCCATAACATTTCTGTGTTTATTTTTTACATTTCGGAACATTTAATATACCGTTTTAAAATGTACGTGGTACTTGATAAAGTCCCTGAATTGTCCAAAAACATTTGACTCAGAGTGATATGTACTAAGCCCTGAAACACAGCCTGTGACATGGCAGGTAGGAGCTGATTGGCTGGTGGTTGATCACTCCATTTTATCACTTTTCAAGCTTAGTACATCTGGCCCTCAATGTGCAAACCTGATGCTGGCTCTAAAAGTTGCGGTATAAGATGGGAGTTCAAATTTCAGATGCGCTGTTGCTATGGGCAACTAATCAGATTCGATCTATTATCTTCTAGCCCAGGCATGTCCAACGTTGGCCCTCCAGATGTTATGAAACTACACATCCCAGCATGCATTGCCACAGTTTTGCTATTAGAGAATGTTAAAACTATTGCAAAGCATGCTGGGATGTGTAGTTTCAAAACATCTGGAGGGCCAACGTTGGACATGCCTGTTCTAGACGGCGCTAAATATAGAAGTAGATTCTGATTGGTTGCTCTTAGCAACATCCCATTTTAGTAAATAAACCCAGCTGTATCTGCATTGGGTGCGATTTTTACCTCCAGAGGCGCTTTTTCTGTCATGTCCCAGGTCAATCAAGAGAAAACAACTCTGATGTTATGTTATAAATACCTGGCGGGAACCCACAGATGGACGCTAGAAAGGTGACGTGCATGTAATAAAACCATGCACGAGGGTGTTTACAAACAAGTAAATGACAACTCTGGTCATTTCTTTTTAATGTGTGTTGCTGTGCTAATTATGGTGTGTATTGGTATATAGATAATAATCCTGAGTGATGTGGGAATGTGCATGCCGACGGCGCAGTGTTACCATGCTCTGTTTACAAATCTCATCACCTAATGGGGCCTACACAGGGCGGCGACACTGCTGAGCATTGTGTCAACGATGTGTGCTGAGCGGTGAGAACACTGGCGATCTGACCAGATTTATCCTGCAAGCAGGATATAAATCGCCTGGCAATAGCACCGCGCATTCCTATCGCTATGGTCCAGACACACGGGGCAATTTCAGTTCATTTTCTGACTAGATTGCTTAGAAAATGACCCTACATCACTCTGTGTTTTGGGACAATTGCGATAGGGATGCACAGTGCTATTGTCGGGACAAATCTAGTCAGATGGCTGGTTAGGGCCTGTGTTTTCACCGCTCTGACCCTGACAGATCGCTCAGCACGCATCGCTGTGCAGTGCTGAGCGAACTAGCATCAGATCGCACAGCACAGTCGCCCCATGTATACGTCCCATAGTACATTCAGAACTGCACTAATCTCCATAGAACTAACACAAGCATAAAGCATAAACGGCCTGTCTGTTAGTGTCAGCGTCTCTTCCTAGATTGTAAGCGCTAGAGTTCAGGCCCTTTAATCCATATCACTGCATGTTTCGTAGTGTAATTGCTGCGTCCCCAGGTTTTCTGCCTGATACCGCGGATCTGAGCGCATTAATAATCAATTCCTCTAACCAAAATACATTTTGAGCAGCTCTGACATGGGTGTACCTCAGTACTGGCCTTGGAATAGCGTCTGCCAGTCTTGTGATGTGATATCAGACACCGTTTTACACTCCGTGTTCTGCAGCCTTGTATGGGTGGTCTCCCGGTGCCTCGTATCTACAGCGCAGTATACAGCGTTAGAATAAATGAATGCTTATTAGCGTCCTGCTGCGTATATCTTGCTGTGGTAATAACCCCTTGTGCTGTGTACCTTGTACAGGTGAGACGCTGCTCTGCGAAGCCAGCAATGTGTTCAAGTGCACCCAGGACGAAGGTTCCCAGCGCGGGGTCTGTGGAAGACTCGTCTGCACAAACTTCAAGATCGCTTTTCTGTGTGACGAGCTACCGGACGATAATGTGAGTTGTCCTCCCGCCCCCTGTTAGCAAGGCCTGGCTCTATATTTACGAAGAGCTGCCTCTTGGTGGTGGTTCTGGCCACAGAATAGCGCAATAATTATGTGATACAGTTAAGTAAATATACCCCCTGGTGTCTAAATATACCCCCTGGTGTCTAAATATACCCCCTGGTGTCTAAATATACCCCCTGGTGTCTAAATATACCCCCTGGTGTCTAAATATACCCCCTGGTGTCTAAAGCTGTTCATACATCAGAACGATTTCAGGCCCGAACGCAGGCTTTATTTTTTTTTTTTGTGCACATCGTGAGGGGTTTAGGTTTGATGCGTGGTCCCTCCGATCATGAAGTCGATCCTTCGATCATGGGCCAAATGCACTAAGCTTCAAAAGTGATAAAATGGAGAGAGATAAGCAGCCAGCCAATCAGCTCCTACCTGCCATGTGACAGACTGTGTTTGAAAAATGTCAGGCAGCAGCTGATTGGCTGGCTGTTTATCGCTCTCTGTTGATAACTTTTGAAGCTTAGTGCATCTGGCCTCATGTGTGCTGCAAATTGCCAGAGGACTCGGATCTGATGCTGGTCGTCCCGATGTATGGTCCGCTTAAGAGGGAAATGTCTGAACCAGTGAATAGAGAGAAGTATGCCAATGTAACAGTTGCCCATGGCAACCAATGCCTTCCAACCTATAAGATTATAGAATGTACCTGATAATGGCTACCTCAAAGCTGATTGGTTGCCATAGGCAACTGGAACACGTCTTCACTCTTATCGCTGCATCATACATTTCCCCCAGTAACCCCTAATGCTGTTCAGACAGTAAAGGGTACATTTTACAGTGATGTCTTCCATAGCAACCAATCAGATTCCGTCTATCATTTCTCGATTGCATCCTAGAAAATAGGCATAATCTGGTTGCTATGGGCAACATCACCTCTTTCAGCTTTAAAAGCTTTTATTAACCCCTAAGAGGAGCTCTGATGAACAGTTGGAGGGGCGGAATGACTGGGGGGGGATGCAGTTGAAATCCCGGCGGTCGGGATCCCGGCGTTCAAAATCCCGGCGCCGAAATCCCGACACTTTCTCCCCCCGTGGGTGTCCACGACACCCTCGGAGGGAGAATAAATTAGTGTGCCGAGCGTAGCGAGGCACCGGGCCCGCAAGGGGGGGGCGATCCACGTCCCCCCTTGTCGGGATTCCGGCGTCGGGATTTTGAATGCCGGGATGCCGACCGCCGACTTTTCATGCCAAATCCACTGGGGGGAATATTTAGCAAGTTTGAAGTCAGTTAACGATGACTGTACTTTTCAGTAAGTGTTGGTCACTGTATTCTCTTACAGAACCTTCATCAGGATTATTATACAAACATCGTCCAATTCTTGCATCAGGAACAAACACCTGAAAGAATAGAGCTGGGTTCCCTTTAGGACGTTTAGTTAGAGGAGTCCTTTGCTGCTTCTGCCTGCTCCCGTTTCTAATGTCCGTCCGCCAGCTCGGCGGTCCTTGGCATCAGCAAGGAATTCTTGGGAGACTGTTTGTGCTGGCATCGGTGGTCTTTTAATTCCATAAGCAGGGAGTAAATAACTAATCCAGGCGTATCGGAGACTGAGGCACCTGCAGGGCGGAAGGGCTAGGTGTAATAAGTAGCAGGAATGTGGCTGAATGTTTATGGAAATATTCGGTGCAGGAGAACATCCTGTACATAGTAAATGGGATTGTAGCTTCTCTGGGGGGGGGGGGGGGGGGGGGGGGATAATCCAAGCGGCATTGCTGCCAGAACTTCAGGGCTTCCTGCCCACTGCCTGATCTTTTTGGATACCCCTTGATTGAATTAATTCCACAGCATTGTCTGCTCCGCAAATACAGTGGGATATTGTGCTTCTTGTGCCTGGCTTCAGTCTTATTATTTTTCTAAAGTATAAACTACATTGTCCCCTACCTATCGCCATACGCCACATGTATCGTGGTGCCGAGAATAATGCAGCTAACGTCTAACTTTATTTTTGTTGATTTGAAATGATAAATTCCCAAGTTTGAAGTTGGCTATTGATCTTTAAAGTGGGCACAATGGCGGTAATAAGAGAATGCGGATGATACGTTAACACCAAGAGGTCAATGTGCGCTAGGTCGCCATTGGCGAGCGGTCAATGTGCGCTAGGTCGCCATTGGCGAGCGGTCAATGTGCGCTAGGTTGCCATTGACGAGCGTGCGACATGCACTAGGTTACCATTGACAAGTTAGCTACATCACAATCGCTATTTGGCTGCACACGCACCTACAAATCGGACCAATTTATTTTTTTCAAGTACTGCGTAAATGTCTTAAATAGGGAACCGAGAATAATTAGTGGCGGTACAGAAAGTCTGCCTGTCTATTTATAGAGCAGTGGTTTACGTTTGGGGCATTGGTTTTGTGTACTATAGGCACGAGACTTCATCACGGATTCATAGTAATAGTGGTGCCTTACGTGTCCATGTCCTGTCTGTCCTCTATAGCCAGATGTATGTGATGCATTGCGGTCTCCGGGCTGTTAGTCCGCAGGGCCTGACTTCTGTTTCTTCTCATTGCCCTTCAGACTCCAGAATTTAAGAACAAGATTCTCGGTGAGAACGACATCACCCTGCAGTGTGTGGACCAGTTATATGGAGGTAAATCGCTGCTCTGTTCATGACATACTTCTGTTTGGTATCGTGTTTTTATTTTTTTCCATTTTTTTGCTATTTTTGGTTGCCATCGATGGTAGCATACTATGATGTATGGCCATCAATGGTTTTAACTATCGAGGGCCATCACTTTTTTATGTGTCTGACTAGCCCCTGGGCTAATCAGAACCTGTGGGTGGGGCTTTACGGGTGTCTGGGTGGAGCTATGCTCCGTGTCACGGGCCCTTGGCTAAAACCCTATTCGGTTAGGCTTTGACATCGATGGAGGGAAACCATCTGGTCCTCCTCCCATTGATGACAAAACTTTTTTTTACATCGGCCATGAACCATCGATGATTGGCCGTCCCTATGTGTCACTGGCTCTTCCCCCTCTATGCCCCTCCCCCAGACCAGTTTTAGGAATGTGCCCAGGACACACAATCTGGAGCTCCAGAGTTTACTATCTGTATCAGGCTGACCGTTTGTGACTGTCAGCCTGCCAACGTGGGAATCTTGCGGGGGGGGGGGGAGGGGGGGGAGACACCGGTCCCGCCCTCTCGGGTTGGAGCCCGGGATCCCAGCTGCAGGGACATCAGTCCCTGAGGTCCTTACATACAGCAGCTTGCTGCTGAGATGGAGCCCCAGCAGCCTGCCGCCACCATCAGCTAGCTGAAGATGCCACGGAGTATGCCGTGGTCCCTGGCTTAGGGCTCCAGGATATTTGGTGGCTGCATTTAACTAGTGGGCATTACTTGTATATTGGAATGAGCAGCTGTTTATTAAAGCACGCACCTGGTCCCCTCACTCATGCTCTCACTGGGTAGAACCAAGGCAGAGTAACTGCACTATACCCGCCTAATTCAAGCTGATCAACCACAAGTGTGTGTGTGTGTGTGTGTGTGTGTGTGTGTGCTCTCGGCTCACTGGCTGACGATGTGATTTCCCTATATATCAGAAAACATGAACTGAGAGTTCTTTAATTTCAGCTAAGTAGCAGGAAGGAAATGTCTACTTCATATGCAAAGGACTATGTACCTGGAGAGCGTCCATACTGTTACTGCTTTGTCTGTGTGACTGAATGAGAAGCCACAGGGGCCATGACTGTGCATCGTACGTCCACCACGCACAGTGTGGAATTGCTGGGCCCATTCGCCAGTGTCACTGTACCAGGCCGGCTCTGTGCACAAGTCCAGCAGCAACAGGTCGTATGAGCCCCGTCCGGTCTCCGCACACCCTCATTAGTTACACAGCCTCTGCAGCGGGTATTTTATCTTTGAAGGTCATTGTTGTTGTTCAGATTTCCCCATTGTTCTGGCTTCAACAAACAAGATTAGACCTAATGCAGCGTCACATCAATGGGAGATTAATTATTAACCCCAATACCGGCAGCAGCAGCATCTGGAACTCCCTGTACTAAGAACACACACGTTCTCTTAGCTCTGCCTGTCTGTGGTTGGCTGATACAGAAGTGTGTATATAGCAGACGTAGATCGCTGCTGATTCGGAGGAGGGCATATGTTCATTTTGACGGGCAAAATGTTAGATCTGATATATTGCTCCAGTAGCTGTAATAATAAATCATGTAGATCACAGGTTCTCAAACTCGGTCCTCAGGACCCCACACGGCGCATGTTTTGCAGGTCTCCTCATAGAATCACAAGTGAAGTAATTAGCTCCACCTGTGGATCTTTTAAAATATGTCAATGAGTAATGAATGCACCTGTGCACCTGCCGGGTGACCTGGAAAACGTGAACTGTGTGGGGTCCTGAGGACCGAGTTTGAGAACCCCTGATGTAGATAATATTGCCCCTCAAAAGTGAAATATGCCCTCACTGATCATCACCTACAGGGCCTCATTCATTAGTGATTGGTCCCGCCGAGGCGTTCACACGGGCAGGGAGGGTGGCGGGCAGAGGAACGCCCAGTGTTTTATGGGCATCCCTTTGGAAATGCGGGTGGGCCGGTGCCTGCCGGGGGACTCAGACGAGTTTGGGCAGGCAGCGTTAAGCCGCTTGCTGAGCAGTGAACGTCCACTGCTTAGCACGCAGTCCTGAATCGGGCCCACAGTGAGCACTACTTACCACTGTGCAGCAGTGTCTTCCTGGTCTTGTGAAGTCACGTCAGGTAGAGTTCCATTATACTAACCCCTATTACTAACACTGATGTCAGCGTTCCACAGAATGTCAGTACTTGATTACAGATCCTGATGTTCTGTTATTTTTCCATGCCAACATGGATAGTTCATACCCCCACTATCCATGTTGGCATGGAGTTGATTTGAGCCCTAGCGTGGGCGAGCGAAGCGAGCCCCGCAAGGGGACTCAGATGCACAGCGCCATGAAACTACACAAGTACCGTCACTGCTACCTAACAAACAGTATGGCTGTTTCCATTATACAGTATGTAGGTATCCAATGCAATTTGAGGGGTTAGATATTAAATGTAGAGTTTCATTTTTAAAATCTAAATAAACGATCACTGTTCTGATTGTCCAGTGTTTTTTTTTTGTAAAACGACTCTGGAAAATGGACAAAGCATCGGGATGTGCTGGCCGATTAGCGGAGATGTTCTTGTACTAGTTAGAGCGCAAGATCTCCATAACCAATTATGTACAATAATCCCGCTCTGTTCCCGTCTCCTTCCAGTGTTCGATGATAAAAAGAAAGTTCTCATCTCGATGACGGCTCTGAAGAAAGTCCCAAAGAAACTGATCATTTACTGCAAGGACTTCAGAGTGTTTAATTTCTGTCTCAGTTACAGCAAAGAGGAGGAAGTGAAACGGGTAAATATATCTCTGCCCATAGACGTCGGAATCCGTGCTCTGTGCTCGCCTAATAAAGGGAGACTATGTTATGGTTGACCACCCTTAGTCGTCACCGCTGAGTTAGATGGCTAAAGATAGTCGGCAGCTGCTAGAGAGGCAGTAACGTTACACGCCATCGTGTGATCGGCAGGACCATGGACGAACAGAAGCTTTTCAGGGTTGTTTTTGGTGCAGGCCCACTTGGACCATACTTTACAGTCCAAGTGGACATAGAGTTAGTATCTTATAGTGTGCCGAGCATAGCAAGACACTGTGCCCAAAGCATGGCTAGTGCAGCCATGCGTGCAAGGGGACACTCTGCGCATATACAGTGTCCCTCTCTGACATACGGCACCAAAAAAATCTGGTAAAACTCCCGCTGACCATGGTCCCGCCAATCATACTCTAGCGTTACTACCGCTCTAGGGGCCGCCTACTATTTTCAGCCTTCTACCTCAGCGGGGTCGACTAAGGGTGGTTGACCATAAAATGGTTGATCGACACCGGGTCGACCCGCTATACCATAACCATAATCAAGAATATTTGCTTGTGCTATCTGACTGTGGGGGTGCATTTACTAAGGGCAGTATTCAATGTGAATACTCGGCATGTGCAGCGAATCCTGTTTAGGATTCGATGCACAGTCACCGTGTTCCGGAGGGCTGGAGCATTCGCTGCCAGCCCTCCCTGTCACCGTACTCCATGCCGCAGGGGCTCGCTGCCCCTGACGGTGATTCTTAACCCGCCGCAGGGAGCCAGGGGACGGCGGCAGGCAGGGAGATGGAAGCCTTCCTGTCTGCACCGGACACTATGGGGCAGAAGCAGGGCTCCTGGGGACACAGGCAGCAGAAACTGCCCCCCCCCCCCCCCAGGAGAGCTAGCAGGGGACGCAGGTAGGGAGCCGCTAGCACTGCTCCCGATCGTGCATATGTAATGATCGGGAGCAGTGAATATATGAATATCTAATGAGCGGCTCTCGGCCCCCTGCTGGCTGTTATGTGTAAAAAAATAAATAAATTCAGTACAGATGGAGCAGGGCTCTTCTTTGGCCGGCGCTCGCCAGACCCCTTGCGCCGGTGAGAGAGACTCGGATGTGCGTGCGTCTCACGCGCACGCGCGTCCCAGTATCGCGGCGCGGCGGCGTCTCCCTGCCCGTCTCCGTGTTGGGGAGAGACTGCCCAGTTCGGGGGGGGGGGGTCAGGGCGGCAAGGGGGACGTTGGAAACGGTGGGGAGGGCATTGGGGACCCCCACCAAGCTCCTGGCGAGAGACTGCCGCCGGCGTGGATGGCGGTAGAAATGCCATCCACTGCAAGGATAAGGCCGGCTCCATCTGTATATATTCATGTGCTGTAAGCACATGAATAAAAATAACATGCCCCTTCACACAATAAAATTCCAGATTTTTTTTTTTTTTTTTTTTTACACCAAAAAAAAAAAAAAAAAAAACCTTTATTTTAAAAGATCACAGTTCAGTTCACCATGAAAAGATGGTGATTGCTACATGGTGACACATAGCGAAAAACACTTAGAAAGCAATTCACCATCTGATCATTGAATACACTCACGGCGAATCACATTGAAAAACCACAGCGAATTGCGGAGACTATCAGACGGCGAATTGTCCGTCATTCACTGTTCGCCATTGGTGAATATTGCACGTTGAATAGGGTGATTCACTTTTTCAGTAAAAAGATTCACCTTAGACTGAGCATGAAAATAGCACACATTCGCCGTAGAACATGGCGAATCAGCCTCATTGAATTCTGCCCTAAGATGGGAGTTCTATTGACGATAGCAACCAATCAGATTCTACTTATTTTGCACTCTCTAGAAGATAATAGAATGTGATTGGTTGCTATGGACAACATCCCATCTTTGTAAATTTACCTCTGACTTTCTCACTCTCTCACAATCTAAGTATGTGGTGGGATTTTTCTCCTATATCTCCGGCACAGTAATTGTACCTGAAAGATCTTTATAGATCATCATAATCAGAGAAAGAAGGGGGTTTGAGAGCCGCACAAGGTTCTCCCCGCCGAGTGTGAATTGGGTCAAGGGGGACCCCTTTAACCGCTCTGGTGGGGTTCGGCCTGAGTTGCCTTTGACCAACTTTATAGACGTGATATACCTTACGGAGTAAGTGGTCTTTATGTGTTGGTGGTGCTCCCCTGAGTCCAAAATGTACATGCAAAAGGAGGGAGAGGGGAAAGTGGACTCTTTGTGGGGCACTCTTGTTTTTAATGATGAATTAATAAGTTAAAAATTAACTTTTATTGTTATTGTTTTAATATAGGGCGGACATACTTTGTCCAACAGAAAACACAGTACAGACAGAGACAAACGACATAAATTTTGCAGTGAGCTTAAAGTAATACGCTGTGCAAATCACGTTCTATATCGGAACGAAAGGTTCAACAACTAAGAAAATTGCAGTGAGCTTATAATTGATATGCTGTGCAATAGTTGCAACTTTTGCATAGCATATCAATTATAAGCTCACTGCAATTTTCTTAGTTGTTGAACCTTTCGTTCCGATATAGAACGTGATTTGCACAGCGTATTACTTTAAGCTCACTGCAAAATTTATGTCGTTTGTCTCTGTCTGTACTGTGTTTTCTGTTGGACAAAGTATGTCCGCCCTATATTAAAACAATAACAATAAAAGTTAATTTTTAACTTATTAATTCATCATTAAAAACAAGAGTGCCCCACAAAGAGAGTCCACTTTCCCCTCTCCCTCCTTTTGCTAGATCATCATAATGCAACTTTTATGTGGCCTGTACTGGGAAAGTCTATTTACCATAAAGGAGTCCTGTTTTTATTATAATATTATTACTTCTGTATAACTGTGTTCTTTTAGAGTGGCATCTAGTGGTCACCGTTGCACACACTTGAATTTCCCCCATAGAGCTGAGGAGCAGTTTTTTTTTATTTTTTTGTATATAGGATATTTCTAGAGGCAAGTAGACCTAGAAGTGATTATGTACAAGAGTGACTTTAACAGCTAATATTAGCAAACCTTGCCAACCAATGTCTTTGACTGCAGATCATGGCATCGCCACCTTCAGCTGAGCTTTTGTTCACCATGCCAACCAATGATTACCAAGCGCTGCAGTTCACAGTTTGGGGCAATTCTTGCACGTGAAATCTCCATTACATGCATTTGTAATGTATTTCTTATTTGGTTTTCCTTCTATATTATGTGAACCCTTTTGGAATTACCTGGATTTCTGCATAAATTGGTCATAAAATGTGTTCTGATCTTCATCTTAATAATTCTCAACAATAGACAAACAAGTCTGCTTACCCTGATACCACACACACATTCTCATCAGACAAAGCTTCTCGAGAATAGAAAACTTATTTGTTTTTTTATTGGACAGGACCGCTTTTACCAACACCCCCAATCTCGTCTCATTGGTTGTACTCCAGGTCGGCTGACTCCTGAATTCGCTCTTGCAGAAGTCATTAGCCTAGGGCAGTGATGGCTAACCTTGACACTCCAGCTGTTGAACTACACATCCCAGCATGCCCTGCATCCATTTTAGCATGGCCAAATAGTAAAACTGTAGCTGGGCATGTTGGGATGTGTAGTTTAACAGCTGGAGTGTCAAGGTTAGCCATCACCGGCCTAGACCTATTTGTCCACCCTGTATTGTGAATGTTTACATGGTGTGTTCAATTAAAAAACATGAGAACATATAATTGTTTGTGTGGTTTTACGTTAAGCAGACTGTGTTTTTTTTCTATTTTATGACCAATTTATGCAGAAATCCAGGTAATTCCAAAAGGTTCACATACTTTTTCTTGGAACTGTATTTGCGCAAACGTGGAGAAAATTTCATTTTGAGTGTGTTCAAAATATTAAATATATTTAAAAAAATAGTTTAACCGGTTTCCATTCACTCTGTTCTTTCGTTCAGATTGTCAGCGGGATAACGCATCACTCCCTTAGTCCTAAGCTCCTGAAACGTCTCTTCCTGTTCTCGTATACAGCAGTCGCCCCGTGTTACGTAGGTGAGTTCCTAAGCAGCGATGTTCCAAAGCACGTTAGCCGGAAATGTCGGGATTGTTCTATGCTAAAGCTTCTCCAACTCAGTCGTCAGGACCCCGAACAGTTCATGTCTTCCAAGAATCATTCGCTTAGTGTTCCTTACAAGGCTTTCTAAAGGGCAAAATGCATGCTGCCCCTTTAAAGGCACCCTCTTAAAACAGCCTGCCCGCTGGCGCCAGATGAATAGATGCCAACGGCATGGCATCTATTCACATTAAAGATAGAGGTTGGAGAAAGCCCTGCACCTCCGTAGGTGCTGGACATGCCCCCATCAGTGACGGCGATGGGAGCACACGCAGTAGAGGGGTTAGACCCCCTCCCCAATAGTGACATAGACCTTGCCGCCACTCCTTACCGCTAGCCCAAGCACCCTGTCACCCTGCATGCATCGGATTCTAGCGGGAACATTATTAGCGCCACCTGTTGATCTTGTAAAATGTGTCATTGAGTAATGAATACATCAGTGCAGCAGCTGGGTGACCGGGAAAATGTGACATGTTCGATGTCCTGAGGGTCGGTCGAATTGAGAACCACTGTTCTATCCTACAGCTAGTGTCACATTCTACTTATGACATCCGTCCATAGAACTTTGCAACTTTTTTAAAACCGAAGTGAACCAGAACTCTGCAACTGACAAGTTACCTTTTATCTGTCGCGGCAGTTGGACAACAAAAGCCAGAGCCAGTCTGACCCCTGTGGTTAATGGTAGTATTACACCTGAGCGTTTCTAGAGGCAGACAATGATTGGACTTTGAGTATTGCGCTTTGTGCCATCACTTAGGTCCCTATTGTTACATCCTTCCTTACACTTGGCTGGTGGGGAGAAAGGCTGCATTGCTATTGGCATGTACAGTAAGGCATTCTCCGTGTAACACTGCAGTTCGCACAGGGGCGTTTATCTGCAGGCGGGAACCCAAACATATAATTTATCATACAGTATATTCTTCATTCCATTTACCACTTTATGAACAAAGAAAGTTCAAGTGCCGGGTAGCATTTGTTCTGTTGGCACTCACATTCCCTTAGGAACACCAGTAATAAAAACAAAAGTATTATTATTTATTAGTATTAATATTATTCTGTAATCCTGTGTTTTTGTTTTGTTCTGTAAGCGGCATCTGCTAAGGACCAAACCACGATGTTTGACAAGCACAATGACTGGCGGCTGGAGTTGGACCGTACCAAGGGAAACTTGTGTTACAAAGTATTGTCAATCAATGAAGCGTACAAGGTGTCGGACAGGTACGTGCTGTGTTCTAAGCCATCGCTGTTTCCCAGCTGTCCTACACCGATGACTCGCCAGGTCAGCAGATAATGACACATTGAGCAGCCTACAATCTGTACTTTTGTCCATCCTCACACCCCGTATATATTGTAGATTTACTGAAAAACGTAAAAAAAAAAATTGTAGCTCCTATTATTATTATTATTATTAATCATTTCTGAAACTTGCCCAGAGGCGGAGGTGTCAGGATACACGGTAAGCAGCGTACATTTGCTGCTTACCGAGCGGTTAGGCCCCGCCCATTGTGCGAGTGAACTCTCACCTTCCCTGAGCGAACGTCCGCATTTGCATGCTCACACATCCCTTTGCATGCGAGTGTACGGGGGAAAAAATCATTTTGATGGTCGGTAACCCAGTACGCAAAGAAGTCAGTCTAGGGCTGACTTTATTTACAAGTGCCTGGACGAAGATGGGGCGGGAGGCTGACGTCATGTGACATCAGCCACCCAGCCTGAGCATTCATCACCGCTCCAGTGTTCCCAGCCAACCTGCGTTCTCCTGCTCTGGCCCGGGTGTCTGCCCCCGCCCGCTCCCCTACTTGCGCTGATGCCTCGGCAAGTGGGATACTCCCCGAATTCATTCGCACAGCGGCTCTGCACATGCAAATTTTCACCAATACGCTTGCGCAGTCCCATAACATTGGTCCCCGTACCGCATTTGTGAGAATCAATCTGAATCAAACTCATTGCCCTGCCTGTAACTGCATTGTATCTGTGCTTGTTTAGTGTGTAAAAGTATTTCCGATCCTCCTGACTCCTGTTATAATCTATGCTGGGAAGTGTGTGGGTGCCATTTGTCCGACTTCAATGCTTCCCTTTCTCCTACCTAAGAAATGGGATTGACTATAGGACATCGCATAGCCGTTAATAGGATGTACCCCAAAAAACGTCTCCAAAACCACACTAAGGTTATATTGTACAGCTATATGTTTGAAACTGTTGCCCTCCTCTACACCCCCTTTTTCTCCTCCTCTGTCAGAATACAGAAAGTTAAGCGGGAGATGTAATTTGCCTTGAGTGGAGAATTTACCCAAAGCAACCAATCAATTTCCTAGCTACAAGTTATCAAAATCTATAAAATGATAGGTAGAGGTTGGCTGGTTGCTATGTGCTGGAAGGGTTAATACCTCTCGCTGTCCTAGATTAGGTCATTGCAGTCAGTACCCAATCATATGAGACTTGTTGCTCATTTTGATTGGGTGGAACAGACTCTGCATAACTATTGCGGGACCTAAAGGAAACCGAAGCATTTGTTCCACCAAAACATACCTTATTATTTAGCATTGTATTGGTTTTTCATCTGCCCTGAACACAGTATGTATTTATTAATGCTGCAATACTTTCCCTTTCCTGTAGGTTACCTCCCTACTTTGTTGTACCCCTGTCCCTGCCGGAGGAGTGCGTGTATAAATTCCAGGGGAGGGGAATTCCTGTGAGTACTTGTAGGTAGATGGATGAAGCGATCTCGTTTGCTGTATACATATACCGGATGGGGCTGAGGGGTAGAATAGGAGAGTGACGTAAGAGGACATTATATTCCCTGCTGTGTAGGAATATTTAATCCCTGTTTTCATAAAGCTGATTTACTGGATTAGATCAGGGTTGCCTACCCTCTTGGAATGGTCGGGAGGCTCCCGAAAATCAGGTCCCCCTGGAAAGGTGGGCAACCCTCCGGGATACTGGCGGCACCCCCCCAAATCTCCATGGACGCAGCGGTAAATTACAGTGATTTGCTGCTTCTCCGGGAAGGGGCAGTGCTAAAGATGCAAATCATGTCATTTTGTCCTACCCCCTCCTTGAAGACCTGCGAATTGCGGGGTTTGCCGTACTGGGGGGCGGGGTTTGGTGACATCTACATCTGAATCAGACCCAGCAACTGATTTGCAAGGTCCTGAGACAGAAAATCTGTTTGCTGTAGTCAAATGAACCGTATTGTACAACCAGATGAAGAAGATCCTCATGGCTCCCCTGGAGGAGACAGGTAAGGGCCTTGTTCCAAGTGGACTGTGTTTACCACACATATATGTCAAGGAAGTGGTGACAGCACTTTAGCACAGAGTGGATCTGTTATAAATGTTAACAATTGGGGTTACCATAGTTTTTGGCCTGGAGCAGGAAGCTACTTACCTTATTGCAGAGCCTCCATGGCACTGGAAGCAAGGGACTTCCGGTAACATACTGAATCCCTGAAAGTGTCTGCCGGACTGCGTCTAGAACATTCCGTCATCTAGAACATGTTTACAATATTCCTATTTCTTTCTTCCCTGTTAGATTTGGTGCTGGTCCACTCCGCATGGGTTGGCTTTGGTAAAGATGGCCTCCCTCCCTAAGGAAGTGGATGATTTCGCCATACAGGAGCAGAGGACGTTTCTGGACAGGTGTGTGTTCTTATCTGTCTTGTACATTGCTGTGTAAGGGTGATTTCTATACCCATTATATCATAAAATCCTGTCTGTTCCATCAGTATCCGCCCCCCTTCCCCCATAGGTTGATGTGAAATCTCACATAGGGCCAGATGTATCAAGCTTCTAAAAGTGATAAAAGGGAGAGTGATAAACATTCAACCAATCAGCTCCTACCTGCCATGTTACAGGCTGGGTTTGAAAAATGGCACGTTGGAACTGATTGGCTGGCTGTTTATCACTCTGCACTTTTGAAGCTTCATACATCTGGCCCATAGAGAGCACTGATCCCTATGGGTAGTTGTAAGTGCAGCGCACACACTACTCTAACCATCCCCGCATTCTCATACCAAGATGGCCAGCGTCTGCCCATAGAGATCAGGGTGTTCAATTTATCAGGCACCCGTTACCTCCACAAGAGCCATGCTCATTAATACTGGTCTCTCACAAAATGGCTGCATTCTGATGTCTATTGGTGAAATCAACAAAATGGCTTCCTTCTGTGGCAGATGACACGCGTGTTTTAAAACAAAATATTTAATGTAGTTAGTTTCTAATCTGTGACGTATCAATAACGGGTACATTGTGTATATCGCACACCACATACTCCGCACCCATTCCAATGACTTACCTCTGCATCTGCACCACAGATATTGCCAGCAAGTGTCAGGGCCCAAACTAAGGTTGCACACGGGGTCTCCAATCTATTGATCTGGCCATCAGTGACAGACTTGCTACTATGATACCTATTAATTGATCTTCATACTCTCATACATAATCTTCTTTTTCATTTTAATAGTGTAGAGAAGACCCTTTACCGACCTCCCTATGAGGAAGTAAGGATTGAGGATTTATCGGTTAGTCTCCCATCCCTCTCCGAAATCCAGGTGGCCTATACCCGGTTTAAGCAGCTGTTTCTGATAGGTAAGTTGAAGAGTACCCTACACTCAGTTCTGCATTACATTCACAGCTGTATAGTGGGAAGGGTAATGGTTGGTTTATTTTACATTGTAGAGCTTTCACAAAACACTAACAAACACTAGAGGGCCATTGTTTTGGTCTTCCAGCCAATGGCAGGGATTGGGTATGACATCACTGGGGGGGGGGGAGGGGGGGTGATCAGAATGGACAGCACATGCAAGGGAATCTTAACTTATCCCCCTACATGTCTATAGCTTGTACAAGGCTATAAAACGGGACAGTCTCCTCCCTCCCAGTCCCTATCCGTGACAGTGCACGCTCACCCTTCACTGGATGCAGTCTCCTTGTGTGCTGAGCTGATTTCCACGCATTTATTAACAGTGGGCTGTCTGATGATAAATGGCTTATGACAATAAGGCCTATGCCTGGCAATATGCAGTCCACGGTTTAGGTTTTTCAGTGCATACGTTGGGTGGATGTGTGTGTGTGTGTGTGTGTGTGTGTATATGTGCATGCAGTGAATGATGGGAAACACAGCAGTTGCTGCCTAAATGTACATTGTTATTTTTCATGTTGCAGACAACGCGACTGACTTCTGGGACACAGACTCCAAGTGGTTCTCATTATTGGAAACCTGCAATTGGCTTGAAATAATAAGGTATGTTCCCAAAAGGACTGATTTGATGATTGCGGAATAGAAGTTCCCTGTAGGGGTTGTCATAGCTACAGTTCCCAGGCTTCACCTCTATTCACCTGCTGAAGAATCCCCACTTACCCCCAACTCGCAAAGGCACCGAGGGGCAGGTGTATTAATCCCGGTGAAGTGATAAAGTGTCCGGCGATAATGGCCCCTAACTGTCATTTCCTAGGTCAGTCTGTAACGTAACAGGAGCTGATTGGCTGCTGCGATATCGCCTTTCACTTTATCACTTCTCCAAGCTTATTACATCTGATTTATTTGTGAAAACTAGTTATTGCAGCATTGGGTTTGTAAAGGTTTCTTTTGAAAATGGGTTTTTCACCAAGTTCTGGTATAGCAGATTAAAATCCACCCCCCCCCCCCCCCCCTTGTATTCTTGTGACTTGTTCATTGAGATTTGTGCTAGATAACATCCAGTGGCTCTATGGCAGGCATGTCCAAACTATGGCCCTCCAGCTGTTGTGAAACTACACATCCCAGCATGCCTTGCAATCGTTTTAGCATTCCTTAATAGCAAAACTGTGGCAAGGCCTGATGGGACTTGTAGTTTCACAACATTTGGAGGGCCATAGTTTGGACATACCTGCTCTATGCGGTACAAGACTGACCTGGATGGATGCAATGTGCCGGTCCACAAAGGAAAATCCCTTTCCATCACATTGAATTGAAATCGATACCCGGATGTAATAGGAGAGCTTTAAGTACATTACCCCAACTGGCTTTCCTCTCAGTGGTTCCCTCTAAACGGCTGCACTGTACATTATTGTATCGAAGGCTGAACTGATGATACTGTAAATGCAGCCTCTGTGTCCGCGTGTTGTATATTGGGTCGACAGTATCTAGGTTGACGTGGAAAGACGATATGAGTTTCATGTGTTTTTTGGTGTCAGTGTGTAGATGAGAGCCCATGGACGTACAGTACCCTCACGTAGTTAGTGTTCTGTTCTATTCTTGCCTGCTGTGTATTACTGTGTGCTCCTCTTTCTTCTGCTATTCCAGGCAGTGCCTCAAGAAAGCAATCGAAGTCATCGAATATTTGGAAAGTCAAAGAATCAATGTGGTCCTTAAAGGTAAGCCTGGGACAGAGCTAGCCGTTTCTCATATGAGTGAATAAATCCCATTTTAAGGGGTCCTAGACTTAACCTCTTTACTGATAAGCCTTGTTATTGACTTTTTGGGTGCCTCTTTCTAACATGTTAATCAGCATTTATGCAGCACCCACACAAGATGTTTTTCTCTGGAGACTTCGAAACTGGAGAAGAGGTTGGGTTGGCTTCTCTACATTTTGCCCAATTATTGCAGGTTTGGGTTGGTGATATTGGCTATATCAAACAGATGACAGCCCGGTAATCAATACCGTAGCCTGGACAAGCCAAACTGAATCGCTTAGCTGCAGCTGAAATGGCAGCATTTCTTATTATTATTTCTCTTCACGCAGTAAAGGCAATTTACCAAAATGGTGAAAAAGCGTTTTTAAAGAAATTGTAAAAAGTGACCTCATACATAAATGTCTTATTTTTCTCCATCATCTATGGGGGACACTGGGGCAATGGGTATAGGGTGAGATGGAGGAGTCTTGGCACCAAAGAGTTAATGTTTGGAGCAGCAGCACAGGCTCCTCCTCCCCTATTCTTACTATGCTAATGTTTAGTCAAAGGGTTCAGGATCACCTGTGGGTCACTGAGCTTTTTGATTTTGCTGGTCAATGTCTAGGAGCCACAGTGTCCTTCAAACTGTCCGCAGAGATTTGTCTTGGGTGAAATCTAAACTACGTACCCTTTTTCACATCCTACAGAAGACACTGCCTCCGATTTCTGCTGCCTGATTGCCAGTCTTGTGCAGATCATGATGGATCCACACTTCCGCACCCGGCACGGCTTCCAGAGCCTCATCCAGAAAGAGTGGGTGATGGGAGGACATGCTTTTCTGGACAGATGCAACCATCTCAGGAAAAACGACAATGAGGTTAGATAAAGGGTAATTCCATCCTGACATTGTAAAACACTTGTAAAAATCCTAATATTTGCCCTCAGGCTTCCTAGAAGGTCCTGAGGGCGTATTTTAGCCCAGTGTCCCAGTCAGCTGATCTCTATCCTCGAGGAGCTGGGAAGCGGTTGCCTCTACATGTTGAAAGCAGGCGTCAAGTGTCAATGCCACATTAAGCTAACGGCCTAGGTTCCTCTACTAGGATCACCCTGCAGATAGGCTAGTTTTATATATGTGTTCTAAATGCCAGGCCGCATTTCCCAAGTCTCCGCTCATTTTTTATTTTGTGAATTGCAGGCTCCTGTCTTCTTGCTCTTCCTGGATTGTGTGTGGCAATTAGTACAGCAGTACCCGCTGGCTTTCGAGTTCTCAGAGACCTACCTAACTGTCCTATCGGACAGCATCAACATCCCCATCTTCAGCACTTTCTTCTTCAATTCCCCATACCAAAGAGACGCACACAAGTGGGTAAGAATCCCTTTACCGCTGTCAAAAACATACCAGTCATAGACACCTGGAAAGTGATTTCGTGCGAAAGACACAGTGGAGGGTATAGATCATAGAGATCATCGGGAGATTTGACTGTCAGTAGTTTGACGTCGGCCAAAGGTCAACACCATCAAAAAGTCACCAAGAGTTTTTCATCTTTTTTGTGTCCATGTCGACACTTTAGTTTAGCACGCATACCCCCAATGAGTCAAGCGTGGGTACTTTACGATTCCCAATTAAGTCCACGTGGATGGTAAAGCATTAAAAGTTCAAAAAATTGTGAAAAACTTGCGTTGGCTTATTGGCTGGTACCCACAGTAGATATATCTGTTTTGAACAAGCTGATAAGAAGGAAACGTAAAACCTAGGCGGAGCTAGAAACTTTTGGTATGAAAGCAAGACATAGGATATTGGGTTTGGTCAGTGGCATCTTGGTAGAAAAGAGGTGCCGGTGTTGGTAAGGAAGGGGCAGTGTTGGGGACGTGTGGCAGGAGAGTACACCCTGAAGGGTGTTGTGGTTATCAAATCTCTGGGGCAAGGAAGCAAGCAAGCTAATATAATTAGATAATGTGGGTTTTAGGGCACAAAAGCTGGGCACTGGCATACAGATTGGTGGGGGTAACAGGAATAGACTGAGAAGTGGGAGGAGCAGGACATTTTGGGGTTCACAGGGTTAGGAAAAGAGCTGAAAACTGGCAGAAAAGGACATGCCGTTGTATGAAAGGGATAAACTAGACCTGGCTGCTTGTTTAAGTGGTTGTGTCCATTATCTCGTTTTCTTGACATTGTGATTGTACAGAGTCGTATACGTCCTCAGCAAGTGTATGTAGTCTCTTCCTCATACAGTGAATAGCCAGAACGGTGATGTGTGACTAGTGCGCATCGGGAATGACCCCGTTATTCAGTCACTAAGGGCAATGTAGTGATTGAGGCAATGTTTCCTTAAGCTGTGACCTCGTTCCTCCAGCTGGAATCTGCAAGCTTTCTGTTTCCCCTTGGCAGGCCGAGGACGGGCTGGGCAAACAAAGAGGACCTTTGAGTTTTTACACCGTCTGGGATTGGTCGGTGCAGTTTGAATTGAAAGCTCTGTCGTTCTTAAACAACCCTCTGTACGTAGGGAAGGCCAAGCTGGAGAAAAGCCGGAAAGCGCCTCGCTCTAAGGTAACGTGTATTATTTTAGCTGCGGGAGGATTTATAAAGCTTTAAAGCTTAATTTGTGTATATAGCGGTGAAGGATTCGGTGATGGGTTTACCATATATGTACAGGAATAGCTACAGCTTCCAGTGTGGGCACTTTATTCCACTAATATCAGAATTTTCCCAAATAAGAACCACGTTTATATTCTGTTCTTAATATGGCGCATTATTTAGTGATTCTGGTTCGTTGATTTTTATTTATTTTTTTATATACTAATAAAGCTTGTTTTGTTTCTAATTTTATAGTGAACAGTGGAGCAAAAATAAATGTGATCAACTTTTTTTGAGCACAACACTTTTTCTAGGATTATAATATTAAATATGTCATTTATATTCGTGTTCAAATAATAATTTCTCATAATAATGACTAATCCAGTCTCTCCAGTAAGTCATTTTTAAATAAAACACTAATAAATTTGAGACTAAAGGCTTCAATTAAGCCCGTTAAATTTCCATGCAGGAAAAAAAGGTCTTATTGCCCAATTGGTTTTTCGGACAATTCAATTGAAGTCCTTTTTTTTTTTGGGATGCGGTCGTATTGTCGACACCGTTGGGTCAACAGGTGTCTAGGTTGACATAGGACAGGGTCGACATGGGTTTAGGTGATCATGGGTTAGGTCGGAAGGTCGACATGGTTTTCTTTACTGTTTTTTGAGCCGACAGGCGGTATTTCATGCCCTACCATCCACTAGGGCGTGGTGGGAGAATAAAATAGTGTGCCGAGCGCATCGAGGCACAATGCCCGAAGCATCGCGAGTGATGCGAGGGGCTGCGGTTGACGTCCAACGGTGTCAATGTCGACTGTGTCGACATTCGGGTAAAAAACAATGTCAACCTAATCCTATGTCGACCTAGACACCTGTCGGCCTTCACCTATGTCGACCTTCCCACCTGTCGACCTAATGACTGTCGCCCTAAGTGTGTTCGATAAAACAATCCACACCCATTTTTTTTCTCGATCTATGTGAACAAAAAAAAAAAAAATCTATTTTCGGCCAAAAACACATAGGATGTAAGAGAAGTTCCCGTAGAGATCTGTTATCGCAGCTTATCAGGGATTTTGTTTTGCCTGACACCAGTCAGGTGAAAAAACCTGATAGTTCGTGCTTTTAGGGTTTCAACTAGCTCATTTAATTTACCAGTAAATATTATTGTAATAATGAAAATATATTATACCCTTTACACTTGATGTGAAAATAATTGTAATATAATTCTATAATGGGTTCAAGCACACGTTTATACATATACAGAATAACACTACTGGAGGGGGGATTCCGTTAGTTCTGGTAACTGGTTTATGTGGGTAAATGCAACTTTTTCGCTATTCACACTCTCTCTCAATGAAAAGTCAGGTCTTGGTTCAGAACCCCAGCATGATGCATAATAATGGGTTACAAGATGTGGGACAGGTGTATGGGGTGGTGTTTGGACAGAAAAGCTGGTACTCTTTACCTAGAACGGCGCCCACGATTTTGATCGTGGGCATCGTTAGTAAAAAATCGCGGTCCCGCGATGCCCGCGATTTCCCATAGGGAACAATGTTAAGTGTCTCAATTGACCCGATTTTCCTGTTCAATGCCTCAATTGACCCGATTTTTCCATAGGAAACAATGTTAAATGGGCCACAGAGGCCAAATAGGCACCCTGAAGTGTGAAATGGCCCCCACAATTGTTAACGCCACCCCACGATCAACGTCAACCCGAAGCGTGGCGAGCGCAGCGCAGCCCGCGAGGGGCGGCGGTACGCGTCCTACGACCTTTTCATACCCCCACTATCCACGTCGGCGTGGAGTTGAGAATAGAATAGTGTGGCGAGCGCACCGAGCCCGAAGCGTGGCGAGCGGACATGGACAGCTGTGAAGCCCGCGAGGGGACGCGGATACCTGTGAAGGTATCCGCGGGGCTCGCTGCGCTCGCCATGCTTCGGGCTCGCTGCGCTCGCCACACTTTCTATTCTCAACCCCACGCCGACGTGGATAGTGGGGGTATGAAAAGGTCGTAGGACGCGTACCGCTGCGCTCGCCACGCTTCGGGTTCACGTTGATCATGGGGTGGCGTTAACAATTGGGGTGGCCATTTCACACTTCAGGGTGCCTATTTGGCCTCTGTGGCCCATTTAACATTGTTTCCTATGGAAAAATCGGGTCAATTGAGGCATTGAACAGGAAAATCGGGTCAATTGAGACATTTAACATTGTTCCCTATGTGAAATCACGGGCATCGCGTCGGTCGCATCGCACCCGATTTTTTAGTGCATGCAATGCCCACGATGGGCGCCCTTCTAGGTAAAGAGTACCGAAAAGCTGTTTTAAGGCTTGTATGCTGGAGTTGCAGGGGTGTTTTTGAAAGTAGCTTAACCCTTTCTGTGCCAACGTTGCTGTGAGATCCTCAAAATATCCCCCAAAAAAGTTTTTTGGGTGCAATATTTAACTCAACTTCAATTCATTGACGGCTGTATTTGTATTTATTTATACTACAAGAACAGCCGCTGTGAGCGGCGCTGGCGTTTTTAGCGGATATTTTTTAAGGATCCCTCACAGCAACGTTGTCCCTCAAAGGGTTAAAATCACAAAACCTCACTGTACCGTCATCATATAGATTGTAAGCTCCGCTGGGGAGAGGACTGACGTGACTGCCCAGATATTCTCAGTACTGTGGAATATGCTTGTTCGCACATTATTGATAACTGGTAACACAGATCCTATAACCAATGGTTTTCATTATTGCGTTAAGGTGGCCATACACATGCAGATTTATCTTCAGATCTGGCTGGTTGGAACAAACACATGGTTATGGATGAGAGCAAATGACAGTTGACCATTTGCTTGGAAATGCTGGAAAACTGACAAACTGTCACTCATCCATAACCATGTTTTTGTTCCAGCCAGCCAGATCTGAAGATAAATCTTACTAGTGTATGGGCACCTTTACTTGGCAATTTTGGGAGAACGCTGCAAACCTCTATAAAGCTCTAGCTACTGGGTAGATACTATATTAATAAAGTTTGATAAATAAGTCTTAAAATGCAAAACACTTACTGGAATGAGGTTAAATGTAAAGTAAAACATTAATTCTAAAAGTAATATTCATCCTCCAGATAAATAAATGATGGTTAGTTAATCTTGACCTGAGTGATATGTTTGTGTCTATAGTTTATTGAAGATAGACTTTTTCTGGATGCATATAGATACAATTTGAAGTATTTATTTTCTCCTTTTCAAATCTCACTGGGGGACATCCAGCCTATGTGCTAATTACATCCACAGCAGGTTGTGATGGCAGAGAGGAGCATTTTATTGTGTAGTCTGAGCAGAGAGGAGCGCTGTGACAGTGGTTGCCATGGTGATCACTGTGCACAATTATAAAATAATTCTAATGTATTATCCTCCTGAATAAAAAGTAGGAAAAAGTGTTTACTAATCTTCTTGTAAATTGCTGCAATCACCTACTACGATGTTTTTGTTTTTTTCATTGTTAATACAAGTTTTGTGTGACCTTAATTCTACTTTATTTATTCACAGCATCAGCGGCAATTATCTCTGCCGCTTACCCAATCAAAAAGTTCCAATAAAAGAGGATTCTTCAAGGAAGAAACCGGACCTTTCATAAAAAGCCTCCTGGGCAAAAGGATCAGCAAACTAATCAATTCTTCCGACGAAGTGCCAAGTAACTACCGGGTCTTCTACGAGGATTGGCACCGGAAACCGGTGGACTTTCATGGTTTGATCCTGCCACACATAGAGGGACCTGATATCTGCATCTGGGCCCAGCGCCACCTGCGTTGGATTCCCGAAGCGCAGGTTTTAGGCGGCGGCAATGTGTCCGCTATGCAGAGAATTTTAGAGCTGATGGATGAGATTCAGAGTCTAAAGAGGAAGGTCAAAGAGAGGCCGACCTCTAACTATCCGGTCATCAAGGAAAACGACGTGGAAACCAGGCGCAAGAAGTCCGTCCGCCGCTCATCACTGTATCCGTTTGCTCTGCTCCATATAAGCTCCTTTAGACCGTCCATATCCACCACCACGTGGCGGAGTTGGGAAGCGGGAGATGAACTTGTGACCAGGGAGGACGAGTACTTTGACTTGGGCAGCATATGATTCATGCCGTATACCGCAATCGGGCAGCTGTCTATATCCTGCTTACCAAATCTATAATTTATTTCTAAAGGTTTTTGTGTTACTGGCCACCCGTATTCCAAACTATTCATTTATTGAGGGACCCCGACAATCTGTAGGTTAGTAACTCTTGTTTACAGACCAAGGAGTCTATTTAATAAGCCTTGGACGGGGATAAAGCAGAGAGAGATAAAGGGCCAGATTCAGCTTGCCGAGCGCCTGAGACGCCGCCCGTCCAAACACCCATCAGATTGAACTGCATGTTCAGACAGTGACTGCATAATCGGCGGGAGTCCCGGTGACGGCACTGAATGACATCGATCAGTGTTTTTACCCGCGGGTTGTTTATTTTCTTCTGCAACGTCGATATTGTTAGCTTTATCGGCGGTGCTGCATATCTCGCAGTGTGTACAGACCTAGAAGAGCTGGTTGGCTGGTACTTCATCTCTGTTCAAGGCTCAGTAAATAGATTACGAAGTCAATTATGAACGGTTCACGGGGAACAACATACAAATCTGTCTTGTAGAAATGGGCAAAAGAAATCGGGACCAATTATCCACCAGTAATAAGGAATGTTCTGTAGAATTATAACCCTGGTGTCTGGAAAGCCAGAAGCTGTGTACCCCAAAAATAAAACAGACTAACAGTTCATCCTTTGACCGATGGTCATTATTAGGATATCCAATTATCGCTCCCTTATTTTTTCCAGTAGTAAAAAGGCCTTTTTTTGTGCAATAACACATAGGATCTGGGATTACTGTCTGGACCCTTGTGTTCTCGCGGCTCAGATAATTCCAGATAAATGCTGGTATCGAGACTATTTGAACAGCCAATTAATTGCGAGAAATGACCTCCACTAATTAACTACCCCCATTATTATTTTTTTCCCAGTCAATTTCCATATGATCTCACAAGATATCTTAGTTTATTTTCCTAGATTACTGACTAAATAACCAACCCTATAGGGGCATTATATCAGAATACCGTTCTAACGCATATAAAAAGAGAGGGATCATTGGGGCAGATGTATCACACCTGATGAAGGCATAAAGTAAGAGGTGATAACGTACCAGCCAAACAGACATGTTTAAAAAACGATAGTTAGGAGTTGAGTGGCTGGTGTGTTATCTCCTTCCATTTTATCTCCAGTTTATCTCTTCACCGATCTTAATACATCTGCCCCATTGTTCCCTATGACGTTGGGGATCATCTCTAGGAAACTGAGCACAAATCAACTTAACACTGGTGCAAGACTTCTCATGACATTTGGCTTAAGTCCATTTGAGTGACACCGCGTAAATATCATTTTCTCTTTTCAACCTGTTTCACGCCGACGTAGTCACCGGACTATTGCTGCGTTACTCCAGAGCCAAATTGTCTTATAGTAGAGAGGTATATTGGCGTTGGACGTATAATTTAAATGTTTAACTGTTTGTTTTTTCGTGCAATCGGGTATCTGTATATATCTATAAAAAAAAAGTATTTGGTAAGTTTGTTGATTTCCCCCCCAGCACAGATTCTATGATTAATATGTATGTTAATGCTCACTGCCATGCCTTGTAACCTCGCTGGTGTATGCTGAAGGGGACCTATCCATGCCTTACACTCAACAGCAGCGGCAGGCAGCAAGGTGTTTAGCTGTAGCGCTTCACCGCCGGCGCAACCTGCGCGGAACGCGAGTAGAATGCCTGGCGTCCCTGCCTGAAATGCTTTGGTGTATTGGAAAATAGTTTTACCTCATTCATTTTATGGAAGAGAGATGTAATATATTTGCTATTTTGTAATTATATATTTTTTATCGATGTAGTTTATTTGTGGTTCTGAATTTTATGTACGGTTCCTGCGCTGTCCTCATAGCAGTCAATGTTTTATTTTCTATAAATGGTAAACAAATGCGTGCGTTACTGTGTTCTTTATCCTGTATGCCGTTGGTCATTATGGGCCTTATTCTAGTTCACTCTTTCTGACAAAATCCTTCTTAGATGGACAAAACCATGTGCACTGCAGGGGGGCAGATGTAAAATGTGCAAAGAGAATTAGATTTGGGTGAGTTTCTGTTCAGGGAAAATACTGGCTGCTTTATTTTAACACTGCAATATAGATCTTACTTTGAAGTAAAACCCCACCCAAATCAAACTCTCTCTGCACAAGTAACATCTGCCCCACCTGCAGTGCACATGGTTTTGTCAGTCTAAGAAGGATTTTGTCAGAAAGAGTGAACTAGAATAAGGCCCTATATTCGTTATCCAGCAATTCTAATAGCCAGACAGATAATCCTGCTCACTTCCCAATATACTACAGTCCTGTATGGGGAGGGGGGGATACTAGGCTTTGGGGTAATTCAGTTACTGTTCAGGGCTCCATTTATCAATGATATTATTTGCTGATGGCATAATTCATTTAGTATCTCCGGATCTCTCTGTGACACTAATATGTCACCGGTATTTTACAGAACTTGACTGTTCAGCTGTGTCTCCTGCCTCTGCAGCAGAATACATGGTGGTGCAAGCAGTCAGCCGCTGATGGGGTCGCCTCCAGGTACATTCTAGAAAAGCGGCTGCGCTAGGCGCCACCCTTAAAGCACGCGTGCTGGAGCCAGCCTGATCCGCCGCAGTGCCAAGCTTCGGCTGCCTGGCTGTCCGCAGCGGCAGAATTGAACCAGTGCGACAAAAGGGCAGAGAATGGTGGGCTATCCTCAGAGCGGGTCAGCGGCTATTTGAAATCTTGCACCGGATCACCAGCCAATAGGTGCTCACAGCCCACCACGGCTGTTTCTGATTGGCTGCCAGGGCTGCAAGCTCCTATTGGCTGGCAACCCGGCATGAGATTTCAAATAGCCGCGGACCCTCTCTGAAGACAGCCGGGCAGCCCTCCACTCTCTGCCTGGCAAACCCACGTGTTTGAGGGAAGTCATGCAACATCTTCTCCGGCCCGACCTGCCTGTTTCTATCGCAGCTACCGAGTAAGTCAGGGCTGGGCAACACCCAGATGTTAATGAACTACACATCACAGGATGCTTTGCAATAGTTTTGCTATGTGGCCATGCTGAAACTGATGCAAGGCATGCTCGGATGTGTAGTTCATCAACATCTGGAGGGCCGGTGTTGCCCAGCAGCTTACACTCTGGCTAGGTGGCGTTACTTCATTGCAGGTCTCTGCAAATTAGCAGCCCAGCAGTCGGGGCTGAATAACCCCCAATGCTATGAACACCTCAGACTGATCATTGCTTTTGTTGAGGAGAAAGTAACATGTATTGATATAAACATGCATCAAAGTTGAAGTCCTAGTGGCAGAGGCGGAACAACCATTGGTGAAGCAAGTGCAGTGCACTGGGGCCCCTGAGGACTAAGGGGCCCACCGCTGTCCCTGTTACCCTATTCCTGTCACCCACTGTTTTTCCCGATCACACTTTGCCTGTCACGGTCACCCACTACCGTGTTGAATATTGTGAGGGAGAGCCTAAATTACATTTTTGCACCTAGCACCACAAGTTCTGCCACTGCCTAGAGCAGTGATGGCTAACCTTGACACTCCAGCTGTTGTTGAACTACACATCCCAGCATGGCCAAATAGTAAAACTGATGCAGGGCATGCTGGGATGTGTAGTTCAACAATAGCTGGAGTATCAATCCATCACTGGCCTAGTGGGTCCGGAATTCTCTTTGTCCCAGAACAAACAGGACTGATATCATATGTTCCTCTCTAAGACTCAGGTCTGGTATGTGAGCGTGCTGCCCGGATTCCTGGGGAAATACCTGTGGTTGAGTTTGAGCCAAGTAACTGGAACTATTTCCCTAGCAATAGAGAACACACAACTGTCTGACTGAAAAAGGCTCTAAATGACTCCGGGCTAAGGTATATTTCTGTTGGGATTTAGTGTTTCATATTCATATTTTGGTATATTCACAAAGTTCCCCCTTCCTCTCATCAGAGTGTAGACTTGCCTTTATTTGAATACACTTCTGGATCATCATAGTGTTCTTTTAGTGAGTAAAAAGCTTTCTCCTGGGCATTGATACCCGCACTGCGAGCTGTTGGCAGTGAAGGGCAATACGTTCAGCGCTTACTGCTGGCCATGTATAACGGTGTGTGACACAGGCCCTTAGAGCCGAAGAGAAGGGAGGGTGTGCTGGTGGAGGACAGGAGCCTGCAGGAGTGAGCCGGTCCTGTAGAGTCTCTGTCTTCATGGGGCCAGATGCACTAAGCTTCAAAAGTGATAACATGGAGAGTGATAAACAACCAACCAATCAGTTCCTGCCTGACATTTTTCTAACACAGCCTGCGGCATGGCAGGTAGGAGCTGATTGGCTGGATGTTTATCACTCTCCATTTTATCACTTTTGAAGCTTAGTGCATCTGGCCCAGAGACCCAGCGCCCCTCCATAAATGGGCTCTACCATGGAGGAGACAGACACTAAATATCTGTCATTGAGGTACATTGCCACATCTTGCCTATTCAGTGTTTCCATAAGAACAAGGTGCTTATTAATCTGCTGCAGAAGCAATATCCATGTTTTATCAATGACTGCAATTATTCATTTATTTCATATTAATTGGCTGTTAAGAGCTTCAGGAGACCATAGACTTGGGCAATATCAACATGGGAAGCATCCGTCTCAGAGCTAACTTCTCCACTCCCATAGATGGTGACTGTAGGCCTTAATGTGCGTACACACATACAGATTTATCTGTCCAATCTATCTGGTGGGAACAAAAACCTGGAAATGTATGGGAGCAAATGACAATCAAAAAATTGGTTCCAAACCCTTGAAAACAGACAGTGATCAATCATTCTGATATAACAAATTTATCAAAGGATATATTTTTTCCTGTTTTCCTGCATTTGGGTGGAAATGTTTGATTGACTTCATGCTTGGTTTGTGCATGCACAAAGGAATTATCTGTAGAGATAGGGTTGTCTCAGGGTACAATCTGGGGAAGGGTACAGAAAAATATCTGCTGTTTTTAAAGGTCCCAATGAGCACAGTGGCCTCCATTATCCGTAAATGGAAGAAGTTCGGCAAACACCAGGACTCTTCCTAGAGTTGGCCGGCCATCTAAACTGAGCGATCGGAGGAGAAGGACCCTAGTCAGGGAGGTGACCAAAAATCAGGTGGTCACTCTGTCAGAGCTACATCATTCCTCTGTGGCGAGAGGAGAACCTTCAGAAGGACAACCATCTCTGCAGCAGTCCAGCGATCAGACCTGTATGGACGGAAGACCCTCCAAAATTCACCTGAAGGGCTCTCAGACAATGAGAAACAAAATTCTCTGGTCTGATGAGACAAGGATTGAACTCTTTGGTGTCAATGCCAGGCGTCCTGTTTGAAATAAAAAAAGGCACCGCTCATCACCAGGCCAATACCATCCCTACAGTGAAGCATGGTGGTGGCGGCATCATGCTGTGGGGATGTATTTCAGCGGCAGGAACTGGGAGACTAGTCAGGATAGAGGGAAAGATGAATGCAGAAATGTGCAGAGACATCCTGGATGAAACCTGCTCCAGAGCGCTCATGACCTCAGACTGGGGCAACGGTTCATCTTTCAGCAGGACAACGACCCTAGTCACAGAGTCACAATATCAAAGGCGTAGCTTCAGGACAACTCTTTGAATGTTCATGAGTGGCCCAGCCAGAGCCCAGACTTGAATTTGATGCAAAACTGCCCAAAGACAGTTGCGCCAAGCTTGTGGCATCATATTCAAAAAGACTGGAGGCTGTAATTGCTGCCAAAGGTGCATCAACAAAGTATTGAGCAAAGGCTGCGAATACATACTGTATATACATGTGATTTCTTGGTTTTTCATTTTTATTAAATTAGCAAAAATCACCCAAAAACTTTTTTAAAGTTGTCATTATGGGGTATTGTGTGTAGAATATCCAGGGGATGCCTCAGTGTACAGTCTGGCAAGCCTGAAAAAATTCTCGGGATTGCCACTGTTTAGAGCCGGGTAGGGCTGCTGAGTTCAATCACTGAACTCCGGCAGCTTCGGTGCTGCCTGGCTCCCTCCCCTCTGCTGATTGACAGTTCAGCGGCGCTGCCCGGACCCATTAAGGCAGTGGTGGTTTTTTTTTTTAAGGGAGCGCTCCCCATAAAAAACTTACCCAGTGGGGAGCGCTTCCACAAAAAAAAACACTGAAGGGGGTCAATGTGTTCCATTTTGAAATAAGGCTGTAACATAACAAAAAATGGGAGAATTGAAGCGCTATGAATACTTTCTGGATGCACTGTGTATAGTAGGGGCCATGTGGTTTTTCCACCCATTTTTGACTGGATCTTTGTTTTTACTGCTTTATACAGTTTAGTACATTACTGTAAATCCAATGGTTTACATCCTAGTCTGTGGGTCCTGATGTTTGTAGGTCTGCACATATGTAGAATGGGTCATGTATGATTGCACGCAGCGCTCATTAGCACATAGCATGTTGTCTGTTCTGGGACTACATGACCACAGATAAAGCAACGGGGGGTATATATGTGTAAATGAATCGTTCTTTGTCAGATACCATGCAGAGTATAGTGGACAATATGTGAGATACCACACAGTATAGTGGGCACTATGTCAGATACCACACACAGTATTGGTTAGCACTATGTCAAATACCACACACAGTATAGTGGGCACTATGTCAGATACCACGCAGAGTATAGTGGGCACTATGTCAGATACCACACACAGTATAGTGGGCACTATGTCAGATACCACGCAGAGTATAGTGGACACTGTCAGATACCACACAGTATAGTGGGCACTATGTTAGATACCACACAGAGTATAGTGGGCACTACGTCATATACCATGCAGAGTATAGTGGACACTATGTCAGATACCACACAGTATAGTGGGCACTATATCAGATACCACACACAGTATTGGTTAGCACTATGTCAAATACCACACACAGTATAGTGGGCACTGTCAGATACCACGCAGAGTATAGTGGGCACTATGTCAGATACCACGCACAGTATAGTGGGCACTATGTCAGATACCCCGCAGAGTATAGTGGGCACTATGTCAGATACCACGCACAGTATAGTGGGCACTATGTCAGATACCACACAGAGTATAGTGGACACTATGTCAGATACCACACAGTATAGTGGGCACTATGTTAGATACCACACAGAGTATAGTGGGCACTATGTCAGAAACCACACACAGTATAGTGGGAACTATGTCAGATACCACACAGAGTATAGTGGGCACTATGTCAGATACCACACACAGTATAGTGGGCACTATGTCAGATACCACACACAGTATAGTGGGCACTATGTCAGATACCACACACAGTATAGTGGGCACTATGTCAGATACCACACACAGTATAGTGGGCACTATGTCAGATACTACACACAGTATAGTGAGCACTATGTCAGATACCACACAGTATAGTGGGCACTATGTCAGATACCACACACAGTATAGGGGGCACTATGTCAGATACCACACACAGTATAGGGGGCACTATGTCAGATACCACACACAGTATAGGGGGCACTATGTCAGATACCACACACAGTATAGGGGGCACTATGTCAGATACCACACACAGTATAGGGGGCACTATGTCAGATACCACACACAGTATAGCGGGCACTATGTCAGATACCACACACAGTATAGCGGGCACTATGTCAGATACCACACACAGTATAGCGGGCACTATGTCAGATACCACACACAGTATAGCGGGCACTATGTCAGATACCACACACAGTATAGCGGGCACTATGTCAGATACCACACACAGTATAGCGGGCACTATGTCAGATACCACACACAGTATAGCGGGCACTATGTCAGATACCACGCACAGTATAGCGGGCACTATGTCAGATACCACGCACAGTATAGCGGGCACTATGTCAGATACCACGCACAGTATAGCGGGCACTATGTCAGATACCACGCACAGTATAGCGGGCACTATGTCAGATACCACGCACAGTATAGCGGGCACTATGTCAGATACCACGCACAGTATAGCGGGCACTATGTCAGATACCACGCACAGTATAGCGGGCACTATGTCAGATACCACGCACAGTATAGCGGGCACTATGTCAGATACCACGCACAGTATAGCGGGCACTATGTCAGATACCACGCACAGTATAGGGGGCACTATGTCAGATACCACGCACAGTATAGTGGGCAATATGTCAGATACCACGCAGAGTATAGTGGGCACTATGTCAGATACCACGCAGAGTATAGTGGGCACTATGTCAGATACCACACAGTATAGTGGGCACTATGTCAGATACCACGCAGAGTATAGTGGGCACTATGTCAGATACCACGCAGAGTATAGTGGTTACTATGTCAGATACCACGCAGAGTATAGTGGTTACTATGTCAGATACCACGCAGAGTATAGTGGTTACTATGTCAGATACCACGCAGAGTATAGAGGGCACTATGTCAGATACCACACACAGTATAGCGGGCACTATGTCAGATACCACACACAGTATAGCGGGCACTATGTCAGATACCACACACAGTATAGCGGGCACTATGTCAGATACCACACACAGTATAGCGGGCACTATGTCAGATACCACACACAGTATAGCGAGCACTATGTCAGATACCACACACAGTATAGCGGGCACTATGTCAGATACCACACACAGTATAGCGGGCACTATGTCAGATACCACACACAGTATAGCGGGCACTATGTCAGATACCACACACAGTATAGCGGGCACTATGTCAGATACCACACACAGTATAGCGGGCACTATGTCAGATACCACACACAGTATAGTAGTGAGCACTATGTCAGATACCACGCACAGTATAGCGGGCACTATGTCAGATACCACGCACAGTATAGCGGGCACTATGTCAGATACCACGCACAGTATAGCGAGCACTATGTCAGATACCACGCACAGTATAGCGGGCACTATGTCAGATACCACACACAGTATAGCGGGCACTATGTCAGATACCACACACAGTATAGCGGGCACTATGTCAGATACCACACACAGTATAGCGGGCACTATGTCAGATACCACACACAGTATAGCGGGCACTATGTCAGATACCACACACAGTATAGTGGGCACTATGTCAAAAAAGGAATTTGAAAATAAACCAAAACTGATAATCAGACGAAGGGCCTGATCCAGAACAGATTGCTGCTTTGTGAGTTTGCGTGGCGACGGACTATCAATAGTTTACAAGGTGAATGACAGGAAGGTGGCGTTTGGGGGGGTGGTAACCGGGCATTTCATGGGAGTGCCAGAAAAATTGCAGGCATGCCCGAGCACCTTAGGGGGAAGGTGGTGACGTCAGCTGCGGCCACAATCCGTTTCCATCGCAGTCGCTGAGTAAATCCGGGGTTACTCAGGGCCGGCACGCAGCGGGAAAGCATTCAGTGGTGAGCGGCGTGCGGATGTGATAGATTAATATGCCGTGGACATCTATTCGCAAGGCAGGATTTCACTCTGGCCACCTATCGCTAAACCTGCGGCACATGGACAGAACAATGTGGGAGAACAACCTGTATTTGTAGATTGGTATGGAAACCAGCCTGGGAAATGGTGGGGGTGGGGATTGTTGAGGGGGTGTGGTCTGCCAGGGGAAGGGGTCCCTCCTCATAGGGCCTGGTTCTGAGTTGGACGCAGTTGTGACCTCCTTGCATCATTTGCTGCAGTTGCGTCTGCGACCTTATGCTGATTCTGCTGCAGAGCTTTTCCCTGGTGTACATTCCTGTGTGCATATATGCAAGGACTGAGACGCACACTGTCACACAACTGACACGTGTACCGGCCGTGTCTAACATAGTGCAGATCATCCATCTGTTTGGCCTCCAATGTGAGCGATGCCGGGTCTCTATACCTAACCTCTTTCAGCAACACACCCATACTGCATTACCGCCATCGTAGGCCATTCCCCCTGGCCATGAGGCCATACCCCTAAATTTTGGGTGCACGCTAGCACCCTCCTTGGGAGGTATGCAATCTGATGTGATACCTGGTATGTAATATTGGCCTGCTTAGGACACAAGCCCTTTACATTACAGCCAAGACACAAGGTTGTCTATGTATTGTATTAGTTACTGCTGCTGCGGCTAATGTTACTACCTGTGTATTATACTGGGACAGGCCTGTGCTACACTGGTACACAGAATTTCACATAGAACATTCAAAACAGAATCACGTTGTTTATTAGCTTAGGCTGATTGCTTTTGTTGACCAGCTGTAGTGTCCGGTATGACCAGCTGTAGTATCCAGCATTACTAGCTATAGTATTTGGCATTACCACTATCCGGCATTGACAGTGTTGCAAGTAAGGGGGTACGGCGTGGTACGGAGTACCTGTAAGAAATATGTTGCAGGTACGCAGTACCACTTACCCCTGATCCACTGTCATTTCTATTTTCATTTTAAGTCTAAATATAATGCATCCGCAGCCCGCCCACCCAGCGTTATGATTGGTGCTGTATGCAGCTACCGGCTACTGCTTATTTAGCCTGTCACACTGACAGGCATCAGCAGCGCCGACAGCATGAAGAGCAGGCTCCACTATTGTAAGCACAAGCTGCCTGGCTCTCCCCCAAGCGAGAGCCAACCCACCCCCAGTCATTCCCAGTTTCTCATTCCCTGTCTCCTGTGTCCACGCCTCTATTGTCATTTAGTCACTAGCTTTGTGTGACCACGCCCCCTGATGACACATGACCATGACCATTTTTGGTGGAGGCTATCAGTACCACCAAGAAAAAAATTCTACTTGCACCACTGGGCATTGACCACCTGTTGTAACCGGCATTGACCACCTGTTGTATCCAAAATTGACCACCTGTAGTATCCGGCATTTGCCAGCTGTAGTATCCGGCATTTGCCAGCTGTAGTATCCGGCATTGACCACCTGTAGTATCCGACATTACCAGCTGGCGTATCCAGCATTGACCACCTGTAGTATTCGGCATTGCCAGCTGTAGTATCCGGCATTGACCAGCTGTAGTATCCGGCATTAACCACCAGTAGTATCCGGCATTACCAGCTGGCGTATCCAGCATTGACCATCTGTAGTATCCGGCATTGACCAGATTTACATTTTCAGGTTAATAAGTTATCACTGAGTTGGATGTCACTGTCATCATTTTAAGAATAATTATCATCTTAGCAGCTCTTCCAACACACCCGTGGGGTGGCTGCCCAGTGTCGTTTTTGTTTTTGGGGTGTCGCCAGTAGCCCTAATCCCCAGATTTCCTTCCAGCCTGAGCAGGTATTATCACAGACAAGCAGTAGTCCCAGCTTCATTAGAATAGGCCATTTATAATAAGTGAATATGAGCGCTAATGGTAATGTATAAGAGCAGAGTAACATTAAAAATAAATATATTATATTTATTTTATTGTTACTTGGCTCAAATACATTACCATTAGTGCTCATATTCACTTATTACATAGGTGCTAATTGTTCTATGTTTAGCGCCTGCCTTTTTTCATGAATTTGGAGATCTTTGCCCTCGATGGTGGCTTGGGTGCTGCTTTCTTGATTTTTTGCATGAGTTTGGGCTTCTTCACCATCTGCGGTATCATGGGCTTTTTTGTTCTTTTCGCTGACTTTGTGTCTTTATCAGCATGCTGCGTATGGTGCTCAGCCTCAAGTTCTCCGTAGTGGTGGTGGTGGGTATGGTGGTGCTCCAGTTCATTCTCCACGTGATATTCCGGGAGCCGCTGTCCATGTACATGGTGCTCCAGAGCTGCCTCAATGTCAATATCGTCCTCTGCCACCTTTTCCATCATTTTCTGGTACAGTTCCTCTTGGTATTTCTGTCTCGCTTGGTAGCTGAAATATAACAAAGAGAAGCTGTCAGGTGATAATATTGCACACAGCCCAGCGACATGTTCCCCTGTTATATACATCACTGAGTAATAGTCCTATTCTCCGTATCTCTGTGATCTACTCTGGTTCTGCCTTATTCCTTATCTAACTCATTGTCCTGTTCTGCAGTTCCCACACATAGTAAGATGTATGATATATGTAAGTTCCGTGTTCCCGCAGTCAGCGTGTAAACCAGATCTGGACAAACCACTTCCAGTTTAGGAGAACCCATGTTTTTTATTTGCCACCCCTTAAGCAAAATGATGAAAAGAAGGACTGTCAGCCAGAGGCGTAACTATAGCACCGCAGCCCCCGCGGCCGTGGGGAGGCGCTGTGCATGTGTGGGCGCCGGGGGGCTGTGGTGCTATAGTTAGCCCCCCCCCCCCCCGTCCGTCCATCTGCCGCCCGCCAATCCGCCGCCCGCAGCCTTACCTGACTTCACTGGTCCCGTCCCGGCTCCCTTGCTGGCTTCATTCTTTTGCTAGTGAGACGGTGAGACGGACCACAATAAAATGTCTGCCCCATATAGCAGACAGTTCTCTGAAACTGTCTGCTGTATGGGGGCGGACATTTTGTGTTGGTCCGTCTCACTAGAAGAAGAATGAAGCCAGCAAGGGAGCTGGGACGGGACCAGCAAGACAGGTAAGGCTGCGGGCGGGGGGCGCCCCCCATTAACGGTGGGGGGGGGGCGCCCAATTCATAGTTACGCCACTGCTGTCAGCAGACATCTCCCAATTCTCTGTTTGCTTTTTACACCGAAAACAACGTCACTGCTGTATCTTGTCTGATGGAGGACTAAAGGTGCCCATACGGGTTGCGACAGCAGCCGTGCGTTTTGTTCTCACATGCGATTTGCTTGCAATGCGATCCTCTGGCGGTACGAAAAGTAAGTGCAGCACATACTTATTGTACTGTGCGATGGGATGCCCGCAGGAGCACGCATCCCATTCCATCGCACTGTACACTGCTATCGCAGCGTGTATGGGCACCGACATAGACAGCTGATAACTGGTGGAGGGATACGGTCATTGGGTCACCAGCAAGTTGTTAGACAGTCATTAGGTCGACATGTGTCTAGGTCGACATACAGGAAGGTCGACCTGAGTCTAGGTCGATGGGGTTATTAGGTCGACAGGGTCATTAGGTCGAAATGGGTTAGGTCGACAGTCAAATTGTCGACATGGGGTTTTTCACTGTTTTATTTTTTGTGCCGACAGGGCGTGGTGGGAGAATAAAATAGTATGCCGAGCTCGAAGCATGGTGAGCGCAGGCAGTGCACTTTAACCTGTGTCCATGTCGACATTCGGGTAAAAAAAACAGTAAAAAACACGTCGACCTTCCTGCATGTCGACCTAATGACTGTCTAACAACTTGCTGGTGACCAAGTGATCCGCACCCCTGGAGGAAGGTTCTGTTTCTACTCGTACTTCCCCACCAGGGTCACAGATACCAAAGGTGCAGGAGATGTGACCCTTACTGCACCCCTAGGGGCCTCTATATTTGCCAAGATTCCCCCCCCCCCCTTTATTTTATAATGAATTGCTATCTTGGTGCCATAGGCTGCCCTGCGAGGTGTGAAACCATTACAGCTCTCCATACACTTAGCAGTCCCGTCATTTGCACATAAATAATCTGGGTATCACATGTATGTGACCAGAACTCAGGTAATAAAATATCCCCATTCTCCATATTACATCCCACATACCGGGATCCGGTAATTAGATGTGTCCTCCTGTACTAGTCCGGGCAGCCATTTTGTAGGTTACACCAACAGGCACGGGAATGCAGCCTATCAGTCTCTGGGTACCAATGACCTCACTGAGACACCTCATGGCAATTACTCACAAGGCAATGGCTCCTACTGAGGTGTTCAGCTACATCCGTAAGAATATTGGTTACATCCACAAAATGGTTTCCTCCGTTGTGTGTCAGAGACAAGTGATTCAGGGAAAGTAAATATTTGAGGCCAGAGACCTCTGTCATGTAACATAATGTGTAGATAATGTTAGTAACTTACAGTTCACGGATGACCCTATACAGTTTATAGAGTCCCGCCAGAATCGCGATGCATAAAAAGATGTTTCCAAAGGATAGTTCTTTTCCCAGCATTGGAATCCCTGTTCAGGAAAGAGAGAAGGATAAGATAAGCACGTGATACATGTTCCATGTCTATACAGACAGTGACATATAAATTGTACATCAAAACAATAGGCAAAAATCCATATAGTACTGTACCTGATCTCAGGCCCCTTCCCTCAGTGGTACGGATCTCAGTCGCACCTTTAAAAATAAACAAATACATACAAATGAGACTTTATTAATAAAGGTACACACATACATGTTATATTTACATTGTATTTACAGTATTTTCTCTGTTTTAATAATTAAACTTCATTACAATACTACCACATAAAAAATAAACCCTATGTCTGGAATAAAGCAATGTTAGTACTCGTATGGCAATAACATAAGAAGATGACGCTACCAGAACAGGTAACACCATGTAATGTGGGCGGTTATGCGCTGTGATACATAGGGCTGTCTCATCAGCGATAGGGCTCTCCTATGCTATGTTATATAAATTCCTTACTGATATAAATACATAGAAATAGTTCCCCATTACCTTGAGTTGGATATATAGTCTGACCTTCCGTTCTCAGGGTGAACAATGTCACCGTAAGAATAATCAATGAACATAGAAAATTCATCTCGCAAATACAATACACCTCCTCTCCTCTCAGCGACTTCTACACCTATCAGAGCTGCACCTCCCAGGAGCTGCAATTTATTACCTTCCAATGTTTGTGACATCATAATGTCTATTGTGACATCACAAACACTACTGCACAGAGCCAGCTAACATGGGCTAGGCTCAGTAGGTTTATATGGTAGCTTAAAATTTGTTAACAATACTTAAAACATGTTTCACATCTAAATTATAGTCCAAGTTGCTAATTCCTTTTTCACACTTGTGGCCACTTTTCTTCCTCAAAAAAAAGGTGTGGAAAGAAAAGGAAGTCGCTATTATTAATATTGTATACATTGTGTTTGTATTGTCATCGTGTTTATATTATTTTCTCTGTTTTAATAATTAAACATAATTACAATACGGCCACATTTAAAAAAAATCATCTGATCGGAATAAAGCCGTGTTATATGGCAATGACATTATAGTACGGTGTTACCATAGCACAAATTGCAGAGGTACTTTGTATCACAGCAACATGTAATGTGGAACACAGTAACCACTGCGCTAATATGATCTTATGAAAATGTATTTGTACATAAAGATCTTTAATAAATCGGTACTCTTTACTTAGCACGGCGGCCATCGCGGGCATTGAATGCACTAAAAAATCGGGTGCGACGCGACCGACGCAATGCCCGCGATATCCCATAGGGAACAATGTTAAATGTCTCAATTGACCCGATTTTCCTGTTCAATGCCTCAATTGACCCGATTTTTCCATAGAAAACAATGTTAAATGGCCCACAGAGGCCAAATAGGCACCCTGAAGTGTGAAATGGCCCCCACAATTGTTAACGCCACCCCACGATCAACGCGAACCCGAAGCGTGGCGAGCGGCGGCGGTAAGCGTCCTATGATCTTTTCATACCCCCACTATCCACGTCTGCGTGGAGTTGAGAATAGAATAGTGTGGCGAGCGCACGCGGATACCTGTGAAGCCCGCGAAGGGACGCGTTTACCTGTGAAGGTATCCGCGTCCCCTCGCTGTGCTCGCCACGCTTCGGGCTCGGTGGCTCGCTGCGCTCGCCACACTATTCTATTCTCAACTCCACGCCGACGTGGATAGTGGGGGTATGAAAAGGTCGTAGGACGCGTACCGCCGCCCCTCGCGGGCTCGCTGCGCTCGCCACGCTTCGAGTTGACGTTGATCGTGGGGTGGCGTTAACAATTGTGGGGGCCATTTCACACTTCAGGGTGGCTATTTGGCCTCTGTGGGCCATTTAATATTGTTTCCTATGGAAAAATCGGGTCAATTGAGGCATTGAACAGGAAAATCGGGTCAATTGAGACATTTAACATTGTTCCCTATGGGAAATCGCGGGCATCGCGTCGGTCACGTCGCACCCGATTTTTAGTGCATTCAATGCCCGCGATGCCCGCGATTTTTTTACCTGCGATGCCCACGATCAAAATCGTGGGCGCCGTGCTAGGTAAAGAGTACCAATAAATCTTTAATGAGATATGAATCTATTTGGAGTTTTTATGTGCTCTACATTTATGAAGACCCAGGAGACCTGCACTTTGCACAAAACAAGTTCTAAGACAATATATACAAGGACATAAAAAAGTTTAAAAACACATATAAAACTTTTTTTTTTTTTTATATATATATATATATATTCTTTATTTAAGTTTTTCAAACCCATTGTGCCTGTTTATAATGATTCTGTTCTGTCCCCTGTAAGTGATCCTGTAGTAATGGAGCAGTTAGTAATGTAAGAAATGCAGATTGCCGTTAGGTTGGTAAAGTCCCATATACAGCTGTATAATATAGATGTCGTTTTATGAGGCCAGGTAGCCGGCTCCATTACAGCTATGAGTTATAGAGTCAACACACTTAAGGTCGACACAATTTAGATTGACATGGTGCAATAGTTCGACATATTGACTGTCAACCTTAAGTGTGTCGTCCTGCCGACTGCATCCCCTCCGTTACTGCAGGATCACATAAAGGGAACAAAGCAGAATTATTATAAACAGGCACAAAATATATTTTTGATTCTTATATATGTGTTTTTATGGTTTTTATTTTTATTTCCTTGTATGTATTGTCTTAATAAATTGGTTTATGAAAAGAGCAGGACTCCTGAGTCTCCGAAGGTGGAGAGCACATAAAAACTCCAAACAGATGTATCTCTTATTTAAGATATATTATAGATCTTTATATACATCATACTAGTTTAACTATCCTTACTTATAGAAATTCTTAGAAATAATTCTCCATTACCTTCAGGTGTAAATGAAGTCTGGGCTTCAGTTCTCAGGGTGAGCAATGCCGCTCGCCGTGCACTCGCCGTGTTTTTTCGGTGATTCTCCAAGTTTGGAGATTCGCCGTCACGGGACTTTATACACTATTCAATGTGGCTGATACTCGCCGCCCCTCACAGCGAGTATCAGCCAATCCGGCGTATGAGGTGACACCGCAGGGAGCCTGAGGACGGTGCCCCTGCTACAGTAAGGCCGGCAGGGCATGCTGAGCCTTGTAGTTCCCACAGTTCCCACAGCTGGAGAGGCACATTTAGGGTATATCAGTGAGGACACAGATCACTGTGTCAGTACATGATACAGAATAACACATGTAAAGGCTGTCGGAGCATGCTGGGCCTTGTAGTTCTTCTACAGCATTCTATATGCCAGGCTGCGTGTCAGTTTACTTTATTGCACGCAGTATAATCATGTAGTTGCAGTTCCTGACCACTGGGGGCGCTGCGGGCTCTCCTGCTTTCCCCCTCCAGCCCCGCCCACAGACCGCGCCGTCACCGCCCCACGCAGGCCCCGCCTCCCCCGCTGCCACATTCTGCGGTGACGTCAACGGGAGCCGCCATCTTGGCTGAGCATCCTGCAGCCGCCGCCTCCTCCTCCTCCGCAGCGCAGGACCGGAGACCGCACCGGGGGGGAGAGCGGGGCCTGATGAGCCTAGTCCGGGCCGGCAGATAGCCCTCCCCCGCCCGCCCAGCGTGTGATTCCCTGCCCTCCCTCAAGCCCAGCACAGGATGAGCTCCGTCACCCAGCGCAACTCCGGCCTAGTGCAGCGCCGCACCGAGGCCTCCCGCAGCGATCGGGAGAGGGCGGCCGAGGGGCCGGACGGGGACAGGGACCGGGAGGAGCAGGAGGATGAGGACAGGGCCGGGGACAAGGAGGCCAGGCTCACCCTCATGGAGGAGGTGCTGCTGCTGGGGCTCAAGGACAGGGAGGTGAGGGTGCTTGTTGTTGTTCTGTATTGTGTGATAGTGTTACTGGTGTCATTACATTATATGGGGCAGGATATCGTTTTTGGTATTGGTGGCGACCTACAGTAAGTGTATGCTGCAGGGAGGTGATGATGGCACGGGGCACCATTATATAATGTTATTGGTGGCATCCATAGTGTATGCTGCAAGCAGAGAGGTGATGATGGCACTGGGCAGCATTATATAATGTTATTATTGGTGGCATATAGTGTATGCTGCAGGCAGAGAGGTGATTATGGCACCGGGCACCATTATATAATGTTATTGGTGGCATCCATAGTTTATGCTGCAGGCAGAGAGGTGATTATGGCACCGGGCACCATTGTATAATGTTATTGGTGGCATATAGTGTATGCTGCAGGGAGGTGATGATGAACCGGGCACCATTATATAATGTTATTGGTGGCATCCATAGTGTATGCTGCAGGGAGGTGATGATGGCACTGGGCACCATTATATAATGTTATTGGTGGCATCCATAGTGTATGCTGTAGGCGGGGAGGTGATGATTTCTCTGGGCACAATTATATAATGTTATTATTGGTGGCATATAGTGTTTGCTGCAGGTAGGGAGGTGATGATGGCACTGGGCACCATTCTATAATGTTATTGGTGGCATATAGTGTATGCTGCAGGCAGAGAGGTGATGATGGCACTGGGCAGCATTATATAATGTTATTGGTGGCATCCATAGTGTATGCTGCAGGCAGGGAGGTGATGATGGCACCGGGCACCATTATATAATGTTATTGGTGGCATATAGTGTTTGCTGCAGGCAGAGAGGTGATGATGGCACTGGGCACCATTATATTATGTTATTGGTGGCATCCATAGTGTATGCTGCAGGCAGAGAGGTGGTGATGATGGCACTGGGCACCATTATATAATGTTATTGGTGGCAGCCATAGTGTATGCTGCAGGCAAAGAGGTAATGATGGCACTGGGCACAGTTATATAATGTTATTATTGGTGGCATATAGTGTATGCTGCAGGTAGGGAGGTGATGATGGCACTGGGCACCATTCTATAATGTTATTGGTGGCATATAGTGTATGCTGCAGGCAGAGAGGTGATGATGGCACTGGGCAGCATTATATAATGTTATTGGTGGCATCCATAGTGTATGCTGCAGGCAGAGAGGTGATGATGGCACCGGGCACCATTATATAATGTTATTGGTGGCATATAGTGTTTGCTGCAGGCAGAGAGGTGATGATGGCACTGGGCACCATTATATTATGTTATTGGTGGCATCCATAGTGTATGCTGCAGGCAGAGAGGTGATGATGGCACTGGGCACCATTATATAATGTTATTGGTGGCAGCCATAGTGTATGCTGCAGGCAAAGAGGTGATGATGGCACTGGGCACCATTATATAATGTTATTGGTGGCATCCATAGTGTATTCTGCAGGCAGAGAGGTTATGGCACCGGGCACCATTCTATAATGTTATTGGTGGCATCCATAGTGTATGCTGCAGGGCAGGTAGGTGATGATGGCACTGGGCGCCATTATATAATGTTATTATTGGTATTGGTGGCATCCATAGAGTAGGGAACATTGGCCATTAGTATATAGGGTTCCCTGTTCCATGTTGTGTGTTATTATGAGGATACTCCGAATTATTATTCAGTAGTATTAGCAGCGTCCTTACTGGGACCCCAGGACTAGGAGGTGGTGGGAGCATTGGGTATTATTGTCCTTTCCAACCCTCAGGTGTCCCCATCGGGTCATGTAGTTAATTTTAGGATTTCTGTCTGTAGAAACCAGTTGGATACCCTCTAAATCGGAATGTGTAAAGAAATCCATTAAACATGGCCTGTTAAGGGTACATGAGAGCTATATAATTAGGTTTCATGTTATTTTATGTTCTTATTGGTCCAGGGTCAGAATATGGGGTTCTCTGAGGTCAGCGAACCTAAAGTGCTTCAGATCATCAGGAAACTTGTTTAGAATATTGTGTAAACAATTTTTATTATTAACAGCTTATTATACAGCAACACAATTTGCAAAAAAAACTGGGTACTTAGTGAAAGAGGTAAGAGGGTCCTGCTTGCAAGCTTACAATCAAACTTCTTACTAATGTAAAATGTAAGGTCCGTGAACACTGCACAAAACTTAATGACCTGTGGGTAAATACTGAACGATGTCACTCTGTGGAATACGTAGTCACTGATGATTTAGTCAGATTGGACTGCATGGCCAGTCAGTCAGGTTTATCGTTAAAGATCCGTGGGATCGGATAGCGTTTATGCTTTCCAGAGAATATGGAAGAAACCTTACGCCAGTCCCTGCTCCAGCGGAGCTTACACTCCATATTCCCTACCTTACACACAAACACGTTAATATTTTGTTGAAATATTGTTTTTCACCCTGATTGCGTGCATAATTATGGGATTTAGCTGTCCAAAGTGTTGGGCGGGAAACCATAGCGCCTGCTCACCAGCATGTGGGGCTGCAATCTGAAATGTCCCCTCATTGCGCCCAAACAGAACAACAATTAAATTGCTTTATCAGTCACCATGTAGTGACAGCCATAGGGGGAATGCCAATTGTTTTCTAGAGGTTCAATGTACACATACTTTGTTTAATGCATGTAATTATTTAAAATATTGTAGAAAATTACCTTTTAGGCTATAGGGGGTTATCCTATTACCCTCCGTTAAAACATTGGGGGTGTTAAATGGGCATTTTTATGCTATTTTTAACAACTGGTTGGCTAATTGTTTTTTCAAGTCATTGCAAAGTTGCTTGTTTTCACCCAGCCGCAGCAAACAAGGCAGGTAAAGCCATACCCAGTAAAGACTCTGCTCGTGCCAGCTTATCAGGGTTAATTAGTCCCGGGGAGCCTCAATCAGCAATCAAGTGTAATAGGATATCACCCTAAGTGTGTCCAAGGTGCATATGAAACATGCATGTGTTCTGTGATTACACTTGTCTCATCCCTAAGATACCTCCTTATAGTACACACACATTCCACTTATACCGCTTTCACATCGCAAACGCCGGGTGGCACCCTGGAAATGGCCGCTGGTGCGTCCTGGAAGCCACCCAGCATTTGCGATGTAAGGTCCCCCACAGCCGGGTCTATTTATGAAGATTTAATAGTGGCCGGTGTTCCTTGTACAGCTTTGCTGTTGGGTTAGTCTTGTTATTTAGTAATTGAAGATCGCTCTCCCCTCCTGTGAGTAGAAACAAGAAACCTCCTAAACTGCTAGATGTGATGAACGTAATGTAATTGTTGGCTTGTCTGTCTGTGCAGGGTGATAGCAACCACCCTGCTGAGATATCTGATGTCCAGCCAGTTACCCTCTGGTTTGGGGTTTAGCCATTGGCCCATTGCCCCCTTGTGCCACATAGTCCCTAAAGGTGCCCATACACGTTACAATTACTGCATGCGTTTTAGACTAGATTGTATGCAATGCCATCTGAACCTAGTTCAAAAAGTATGTGCAGCACATACTTAATGAGCTGTGTGATGGGGCTGTGCTGCGCATTGCACCTGAAAAACGCACCTTCAGTCTGGCTGTGTCATGGATGAAGTGACGTCTCAGGGTGGAAGGAATGGAGTCCCAGTGGTGGAGCGCTACGTACGCCTTAGTCATAATCACTGTACTGCTAACTTTCTTACTGATATATAGTTCTGCCAGGTACAGATCTTACAGCAAGAAACTGAAGACAATAGAACTAGAGAACACTGTGGCTACGGTTTAATGGGCCCCACACACAGGCGGATATTCAGACGTTTTCTGAGAGATTTTACTAAATCACTAAAAAAATGCCTGAAACTGCATGTAAGTCACTGTGTTTGTTTAGACCACACAGCGACTTACAGTAAATGCGTGGCCACACTGGTCTGAATCAGGCGGTGATTAATAACCTGCACGCAGGTTATTAATCGGTCGGGGCCAGTGTTCTCATCGGAGAATAGTGACCCTGACACCTCGCTCAGCACACAGCGCTCTGTAGCGCTGTGTACTGAGAGAGACCGAAGTAGCTTCCCTCAGAACGCTTGTCGGCCTGTGTGTAGGGCCCTTAAGTCCCTGTCTGTTCTGTGTGTGTGATCAGAGGGACAGATTACCTAGCTTTAAATATTAAGCCCCATATACAATGCTATCCTGTCCGATATAGTTAGCAAGTGGTCAAATTCAGTGTATACACTGCACAATATTGGTAAAGAATGTAATTCGGTGACATCCGGGACCCACTGAACATTTGGGCCGTGGCTATATAGCCAAAATATACCGGCAAGCAAGTTTGAGAGTACGCATTAGACGATATTTTAAAATATTGCTCAGAAGGCCCTTTCTGAGGGATATCTTGTATCCTTTATTGGGTATGGGGCTTTAGATTAGAATGTACCTATGTGGGAGCGCTGTGTTGGATAAGCAGCTGGGATTGGCGGGGTTTTAGGGGGCATTTATGAAATGCAGTGATTAGATGCTGTACTCAAAAGGATGCGAAGCAACATGCTAAGCTGTGAAAGAAGCAGAAATATACTGCCTGAGTGATGGCGTTCTGATTTGTGTGCAAAGAGAATGGGCGGAGCTTACCGCGGTCTTATCAATTGAAGACCGATAACGTCCTCTGTACCCATGTGGGTATGGGGAAATCCTAACAGGGCGGGGGTGTAGCATGCAAATGAAATCATTTTCTCCTCAGTAATCTCTGAATTAAGAAAAGCTGTGATAAAAAAAACTCAGTTCATTAGAGGTGAGCGCTAATAAAGGGCTTTTTCTCTTTTTATGAATGGAGCCCTATATACTGCATTTTGGTGTACGTTCCTAGTGGTCTAATGGCTGGGGGGAGACTCCAGTTTCATCAGCTGAATGAATATTGGCAATACTGACTGGTTTTCCAGTGCGGGAATGTGCGATGCAGAAGGGCAGCCCAGTACATTGCAGATATTACCTGAGAGGGCAGGGGTGATGTATTCCCATCCATGTTCCATCCGGTACCCGTCATACAGCTAGGGAGTATTCAGCATCTGTATGCCAACAGCTGGATCTGATCACTACAATGTGTAGTCATAGGACTAGAACGGTCTCCTCTTCCCCGGCTTCTCATTCTAGTTCATTCTTTCTGACAAAATCCTTCTTAGATGGACAAAACCATGTGCACTGCGGGTGGGGCAGATGTAACTTGTGCAGAGAGAATTAGATTTGGGTGGGGTTTTTCTTCAAAGTGAGATCTATATTGCAGTGTAAAATAAAGCAGTCAGTATTTTCCCTGCACAGAAACAAAATAACTCACCCAAATCTAATTCTATCTGCACATGTTACATCTGCCCCCCCTGCAGTGCACATGATTTTGTCAGAAAAAATGAACTAGAATAAACCCCTGTATTTGGCTACATCTTGTGTGAATTGTGGATGCAGAGTTGGCTTTTCCTTTTAGTCCATTTAATAAAGCGTGGGGAGCCCTGATATACTTATGTATTAACGTCATCTCCAGTTTACGTTTGTGTAGCAAGGCCTTACATGGAGCTACTCGTGGCTGTGTATGTAGGAAGTGGTACCTGTGAACACAGAGGGAAGTAGAGTGTCTCGGGGCCAGCGGCACACTGGGTGCTGGTGATGGCTCTTCTGAGGAATGAGAGGATTAACTACCGGTTGGGTGTGTACTGAATAGGTCACCATGAGCATATGATTGCAGCTGGATCCAGTGTTAATGCCCCGTTCTCATTGCTTCACCTCAGGTCACCCTAGGATTGATGACGCACTGTCAGCAACATCAAGCGCACACACGAGGCGCTATTCCTCATTCCGACCAGTCGGAATCTGCAAAATTGTTACAGATCTCGTCTGTGTACCCAGCTTTGTGCTTTAAAATCTCTTGAACTGTAATATAATTAATACTATTTAAAATACTACAGACTAACAAATTGCATCATTGATGTATATAGTGCCAGCGGGTAGCAGTCAATTTACCGACACTCGTTATGCCTGTTCGACATAGTCAAAATGCTGACATTTAACATGCCGACTTGTCGACCTGAGATTTTAAGGGATTTTAGCCCAGAAACAGAATTGTTTATACATTACCATCCCAGTGGTCCTGGAGGGGGAATATAATAGTGTGCCAAGCGCAGCGAGGCACCATGCCCGGAACATGGCATAGACACGAAAAAACCACGGAAACACATGTCAGCATTTTGACTGTCGTCAATTGAACATGTTGGTATATTGACCGTGTTGGTTTTTGACTGTCTGTATAATGGCCGCCGGTAAAATGTCGAGAAATCGTACTGAACCCGTGCTGGCATATTTCTTAGTGCTGTACAAGTCGTAGTATTCGTCTGTTGTGTGATATGGTTTGTGTCCATTTCCAACCATGAAATCAGTGTGAAGCAAATGTCCTGACAGGAATATCTTGGCATCCTCCTGAGTTTTTGGATGGTGTTTACCCCTATACACAGTACTAGGCTGGTCAGCTGTACATGTGTCTTTGTCACTACCTCTGCCACGTCTGTTATTTACTTGGAGTTCATTGAAAAAACTTTACTTGTTCTCTATGTAAATGAACTCCTGTTGCCTAAGTAAATATTAGAGGCTCCTCACAGCCCTGTCTGTAACTCATTCCTAACAGAAGCAGGCAGGAGGCTTGAAGTAAAGTCAGTGGAAGAAACAACATCCGTATTGATATTGACTATTCCTGCCGGTACCGACAGCAATGCTACCGGTACCGACAGCATCGGAGGGTGTCAGATCCTACTTTTCGGATCTGTTTTGTTGGAAATGGCCGTGGATTCTCAAATTCGTGTAAATTTTTGCAGATTCCAGGACTTTCCGGCACTTGGCTGTCGGTACATTGAATACCAACAGTCAAATTCGAGTCGGAAGCCGGCAAAAACTTCTGGGATTCCGATGGCCAGGGCGTTTCGACAGTTAGAATCTTGGAATGAATTGCCCCCTTTTATCTTTCTCCAAGGTTTCATTAATTCTCTCCAATAAATCTATTTGTCATGTTTTATTTGATGCTCTTCAATGGGGGTCTTCAGGGCAACACATAACCGCTATACTGATCCCTTACTTAATAGATACTAACCACTTATTTCTGTGGTTTATTATTAATAAAAAAATGTTATTAAGGCATCGAGTGCCAGGTTTACAAACCACATAAAACAATTGTTTTTACAAGCCGTAACAATACATTATGATACAGATGGCGCCGTTGTCATTCAGCCTAACAATGCGCTGTCTGCCCACCTGGATACGCGCTGTCCGATCTGCATAAACCATATGCACGATAACGTTATTGGTAACGAAATTGTGCATATTGCTCGGTGTACTATATCGATGTGCACTTTCGTGGATTGTTAACCGTAACCCTGATTGGCTGAACTTGCAGTCCAATCTGACTATATTATCAGTGATTGTATGTTCGCCGGGGGACCCGGTGATTAGGGTGGCCAATCCCGGGATCGGCGGGATCCCGGGATTTGGCCTCAAAAACGCCGGGATTGGAGTTTCCAATCCCGGGATTTCATGCGCAGTCTAATGCTGGCCAGCGTCTGAGCGAGTGCTCAGACTCTGCTCGGCTACTCCCGTCCCGGCAGTGCAGCTCTGCGCAGATGACAAGGTCACGCTACGCAGGCCGCACAGCGTGCTGCCTGCCCTCCCACCCTGACTAACTTCTGGCTTCCCGACACCACCCGCCCGGCACCCGTCTTCACTGCGTGCCCGCCCACCGGCTCCTGGCTTCGCCCGCCCAGCTTCACCACCCGCCCTCCCGGTCGCACCATAAGTTAATATGCGGGGTGTCCACAGAGGGTTTTTCTACTAGGGAAGCGAATCCCGGGATTGGGCATTTTTCAATCCCGATTTCCGGGATTGGAAAAATGCCCCGTGATTGGCATCCCTACCGGTGATGTCACTGAACAATATCGTTAAGTGTTGAACAATCACTACAAACCATGTACCTAGTACATGATGGGGGTAGGCAACCTGTGGAAGCCCAACCCAGATACCAGCATGCCCTGGCACCATTTTGAAATGACTAAAACTGTGGCAGGACATGCTGGGATGTGTAGTTCCACAGCGGCTGGAGGCCTGCGTGTTAAATGCCCCTGCACTACTGCAATCACAATGTATGTTAGAAAGGTATGTTAAGAAATGATTAGGGTTAAATCATTTGGGCGCTCTGCCTGACTCTTTGTACATGCTGCCCAGCATATTGGACATTGCTGCCTAAATGCATATTGAGAACAAATGAGCATTTTTAGCGGTTCAGTGACTGTTGCTAACAGAGGGCGGGCTTTATGTTGCATAGCGACGGGCTGCGGAGAGCCATGCCCCAGACTCATGGATCCAGCTAGGTTACCTGTAGCATGTGACTTGTCTGGTGGAATGCTGAGGTTTTACTGGTGTTACATGGCTTCATGTGATCCCTGCTACCCATTGTTCTGACGATCTGGAGGTGACCAGGTTGTCATGAGAGCGTTCTGATGTATTCCTGGTCTTCAGCAGATTTCCCAGGGTAGCAGTGGCCCGCCAGTGGGGTCTTTCTAGTGGGAGAACAATTGGAGAGCGAATGCATTTACTATGGAAACTTGCTATTTAGCACCACATTCCTCAGTAATCACGCTTTTCCCTTGCTGACACTCTGGTGGAGGGTGGGTGAGAGAGGAGTAGATGTTCCGTGAGGAGGCGTTTCCATTAGGTGTGAGCCACAATTGGGAAATGGTTCATTAAAGGCTACAAGGCCTCCATGAAGTGAGGATCTTGCCTATTTATTGTATTTATTACCAGTTTCTTATATAGCGCGCACATATTCCGTAGCGCTGTACAGAGAATAGTTGAACATTCACATCAGTCCCTGCCCCGGTGGAGCTTACAATCTATATTCCCTACCACATGAATTTATGAGCGGAGTATAGGTTTGCCCAGTAATAATGATGTTCCTACAATGGGATTATCTAAATGCCCACACACACTAATGCCAGCTGAGCTGTGTTCAGCTCAAAGCCGCCTAGTGTGTATGGCCGAGTGGTGATGCGCCGGCCAGGGTGAGTGAATGGCTTCCCATAGTGTCCTACTATGGATAGTCGTTCACCCCCTTGATAATAGCTGTGTATGCATTTTTTTTTATTTTTTTTTTCCAATGTACAACTTCATTGTTGGCCATACAAGCTGAGTGTTTACACACCCAAATTATTTATTAGTCACAATTGAATTGGTAACAATTCAGTTGTGTTTGGGTGCCCATGCATGTTGTACCCGGGCCGTGTAAAAATGGCCTGGGTACATGGTGGTCCAGGACAATTCAAATGTATTTATGGTAAATGTACTGTAATGCATTAGATTTCTGGTCCCCGCGCTTTGAGTAACACACCCCATTGGTGCCAGGGGCTTGTGGAAAATCATTTTTATCCAGTGCTATCCTATTACTGAACATTGGACAGGCCGTTGTTTTTACTGTATACATAAGTGTCCGAGTATATTCCAGCACGTTGGTCATTTTAATGTACGGTCTATGTTCAAACATTGTCCTTAGGCCACAAATGAATAAAAAAAGGGATCTGTAATTGAATAGCCTTGGGCGTAACAGGCAGAGGCCACCACACTTCTCAGCATGGTGGCTGCAGACATGAATTAAGTCTATTAGGAATGTAGCCCATTCCTGTATTAATCGTGATCCATATTTAATAGTTACAGTGGAAATGAGTTGGGCCTGACCCATTATCTCGTCATCTACTGACGTTCTCTATTATAGTGCGTTCTGCGGTGTAAAAAGCAGGTAATAACACTGTATAAAGAGCTGCCCATGACCGAGGGTCTGTCTTCTCTTCCAGGGCTATACGTCCTTCTGGAATGACTGTATCTCGGCTGGCCTACGCGGGTGCATGCTCATCGAGCTGGCGTTTAGAGGACGGATTACCCTGGAGGCTGGTGGAATGAGGCGTAAAAGTCTCCTTGCGAGAAAGGTATGAATAGGAAACTGTAACCTACTCCTCTGTAGATGCTGCACGGCGTGATCCGCCCCAGCCACCCTGTCTGTTCACCTGTGCGGCCTCTGCCAAATCTAATACCATTGACCTGAAGCCTGTATGCATTGTTCAGTCCTTGCTCGGATAGCATTCTGCTGAAATGTTTTTGGCTTTATTTGGAGTGCACCTTACAGTTCACTTATACCCCTTTCAGACATATGCGAAGACCCCAGGTTTTTTCATATAATCATGCATCAACCTGGGACTAGTGTATGTCTGAAAGGGTCTACATGGGATTTCACTCCCGAATCCCAAGCACCCGCAATTCAAAATCCCAGGATTGAAACCGGGAGTGAAATACCAGGTATTATGGGGCAGATGTACAGTATTAAGCCTTAACAAGAGATAAATGTAAAGGTGCATACACACGTACAGATTTTCTGTCTGATCAATCTGGTGGGAACAAAAACCTGGAAATGTATGGGAGCATACGACAATCAAAAAATTCCACCCAAATGCAGGGGGGAAAAATATATGCTTTGATAAATTTGTTCTATCAGAACGATGAAACAATTTGTCTGACTGATCACTGTCTGTTTTCAAGTGTTTGGGAACAATTTTTTGATTGTCAGTTGCTCCCATACATTTCCAGGTTTTTGTTCCCTCCAGATAGATCAGAAAGAAAATCTGTATGTGTGTACGCACCTTTAGGGTGATAAGGAGAGATAAACGTCCAGCCAATCAGCTCCTTACTGACATTTTTTTCAAACACATCCTGTAACATGGCAGTTAGCAGGTGATTGGCTGGACATTTATCTCTTTATCCACCCTTGCATTTATCTCTTGATAAGGCTTGATACATCTGCCCCAATATCTGGAAGGGGTTTTATATTGGAGGGTGATTTTAAGTTTTAAAAATAAAAAAAGCCCCATGGGGCATCGCTAAAAAATTAAGACCACCAAAGTTCTCTCTATATCAAATACAACAGTCAAACGGTGATGCCTGGCGCTAGGCTCAATTTCTCAAAGAAGTTCCACCTTAGCGATTGCAGGGAATCGCACATAGGATTTTTTGTATACAACGTAGTACATTATTTTGTGGAAAAAAATAAATAAAACAAATGGTCCACGATGTCTTAATTTATGCAAAAATCAGGGCAGGGTGTGAGGGTAGGTATCAGAATACCAACAGAGGTGCGTTCCCGTGCTCACACTAGGATCAATAAAGACGTGTATCAAGGTATCTTTAACTGGAGTCACCACATGTCTCCAATACCAAAGACAATACCATGTAGTGCGTCATACAGGTGTCACATTTGTACTGTACTTACACGGACGTATAGAGAAATGCTTGTATAAAGGTTTATTTGGATTCCTATAGTCCCTTCATAATTTGCTGTCCCTCATAGGGCATATAGGGTCATGCAATAAAGATTGTCTGACTCCGTATTCAAAGCCAGTACAATATGAAACCCAGCACATATATTAAAGGCATGTTTGTTAAACAAGATGTAAATAAAGGTGGGTCACCTGGGCGCCGATGTAATGGCCTGATACCATGGTCCCAGGGTGTTCCCAAAGCTAGATGTCAAACTGTGTGGCGGATAAAGTACAGCCGCTCTCTCCCAACGTGTTTTGACCGCTACTGAACAATGGTGCTACTTATAGGATGGCGGTGACTAAACCCAATATCTAACTACCGGTTTCCAAAGTCACTCGGGGGCGACCTCAAGTTGAGGCCGTAATGAGGAATATAACAATGGGTAAATTACCAATTCTACAGACCCAAATTAGCCACCCGCCTTCCGGCAGAAGCCACGGCTAGTGCAAATTAGTTGGGAGCCGTCTGCGAAAGTTGTAGCCATACCGGAAGTCAGCACGGCCAACAGGATCACGTATGTCTCGGACAGAGGCCCTCTAACACACCATGAGGGGATGATGTGGTGGTATTGGGGCATCTAGAAGAAGGGCGGCTCCTAAATCAAAAATTTACCTGTACTTGACTAGATCACGACTGCAAAATAATAACAAATAAAACTTATACCATTATCCAATAAAATTGTCCAATGTTGGATTAAACCTCTGATTAACTAGAGTGAAACGAGCTACGCTATTTTGGGGTCCATGTCTACATTGACACCAAAATACGTGAAAAATTCATGTTTACCTTTTTCATATCGACCCTTTGCATGTGTTGACATGTTGGCCTTGTGGACCTTTTGCCTGTGGTCACCTATTCCATGCCGACATCTTTGGTGTCGACCCATTGACTCTACGTAGGTGCATTAGACCTTTCAATTCACACCCCAAGATCCATAGTGTTTCGGCAACTGAGATTTGGCACATTTTGGTAAGCGTTCGAATGTTTGTCCTCGGTATAACACACGTCTAGTCTCCTTGTTGAGGATTGTTACAGAAAAGAGACAAGAGTGTGACATCTTACCTTTCAGATAACAAGTTTATATACAATACCGACTGTCTTGTGGTTTTTTTATCTTGTTGAAGGTTATCTGTAAATCCGACGCACCGACCGGAGATGTCATGCTCGATGAAGCCCTAAAACACATAAAGGAAACTCCTGCCCCGGAGACCGTGCAGAGCTGGATAGAACTCCTCAGCGGTACGTCTGCTATCGGTGTAGTGTTATAGGACCTTATTCTGGTCTGTTCGCAGCTAGTCCGTGTTCACACGGGGACCGATGTTTTTTCTTAGTGAGGTGCATAGTGTGGAGATGTTCGCCGGGTGCATGCAGCCAACATAGCAAGGGGCACCCGGGCAGCCGCATTACCATATGGGTGCACCTTTCACATCTTTCGATTGTCCGCGACCATCGAAGGATGTGGGTATTCTCCGCAGCATGCGAACGGATGTTTATGTTAATCATCCATTTGCAGCCTGTGCATGGGAACACACGCTGCGAGGGGGGGTGGGTGGCCCGGCATTTGCCGGGCTGGGTTTGGAAGACTCGCAGGGCTGCAAGCCTTGTGAATCAACCACAATAACCCCCATAGTATGTAGCTGTCCGGACTTGCTGTGTCCGTGTTTCCATCCTGGCCCTAATCTAAACTGAAACGCGTCATCTGTGTGCGAGCTGTACAGTTCTTTTGTCAAAGACGTCTTTCTCATTCCTTTTCTGCATTAAAAAAATATGATTTCATATTTCAGGTGAGACCTGGAACCCGCTGAAGCTCCACTTCCAGCTCCGAAATGTGCGAGAACGCTTGGCCAAGAACCTAGTGGAAAAAGGCGTCCTGACCACCGAAAAGCAAAACTTCCTCCTGTTCGACATGACCACGCACCCGCTCACCAATAACAACATCAAGCAGCGCCTCATCAAGAAGGTGCAGGAAGCGGTACTTGACAAATGGGTGAAGGATCCTCATCGCATGGACAAGCGTGCGCTGGCCCTCATCTACCTAGCCCATTCTTCCGACGTCATCGAGAACGCCTTCGCCCCGCTCCTGGACGACCAGTATGACTTGGCCATGAAGAGAGTCCGACAGCTGCTCGATCTGGACCCGGAAGTCGAGGCCACCAAGGCAAATGCTAACGAGATTCTTTGGGCCGTGGTGGCCACCTTTACAAAATAAACGGAGAGGACGGCAGCGTTCATTCTACCTAAAACCAGTTGTTTCCGCTCGACATTCTCAGTAATTTTACCTTTTTACTTTGACTCGCCTCAGAAAGACGTCGAATTGTGTCTATGCAGGAGCGAGTTGGTACGAGACGAGCTTCCTGTTGAGTGAGTGACATGATCTTCTTGCCATATTGGCATTCCACTACTCCTTAAACAACAACCTGTTTAGACGTAGGTTTATTTCTGTTAGTTTGTAGCGAGACACCTGGATGCACACCGGAATTTGCTTCGCCTAGAATTCCCGCATGGTGGTTTACAGTTCTGCAGAGTTGTCGCAGAAAGGCCTTTACGTCACCAAAGTTTAATTCGCTTCTGTCCCCTTTTCTTCGCTTTGTACACTTGTTACTTGTACTGAAAAACATTTTAACTGCTATTTTTTATTTTATTTTTTCAAATTTTTTTTTTTTCCTTTCATTTTTTCGCAGCTCAGCCGGCCGTCATTGTTCTGTAAATTTACTGTAAACATCATTTTTAAACCTAAGCGTTTCTGTAGTGTATGCGGAAGGACACGTCTGTTTTTTCTTTTTTTTGGGGGGGGGGAGCCAATTTGGGATGGGGGAACATTCCATTAAATAGTGTAAATAGTTGCTGTTGTATAGAGAAAAAGTCCTAAGTATTTTGGTTGTACAACCCAACGTCTATAGCACATTTCAAGCTCTGATAGTAAGGGAGACCAGTGAAATCCTAGTCATCTGTGACCTACACTCGCTGCGCTACATGTGTCATTTTTACGTGTTCGCGTGTACAGTAAGCAACATCGTCATATATATTTGTCATCAATTTGTCTTTCTTTTTGAGTGCATTTTTTATTTTATTTTTTATTTCTTTTGTGCGTTTCATATAGGTCCTTGTGCTTGCTTAGCACTGTCCTCCTGTATAGGCTTAAACACAGATTTTTAGTCCTATAAACGCATGCGCATTTTTTTGCAACTGCAGATTTCGCTGTAACCTGGCAATTTTACACTAATTAAAATATAGATATCTATATTTTGAACACTAATGTTTGCGATCAGTGTTTCCTGTTACATTTTCTCCATACCGTTTTCCCTGTTCATGAGACATTACGTTAATGCTAAATCATCCCTCCGCTGCCAGCGGGACCTGTACGTGTAGTCACAGGAACAGCAGAGGATTGGCACGGGGGCTTTTTCAAAGATTAAACATTAACGGAGAGCAAAAAAAATGAGGTCGTAGCGATTGTTGCAATGATCAGATTCCCTCTGTATACTAGCTTTTTATTATACAGTAAATAAACTATGATCTTTAAAGTGCCTGAAACTTCAGATCTTTGTGTCTTTTATCCTGCCAAAGGTCCATTCGAATGTTACTGGTTTACATTGTGTCCGTTTCCGATGCATGACGGAGGCTGCTCATCTCAGGGGCGCTGCGTGGTTTACACTAAGGCGAGGCGGACCTGGACCGTACGGAGCAGTAACCTCTGAGGCGCAATGTAGGGTTGCCTAAAGCAGGTATGTCTAAACTATGGCTTTCCAGCTTTTGTGAAACTACAAGTCACATCATGCCTTGCCACAGTTTTGCTATTAGGGAATGCTAATTCTATGGCAAGGAATGCTGGGATGTGTAGTTTCACAACAGCTGGAGGGCCACAGTTTGGACATGCCTGGTCTAAAGCCTAGTGGATACATTTTCTTTGTACAGAAATGTGTGTTGTAATATTGGTAATATAAGGTGGCCTATGAAGACAAATTACCGGGTTATGGAGATGTCCTGCGCAGCTTCATGCATGGATGTACATAACTACCCCGCCATGTTTAATCCGTGCTATGCAGAAAGGGGATACGGTCGACACGGCTTGTTGACACATGAAATAGGTCTGAAGGTTGACATGGTTTTTTTTGCTTTTTTCTTTTTATTTCATACTCTACCATCCACTAGGGCAGGCCTGGCCAACCTATGGCTCTCAAGCTGTTTTGAAACTACAAGTATCAGTATGCTCTGCCACAATTTTTCTATATGCTAAAACTGTGGCAAGGCATGCTGGGATGTGTAGTTTCACAACATCTGGAGAGTCACAGGTCGGCCAGGCTTGCGCTAGGTCGTGGAGGGAGAATATAATAGTGTGCCAAGCGCATGGTGAGTGCAGCGGGACACTGATACGGTGTCAATGTCGGCTTGCGTGGACAAAAAACTGCGAAAAACTCATGTCAACATTTTGACAATGCTTGTTGACCTTAGCCATGTCGACCTTTAGTCGACTCTATGACCTATACCAGGATAAAGACTAATAGGCCCAGGCATGGGGGATGTATCCTAGTGGAGGAAGACTAGCTCCTGGAATGGAGATATTGGCTGATCTGGGCATAGCTCTGTGATCTATGGCACCTGCGCACTTCTAACGCTTTATTTGGCCAGGTTCCGAGGTGGGCTTGGAAGAAGCGGGACGATTGTAGGATTAGTGAGGACTGACAGATCTTGCACCTCTGGTATGTCTACTCTAAAAGAGGCACCCAACGGTGTGGGGCAGCGGGTAGTTGTGTCCATGGGAACGCCCCGCATTCTCCTCTTAATCAGCCCTGACATGGGTGCCGTGGTCGGGCAGCTGACCTCACCGGATGTCGGCTGCCCGCCCAGTTTCTGTCAAGTGTACAAGCATAGCTACGTGACCCTGAGAGTCACTTAGATACGTGTGCACCCTCCACATCATTCGATGGTCAGCAACCGATGATGTGGGTGTCACCCCATAGACTGCGAATGGATGTTTTACAAAAACATCCATTCATAGCCACGCAGGCAAGCCGGTGTGCAAGAGTAGGGGGCGGTCCTGCGAATGTAAGCAGTCTTGTGAGTCAACCAGAATAAGGTCCTAAATGCTCTACAGCAGGCATTCCCAACCACGGTTCTCAAGGCACACCAACAGTGCAGGTTTTGTAGATATCCAGGCTTGAACACAGGTGACTTAATTAGTATCTGAGGGATTCTGGTTAAACCATCTGTGCTGAAGCCTGGATATCACTAAAACCTGCACTGTTGGTGTGCCTTGAGGACCGTGGTTGGGAATGCCTGTTCTAGAGGCCCAATTCCAAGCTGAAACTGGTGAGTCTAAAAAAATAAAAAATGGAGTCCCAATTTGCTTGTATTGTGTCTGAACAGGCGAATATAGCCAGACTGCGACTTTTCAGCTCTACATTCTCGTGGAGCGCGGAAGGTTAAGCTGTAGCACCTGACATGGTCAGACTTCCAATCACCCTTATGTGTCCCTATCAATGAAGATAAACGGAAAAGCTGAATTTTGCTTCACACAATTGAATGTTTTCCTGCTGCCACTCATTCCTTACTACACTGACCTATTGGGCTTGAGTCAGAAATGAAAGTGAGGCAATAAAAAGCAAGTAACTGTGGGGTAGATGTATGAAGCAGTGATCAGGGAGAAGTGGCCCATGGCAACCAATCAGCACTGAAGTAACATATCATTTGCATAATATAAAATTATACAATGCAGCTGATTGGTTGCCTTCTCCCTTATCACTGCTTCGTACATCTACCCCTGTGTATCTGGGGAAAATCATGCTACACTGCAGGTGGGGCAGATGTAATGTGGATTTCCATGGGGTGTGTTCAAATGGAAATCTAAATGACTGTGTAAGATTTAAGTCTAATGTTGGCCACACTGAAAAGCAGACCGTATTTACCCGGCACAGAAAATCTGTAAATGTATGTGCCCCCCTGTGCATTGCAGCATGGATTGTTCCAGATACAAAGCTTTTTCTGCCTCGTGCCCTGTTTCCCTAAAGAACAATGCCAACTGCACCAGGTATACGATCCATCCAATCCTAGGTAATTACCGTGATGAAAGTGGCAGGAGATAATGGTTACAGTTGTGCACGCTTCAATCAACTTTATTAATATGAAAACATGTCCTTTTTTCTGCAATATCTGTGAAAAGATCTGCAAAGATGTCAGAGAAACTAATTACAGTGACGTCCGTACACACTTCTGATTTATAACTGATTATTCCCCTCCGAGTTTATATTGTCTTAGTGTATTCTAAGAAGTGTTACATGGGATAATGTACATACATTAAATCTGGTTTGCCTAGTATTAAAATTGTAGGTTTAATTATCTATGTACCATCACATTGTGCGTTATTGTTTCCAGTCAGTCAAGAAGTTGAACTGAGTTTTTCATGTTTTTTTTTTTTGTCAATAATTTCGACATGAGTCGACACGGACACTGTATCGGTGTACCTCGTTACCTCATATGGTTCGTGCTTGGCACACTTCTATTTTCCCTCCATTACCTATCGAGTGGTAGGCTATGAAGTACCACATGTCGGCTCAAAAAAATGTGAAAAACTCATGTCTCATATCACCTATTGTATAAATATTTATAGTAAGACCTAGTTACAAGTCTTAAGGTGCCCATACACAGTACGATTGCTGGGTGCGGTGAGATGCGCGCTCCCGTCTCACATCTCATCGCAAAGCTCAAAGTATGTGCTGCACATATTATATGTACTAGATCTCATCTCATTGCATTGCAAAACCTATGCAATGAGATGAGATATTGTATACAATAATTGTACCGTGTATGGGCACCTTAACTGATAGCTGTATGGTTCTAGAAACAATCCTTCTTATTATCGCATGACTATTGGTGATCTAGTCACAATCCTATAGCTGCCGCTGTTGTGATGGTTCTCTGCTTTTATTTGTAGATAAAATGGGGCTGATGTAGTAATCCTGGTGAAGTGATCAAGTGGGCGGTGATCATGCACCAGCCAATCGGCTCCTAAGTCCTGTTTCAGGCTGGGTTTGAAAATTGACAGTTAAGAGTTGATTGGCTGCTGCGTTATCACCGCCCACTTTATTACTTCACAAGGATTAACCCTTTGTGCCAACATCACAGAAACATAGAATGTGACCACTTGGCCCATCTAGTCTGCCCCTCTTTTAAACATGTTACCTCAAACCATATTTGATCCTTATTTTTTTGTAAGGATATCAATATGCCTATTCCAAGCATGTGTAAATTGTACTACTGTATTTGCCTCTACCACCTCTGATGGGAGGCTATTCCACTTATCTACTACCCTTTCTGTGAAGTAATTCTTCCTCAGATTTTCCCTGAATCTTCCTCCCTCTAGTGTCAGTGCATGTCCTCGTGTTCTGTTGCTCCTCTTCCTGTGAAGAATGTCTCCCACCTGTACCTTGGTAAAACCCTTGATATATTTGAAAGTTTCTGTCATGTTCCCCTTTCCCTTCTCGGAGAGATGTGCAAAATACCCACTAAAAATGTCAGCGTTGCTCAGATTTGTTATATAAATTCAAATAGTGTTGTGTAAAAAAAGATATTTTCACACCTATTTTGACATTTTCACTTGGAACCCAAAGGTTTAATACATTTGCCACAGTTTAAGCAGCTGATGTTTAGATACAAATAAAAAGGATTGTACACTATTATTGTTGCTAAAAACTACAGATGTTCTGATACATCTAGCCTCAATACAGCAAGAGATGTGCTTATTACTGTGATACGATACTTGTATATTTCTCGTGTGGCCGTGTCTATATACAGAACAGGAATTGTATTGGAAAAAGGAAGCAGTCGCTACATTGTAGCGCTATATGTACAGATTCAGTCGCACACAGATATGTGTCATCATGTTAATGGGCACAGTCTCCTCATGTGTCCTAGTCACATTGCATTGCATTGCGTTAAGACGCACTCAGCGAAAATGATGCTCTACAATAGGAGATTTCCACTGCGACCTGGCGTGTCAAGAGGAGCTGTTTGGTCGGTCTGCAGCAAAGGTGTATGAGGACACATCCTTATTCCTATATGGAAAGGGTTCTGCACTAAGATTCTTAAAGGATTATTTATTAAATGCTCAGCTAGGAACATTCAGCGGATTGAAAGATAGTAGAAAGACAGGTAATGATGACTGGGGTAACATTTATTTATGCAGACTTGGTTGACAGGTTGCTTTTTGTTTTGTTTCTTGCATTTACCATTTACATGTTTATCTCTTTACCATGTTGATTTAAATCCATGTAGATCATGTAACTGTCAACGTTTTATCTAAAGCAGGGGTGGTGGAACCTGTCCTCAACATCTACCAACAGTTCATGTCTCTCAGGCCACATGTGCATCTTTAGTAGGAATGAATGCAGCATACAAATGTGACCGTAATGACTGCACCTGTGCACCAGCTAGGGGATCTGGGACATGTGACAGTTAGTAATGACTACAGCTGTGCACCAGTTAGGGGATCTGGGACATGTGACAGTAATGACTGCACCTGTGCACCAGCTAGGGGATCTGGGACATGTGACAGTAATGACTGCATCTGTGCACCAGCTAGGGGATCTGGGACATGTGACAGTAATGACTGCACCTGTGCACCAGCTAGGGGATTTGGGACATGTGACAGTTAGTAATGACTACAGCTGTGCACCAGTTAGGGGATCTGGGACATGTGACAGTAATGACTGCACCTGTGCACCAGCTAGGGGATCTGGGACATGTGACAGTAATGACTGCATCTGTGCACCAGCTAGGGGATCTGGGGAATGGGACAGTTAGTAATGACTACAGCTGTGCACCAGCTAGGTGATCTGGGGAATGGTACAGTTAGTAATGACTACAGCTGTGCACCAGCTAGGTGATCTGGGACATGTGACAGTTAGTAATGACTACAGCTGTACACCAGCTAGGTGATCTGGGACATGTGACAGTTAGTAATGACTACAGCTGTACACCAGCTAGGTGATCTGGGACATGTGACAGTTAGTAATGACTACAGCTGTACACCAGCTAGGTGATCTGGGACATGTGACAGTTAGTAATGACTACAGCTGTACACCAGCTAGGTGATCTGGGACATGTGACAGTTAGCAATGACTACAGCTGTGCACCAGCTAGGTGATCTGGGACATGTGGCAGTTAGTAATTACTACAGCTGTGCACTAGCTAGGTGATCTGGGTCATGTGACAGTTAATAAGTACAGCTGTGCACCAGCTATGTGATCTGGGACATGTGACAGTCAGTAATGACTACAGCTGTGCACCAGCTAGGTGATCTGGGACATGTGACAGTTAGTAATGAGTACAGCTGTGCACCAGCTAGGTGATCTGGGTCATGTGGCAGTTAGTAATGACTACAGCTGTGTACCAGCTAGGTGATCTGGGACATGTGACAGTTAGCAATGACTACAGCTGTGCACCAGCTAGGTGATCTGGGATATGTGGCAGTTAGTAATTACTACAGCTGTGCACTAGCTAGGTGATCTGGGGAATGGTACAGTTAGTAATGAGTACAGCTGTGCACCAGCTAGGTGATCTGGGACATGTGACAGTTAGTAATGAGTACAGCTGTGCACCAGCTAGGTGATCTGGGACATGTGACAGTTAGTGATGAGTACAGCAGTACACCAGCTAGGTGATCTGGGTCATGTGACAGTAATGACTACAGCTGTGCACCAGCTAGGTGATCTGGGATATGTGGCAGTTAGTAATTACTACAGCTGTGCACTAGCTAGGTGATCTGGGGAATGGTACAGTTAGTAATGAGTACAGCTGTGCACCAGCTAGGTGATCTGGGACATGTGACAGTTAGTAATGACTACAGCTGTACACCAGCTAGGTGATCTGGGACATGTGACAGTTAGTAATGACTACAGCTGTACACCAGCTAGGTGATCTGGGACATGTGACAGTTAGCAATGACTACAGCTGTGCACCAGCTAGGTGATCTGGGACATGTGGCAGTTAGTAATTACTACAGCTGTGCACTAGCTAGGTGATCTGGGTCATGTGACAGTTAATAAGTACAGCTGTGCACCAGCTATGTGATCTGGGACATGTGACAGTCAGTAATGACTACAGCTGTGCACCAGCTAGGTGATCTGGGACATGTGACTGTTAGTAATGAGTACAGCTGTGCACCAGCTAGGTGATCTGGGTCATGTGGCAGTTAGTAATGACTACAGCTGTGCACCAGCTAGGTGATCTGGGACATGTGACAGTTAGCAATGACTACAGCTGTGCACCAGCTAGGTGATCTGGAATATGTGGCAGTTAGTAATTACTACAGCTGTGCACTAGCTAGGTGATCTGGGGAATGATACAGTTAGTAATGAGTACAGCTGTGCACCAGCTAGGTGATCTGGGACATGTGACAGTTAGTAATGAGTACAGCTGTGCACCAGCTAGGTGATCTGGGACATGTGACAGTTAGTGATGAGTACAGCAGTACACCAGCTAGGTGATCTGGGTCATGTGACAGTAATGACTACAGCTGTGCACCAGCTAGGTGATCTGGGATATGTGGCAGTTAGTAATTACTACAGCTGTGCACTAGCTAGGTGATCTGGGGAATGGTACAGTTAGTAATGAGTACAGCTGTGCACCAGCTAGGTGATCTGGGGAATGGTACAGTTAGTAATGAGTACAGCTGTGCACCAGTTAGGTGATCTGGGACATGTGACAGTTAGTAATGAGTACAGCTGTGCACCAGCTAGGTGATCTGGGACATGTGACAGTTAGTAATGACTACAGCTGTGCACCAGCTAGGTGATCTGGGACATGTGACAGTTAGTAATGAGTACAGCTGTGCACCAGCTAGGTGTTTTGCAAAATGTTGACCGTTGGTAGATCTCGAGGACCGGTTTGGACACCACTGATCTAGACCTCGTCGGTCTTATAATGCACACCCCTTCCTGCAGGGTTTCTCAAAGTAATGTCATAAGCTGGGTAACCAGATGTCTTCTAGGAAAGCCCAGGTGTTTTCGGGGAGACCTCCACACTGGACGTGATAATCCTGCAGTGTTGTGGAAGTCTGGAGTTACGCACACTTGCACAGACTGGTAAAATCATTTGAGTTGCGGAATCCATTCGCAGACTCCTCGGGGCGGGATTTCACTCTGGGCCGCGGCTATCTGATCACAGATCTGCAAATTCGCACAGCAGTGATCAGGTCTGAATCATGCCCAGAGTGTGGATCCGTTGTATAAAAGGCTTGTTCTGATTGGTGGATATAACTGGAGGAGGTTATTATCCTCCTCACTTTTGATCTATTAGACTAACACATTGGACATTAATTTGTGATGCCATGTCCGTTGTTATGAATAGTGAATTTATATTAGTTCTTACTGCAATGTAGTGCCCAAACAATTCATGTGTAAATCCAATGTAGGCGACAATAAAATGTCCTGCTGGAATTTGTAATAATGGAGCTTCGCCGTTCTGCCTGTTAGTGCCCTATGTTATTATAACGGTGTCCGTACACAAATCCCATCAACAGTAACTAGATTGTCCATGTTCTATTCGATCACGCTTCGTTGGACACGTCTAGTTAGACATCTAAAGATAGTTGACAGCATCTAGACCAGGGGTGTCAAACTCAAATTCATCGGGGGCCGCATCAGCAGTTTGGTCACCCTCAAAGGGCCGGTTGTATCTGTAGGTCCCCCTGTATAATTATAATGCCATGACACCACAGGCTGCTCCCCCTGTATAATATAAAATGAATGCCATGACACCACAGGCTGCTCCCCCTGTATAATATAAAATGAATGCCATGACATCACAGGCTGCTCCCCCTGTATAATATAAAATGAATGGCATGACACCACAGGCTGCTCCCCCTGTATAATAATAATAATGCCATGACACCACAGGCTGCTCCCCCTGTATAATATAAAATGAATGCCATGACATCACAGGCTGCTCCCCCTGTATAATATAAAATGAATACCATGACACCACAGGCTGCTCCCCCTGTATAATATAAAATGAATGCCATGACACCACAGGCTGCTCCCCCTGTATAATAATAATAATGCCATGACACCACAGACTGCTCCCCCTGTATAATATAATAAAAGTAATGCCATGACACATAAATGATTATACAGGAGGCGCAGCCTGTGGTGTCATGGCATTATTATTATTATTATTATACACGGGGACACCTCAGGAAACAGCAGAAATATATATTTTTTTTGATTGTGAGTGTGATCCTCATCCTCACTTACTGTTTCTCCGTCTGTCCTGCAGCTGCTGCGGCTTCCAGCTTTTCTTCACTGCTTGCTGCGGCCACACTGTCCCCGACTCCCGGTCCAGCTTCCCTGCCTGCTCCTACTTCTCTACAGACAATTTCTAGCCAGACAGTCAAAAGGACGACACCAAAAGTTAGACATGCATTAGTAAGAACATGACAAAAGTTAGACATGCATTAGTTAGACACTGCCAAAAGTTAGACATGCATTAGTTAGACACTGCCAAAAGTTAGACATGCATTAGTTAGACCAGCGGTTCTCAAACTGTGGGTCCTGACCTTCTCCGCATGGTGTCGCGACTCCATGTTGCTGACCATCAGGCTGATGACTTTTCTAATCTGTCAGTGATTCAAGGAGTCTGAAAAATCTGTTGGATTGTCTGTTATTTCAGACTCCTCCCATCACTCTGTGCCTCCACAATGCTGCCATGTACGTGCTGTCTGCTGACTACACGTGTGATGTGATGGGTTATGGTATATTAGACTCCTCCCATCACTCTGTGCCTCCACAATGCTGCCATGTATGTGCTGTCTGCTGACTGCACATGTGATGTGATGGGTTATAGTATATCAGACTCCTCCCATCAGTTTGTGCCTCCACAATGCTGCCATGTATGTGCTGTCTGCTGACTACACATGTGATGTGATGGGTTATGGTATATTAGACTCCTCCCATCACTCTGTGCCTCCACAATGCTGCCATGTATGTGCTGTCTGCTGACTACACATGTGATGTGATGGGTTATGGTATATCAGACTCCTCCCATAACTCTGTGCCTCCACAATGCTGCCATGTATGTGCTGTCTGCTGACTGCACGTGTGATGTGATGGGTTATGGTATATTAGACTCCTCCCATCACTCTGTGCCCCCACAATGCTGCCATGTACGTGCTGTCTGCTGACTACACGTGTGATGTGATGGGTTATGGTATATTAGACTCCTCCCATCACTCTGTGCCTCCACAATGCTGCCATGTATGTGCTGTCTGCTGACTACACGTGTGATGTGATGGGTTATGGTATATTAGACTCCTCCCATCACTCTGTGCCTCCACAAAGCTGCCATGTATGTGCTGTCTGCTGACTACACGTGTGATGTGATGGGTTATGGTATATTAGACTCCTCCCATCACTCTGTGCCCCCACAATGCTGCCATGTATGTGCTGTCTGCTGACTACACCTGTGATGTGATGGGTTATGGTATGTTAGACTCCTCCCATCACTCTGTGCCTCCACAATGCTGCCATGTATGTGCTGTCTGCTGACTACACGTGTGATGTGATGGGTTATGGTATGTTAGACTCCTCCCATCACTCTGTGCCCCCACAATGCTGCCATGTATGTGCTGTCTGCTGACTACACGTGTGATGTGATGGGTTATGGTATATTAGACTCCTCCCATCACTCTGTGCCTCCACAATGCTGCCATATATGTACTGTCTGCTGACTACACGTGTGATGTGATGGGTTATGGTATATCAGACTACTCCCATCACTCTGTGCCTCCACAATGCTGCCATGTATGTGCTGTCTGCTGACTACACGTGTGATGTGATGGGTTATGGTATATCAGACTCCTCCCATCACTCTGTGCCTCCACAATGCTGCCATGTATGTGCTGTCTGCTGACTACACGTGTGATGTGATGGGTTATGGTATATCAGACTCCTCCCATCACTCTGTGCCTCCACAAAGCTGCCATGTATGTGCTGTCTGCTGACTACACGTGTGATGTGATGGGTTATGGTATATCAGACTCCTCCCATCACTCTGTGCCCCCACAATGCTGCCATGTATGTGCTGTCTGCTGACTACACCTGTGATGTGATGGGTTATGGTATGTTAGACTCCTCCCATCACTCTGTGCCTCCACAATGCTGCCATGTATGTGCTGTCTGCTGACTACACATGTGATGTGATGGGTTATGGTATGTTAGACTCCTCCCATCACTCTGTGCCCCCACAATGCTGCCATGTATGTGCTGTCTGCTGACTACACGTGTGATGTGATGGGTTATGGTATATTAGACTCCTCCCATCACTCTGTGCCCCCACAATGCTGCCATGTATGTACTGTCTGCTGACTACACATGTGATGTGATGACCTTCTGCAGTAACTTGCTGGGGTCCTGTCATTATTTTTTACCTTCTAATGGAGTCTCAGAGCAAAATACTTTGAGGAGCCCTGAGTTAGACATTGACAAAATTTAGACATGTATTAGTTAGACATTGACAAAAGTTAGGCATGCACTAGCTAGACATTGACAAAAGTTAAGCTGTGTACACACTGCAATATGTTGCTCAGTGTCCAGTTTTCATCAGCGACCAGAGATGGTCACTGATGAACAGGAGACTCTGCCAGGGGAGCCGCAGAGAGAAACAGCGGATCGCAGGAGCAAGCTTCTGTGACCAGCAACCATTAGGGGCTAAACACGGGAGTGCACACCCAGTGATTTATCGCTGCAGCACAAACAAATCACTGCCAATATGGTCGCTCAGCGACCATATTGCTAGTGATATTGCACCGTGTGTACACAGCTTTAGACATGCATTAGTTAGACACTGCCAAAAGTTAGACATGCATTAGTTAGACCAGCGGTTCTTAAACTGTGGGTCCTGACCCCAAAGTGGGTCCCGACCTTCTCAGCATGGGGTCTCGACTCCATGTTGCTGACCATCAGGCTGATGACTTTTCTAATCTCAGTCAGTGATTCAAGGAGTCTGAAAAATCTGTTGAATTGTCTGTTATTTCAGGCTCCGCCCATCACTCTGGGCCTGAACAATGCTGACATGTACGTGCTGTCTGCTGACTACACGTGTGATGTGATGGGTTATGGTATATTAGACTCCTAGCATCACTCTGTCTCCACAATGCTGCCATGTACTGTATGTGCTGTCTGCTGACTACACGTGTGATGTGATGGGTTATGGTATATTAGACTCCCCCCATCACTTTATGCCTCCACAATGCTGCCATGTACGTGCTGGCTGCTGACTACACGTGTGATGTGATGGGTTATGGTATATTAGACTCCTCCCATCACTCTGTCTCCACAATGCTGCCGTGTATGTGCTGTCTGCTGACTACACATGTGATGTGATGGGTTATGGTATATCAGACTCCTCCCATCACTCTGTGCCCCCACAATGCTGCCATGTACGTGCTGGCTGCTGACTACACGTGCGATGTGATGGGTTATGGTATATTAGACTCCTCCCATCACTCTGTGCCCCCACAATGCTGCCATGTACGTGCTGTCTGCTGACTACACGTGTGATGTGATGGGTTATGGTATATAAGACTCCTCCCATCACTCTGTGCCCCCACAATACTGCCATGTATGTGCTGTCTGCTGACTACACATGTGATGTGATGGGTTATGGTATATCAGACTCCTCCCATCACTCTGTGCCCCCACAATGCTGCCATGTATGTGCTGTCTGCTGACTACACGTGTGATGTGATGGGTTATGGTCATACTTGCCTACTTTTCAAAAGCAAAATGAGGGAGATTTTAGATGCTAGCAAAATGCACCAAGCGCAGCGTCGCGCACCATTGAAGGGGTGTGTCATCAACCAAAAGGCGTGTCTAGTGACTTGAACTAAGGAGATGCAAATATCAAATTTACTTTTTAAATGCATGAACAAACTACATTTTCTTGATGTATCAATCACTAAACAGGCTAACACTTTGCAGACATCCGTGTATACAAAACCGACAGATTGCAATACATTATGTATATAAGTGCAGTGATTACTGCCCCCCCCCCCCCCCCCCCAAAAAAAAAAAAACAGGGAGGACCATGCACATATACCCCCCATACCCACAGTCACCGCCCAGCATTACACCTCATATATACACACCTGGGCACACCTTCTACATTCTCATGCCTGGCACATATACGCCCATACCCTCAGTCACCGCCCAGCATTACACCACATACATACACACCTGGGCACACCTTATACAGCCTCATGTCCGGCACATATACCCCCATACTCACAGTCACCGCCCGGCATTACAACTCATACATATACACCTGGGCACACCTTACACATCCTCATACCTGCTACATATACCCTCCATACCCACAGTCACCTCCCAGCATTACACCTCATACATACACACCTGGGCACACCTTATACATCCTCATATCTGGCACATATACCCCCCATACCCACAGTCACCACCCAGCATTACACCTTATACATCCTCATACCTGGCACATATACCCCCATACCCACGGTCACCACCCAGCATTACACCTCATACATACACACCTGGGCACACCTTATACATCCTCATACCTGGCACATATACCCCCCATACTCAGTCACCTCCCACCAAAAAAAAAAAAAAGCAGGCTTATACTTACCGCTGGTCGCTGCTCCCGCTGTCACTCACAGTCCCGCTGCCACGCACAGTTGCTGCTCCTCTCTGTCCACGCTGCCCTCCTACTCCGTGCGCTTCCCGGCTTCCGCTCACTCTGCTGCTGCTGCCGGATACCCACACAGCCCCGCGCGGTACCCGGCATGCTCAATGACACTAGGGCCCCGCCCCCGAGACATGACGATCGGGCATGCGCAGTGCATTTCGGGGGGGGGGGGGGGGGGGGGGGAATGGAACAAACACCAGGAGGGTAGGCAAGTATGCATAATATATCACATGCAGCTTCAAACCATATTACGCCCATTACATATACACAGCACCCCCTCCCCCATATTACACCCTGTGCAGTACACACAGCACATTGCACAAAACACTATAGTATATTACATGCAGCTTTTCCCCCATATTACACATATTTACATATACACAGCACCCCCCTCCCCCATATTACACCCTGCACAGTACACACAGCACATTGTACAAAACACCATAGTATATCACATGCAGCTTCCCCCCCATATTACACCCATTTAAATATACACAGCAGCAACCCCCCCCCCCATATTACACCCTGTGCACAAAGCATAATGTACACAACACCATAATACATTACACACAGCTAGTACATGCAGCACATTGCACACAACATATTACATTATACATAGCAGCCCCATATTACACCCAGTACACACACATAATACACCAGCCCCCATTTCCTCAGTGTACACAGCACTCACCTGGCTGTGTTGTTGCTCATGTCAGGGACTTGCAGGGAACCAGCCATGTGCTGTGGTGAGGGAGGGAGGGAGGCTGAGAGGCAGGAAGAGCTGGTCTGTGTAACACGGAGCTGAGTGTGGGGGCGGGCCCAGCCTCAGGGAAGCCCCGACTGCAGTGCCAGATGACCTGATGCACAGACTTCCGGTCTGTACGCACAGGAGCTGGTCACCGCTACCCATAACACCGCGGTGGCCGGCTGTGACTCCCCCACACAGGCCCCGCCCCCCGCCAGTACGGACGCGCGCATGCGCAGTCCGAATTTCCAGAAAATAATCCCAGAAACCGGGAGGTATGAGGGGCTTTGCGGGGCAGCGGGAGGGTCAAGCTAAAAGCGGGACCCTCCCGCTGAATGCGGGAGGGTTGGCAAGTATGGTTATGGTATATTAGACTCCTCCCATCACTCTGTGCCCCCACAATGCTGCCATGTATGTGCTGTCTGCTGACTACACGTGTGATGTGATGGGTTATGGTATATTAGACTCCTCCCATCACTCTGTGCCTCCACAATGCTGCCATGTATGTACTGTCTGCTGACTACACATGTGATGTGATGACCTTCTGCAGTAACTTGCTGGGTTCCTGTCATTATTTTTTACCTTCTGATGGAGTCTCAGAGCAAAATACTTTGAGGAGCCCTGAGTTAGACATTGACAAAAGTTAGACATGTATTAGTTAGACATTGACAAAAGTTAGGCATGCACTAGTTAGACATTGACAAAAGTTAAACTGTGTACACACTGCAATATGTCGCTCAGTGTCCAGTTTTCATCAGCGACCAGAGATGGTCACTGATGAACAGGAGACTCTGCCAGGGGAGCCGCAGAGAGAAACAGCGGATCGCAGGAGCAAGCTTCTGTGACCAGCAACCATTAGGGGCTAAACACGGGAGTGCACACCCAGTGATTTATCGCTGCAGCACAAACAAATCACTGCCAATATGGTCGCTCAGCGACCATATTGCTAGTGATATTGCACCGTGTGTACTAGGGTTACCACCTTTTTGTTGAGAGATTCCCGGACATTGGCCCGCCCCTTGACACACCCACTGACCCGCCCCAGCCCCGCCCTTTGACCCGCCTTATGTTGATTTTTTTTTTTAACCTTTGCTTCAATTTCATTCTTGATTTTGCACACCATAATGCCAGTTACATGTTAGATCACACACATTAATGGCCATTACAAGTTATGCCACACACCGTGATGCCCAATACACATTATGCCAGGACTCAACGATTTTTTTTCAAATGAGGGACAACATGGACAAGGCGCGCATAATGGCCATTACATGTTATGCCACAAACCATGAGGCCCATTATATATTATGCCCATTACTCGTTATGGCAGGACTCAAATATTTTGTAAAGTAGGGACAAAACGGACAGTGGGCGCCGAAGGCGGGCACCAAAAAGCTCACTGTAATGCCGATTACGTCACACACCCATTACATAGTATACCACATGCCATAATGCCCATTACATGTTATGCCATACACTGTGATGCCCATTACACATTATGCCCATTACTTGTTATGCCAGGACTGACATGTTTTCTAAAGTAGGGACAACATAGTCAGTGCGCGCCACAAAAAAAATCACTGTAATGCCGATTAAATGTCACACACCCATTACATAGTATACCACACACCATAATGCCCATTACGTTATGCCACACACCATAATGCCCATTACACATTATACCAAACACCATAATGCCCATTACGCATTATAGCAAACACCATAATGCGTAATGGGCATTTAGTACACTATGGCAAGTATTCAATGCCGATGCGAGGGGGTTAAACTGCGAGGATCACAGAAAACCAGTGATCCTCGCAGTTTAACCCCCACGCCGGCGGCTCGCACTATGCAACGTTCCGGGGGAATCCTCGCAGTCACAGAACGGCGAGGATTCCCCTAAACTGCGAGAGCCGAGGCTAGTGCAGCAAACTCGCTGTAATTAGCCTCGATTCTCGCAGCTTTTGGAGGCACATTCGCAAATTCCCCCTCGCTCAAAAAACGGAGCGAGGGGGAATTTGCGAATGAGGGGGGTCAGTTGAATACTGACAGGGAGAGCGGTGACTGCAAGCAAAAAGTCCTGCTCGCAGTCACCGCTCGCCCACGGCATTGAATATATGCCTAAATGTATTAACAAAACATATTCACAAATTAGGTAAAACCAAAAAAAGGGGATATGCATGCAATAGTTTAATATATCTCCAGTGGGGCTGGTGGAGAACTTAGTCCCACTTTGATGTATAAAGTACCGGGCTGTTGTGTGATAAAGCCAGGGGGTGTGTTGCAGGTAGCTGGCGTCCCTACTCCCTGCAGTGCACACACCCCTGGTTTACCTTTTGACAGGACTGTTCCCTGCATCCCACGTAGGTGATGAATGCTGTGCCCTCCTCAGTCTGGGGTGTGGGGGCTGGCAGTAAGCTTTCTCCGGAGTTACTGTATATAGATTGCCATGCTGTCACCGGAGCATTGCACCAACTGCCAGAAGCAACCCGGCACCAGTGGACCACACACGAGGAACACCCCTTCTAAGCGTATATAATACTGCAGCAGGTGGACTACTGGCTGCCAGGAAAGATAACTGTATAATTTTGATCCGGCACTGGGACTGGCTCACGCTGGGGTGCGCCCGCCGTCACGCAGCGCCGCAGGAGGAGGAGCCAGAAAGCACATGAAGAAGTCAGAAAGCCGGAGCCGGACAGCACATGATGAGTGACATACAGTCTCTCCCTCCTCCGTGCCGCGGCAGAGTGTAAAAGTGAGTGAGACGGAGCGTCCTCATGTCAGGCGGCAGCAATTCCCGGACATTGTATAGTCCGGGACAGCCACCCGCCCGGACCCAGGACGCCGGTCTCAGTTACCGGACTGTCCGGAGTAATCCCGGACGGGTGGTAACCCTAGTGTGTACACAGCTTTAGACATGCATTAGTTAAGCTGGGTACACATATATACAATCGTTCTGCCGTTCTGGGACGAATGGCTGTATGATTGTATAGGTGTGTACGCTGTCCCGATTCCTTCTGTACAATCGATAAACTGCCAAAAATGATCGATATGCTGGCCGTTCTTGTGATTATACTGGAAAAATTGGAACGTCCATGTGGGCGTTCCATAGCTGCATGATCTCTCCTACAGCACAGCATGTAAACAAGAAGCGTTCACCTCCAGGGGCCAGACATACGGCAAACTGCTATATAGACGGGGTTTGCCTCTAAATTAGTCAGCCGGCACGGGGACTACGGCAAACTGCTATATAGACGGGGTTTGCCTCTAAATTAGTCAGCCGGCACGGTTACTACGGCAAACTGCTATATAGACGGGGTACGCAGTCCATTGCATTTTTATTTGCTACTAAATATCTTCAACAGTCCTGGTATTTGTGTTGGGTCCTTTAACATCTATAGGAGCATTCAAGGTGGCAATATTACACCCATACAGCCATATTGGGGGAAATTTACTAAAGGAAATTTGTAAAAAATAGGTGTATTTGTATTTAGAAATACACTTATTTTTGACATTTACTATCCCGAAAATACGGCAATTCGTATTTGTATTGATAGCACATCAATACGAATTGCCGTATTTTCGGGATAGTAAATATAAAAAATAAGTGTATTTCTAAATACAAATACACCTATTTTTTTACAAATTTCCTTTAGTAAATTTCCCCCATTATTACCCACAAATGTTCTTGTAGAACAGCAAATGTTACCTGTCCCACTATAAGTCTATAAGCAATCCTACATAATGTGTAAACGTATGGCTGACAAGCATTCTTACATCTTTGGGAAATATTAGCTAGCAAATAACTTCTCCATTGTAAGTAAATGTAACCATAATCACTCTGCATATCACAATATGAGGAGACGTTTCACTGCCCATAATCTATATTTATACGGCCTCCTCTTATCTCCCCACAGTCCTACCTTTTTCTACTATAACTGACAGTACATACTTCTTCTATAAAGAGCCCGTTATGAAGAGCAGGCTCTGCTGTTCCTATTTACTGCCACAAGATGGCCGCACAGCTCTACTAATCCAACCTCTGCTTTCCTATTCACTCTTCCAGAATTGTCACATGCCGTATACTTTGTTTTTAGTTTATCACCAATTTGTTTGTGTATTTTTTCTAGTGGTTGTTCTCATAGATATGCAGTATTTGCAAAATAACACGTATCTACCAAGCCCCTAACTGTGCAGTTTACATGTTCTCTCCACGTTTCCTCCAGGTACTCTTGTTTTCAAAATAAATAAACCATATTGTATATGGCTGTCCATATGATAGGGAATAAAAATTGTAATCTCCACTCAGGCAGGTCACACGTAAGCCCCACTGATGCCAAATGCCAGAAATCAGCGAAATGGCATCAGAAATGAATAAAATAGGCATATGCACATTATACAGTGTGGACATGGGGTTTTACACGTGTTTTTTGAGCCGACATGTGCCGACAGGCGATATTTCATGCCTTACCATCCACTAGGGCATGGAGTGGCACCGAGCCCAAAGCATGTTGAGCGCAGCGAGTCATGCGAGGGGATGTGGTGCACTATTTTGGTGTCCATGTCAACGGTGTTGACATTCGGGACAAAAAAAAAAACCTGTTGACCTTTTGACTGTTGATCTTTTCAATGTTGACAAAATGCTTGTGTCGACCTTTTGATCCAGTCAACCTTAGACATGTCGACCGTTTTCATGTGTCAACCTAAGACCTGTCAATCTTCAGTGGTCGACCCAATGTATGTCGACCTTAATTTGGCCGGCCCATTGACCCATTACCCACAATGGGGCCACAACAAAGTATGTGATGTGACCTGGCCAGGGCAAGGCACTCCTGCCAGCAGTCACATCACATAAGTCTATACCATGCAAGTGATTCAATTGTGTCGGTGAGTAATGCACACACCTGTATACCTGCTAGGTGACCTGTTTGGGGTCCTGAGGACCAAGTTTGAGAACCACCGGGCCCCGGTAAAATGGGTTCCGCCACTGCCAGAGCCCTTACACCAGCTCCACCGCTTAAACTGCCCTGGGCAGCCACATATCACCACAGCATACCTCCCAACTGTCACGATTACAGTGGGACAGTCCCGATTTTCGGGTCCTGTCCCGCTGTCCCACCCGCAGCAGGCATTGTCCCGCTGCGGGGGGTGGCAGTTGGGAGACCCCCCAATCCATAGTTGCCGACTTTTGAGCTGCCCTCTCCTGGAGAGGGCAGCCACTGCCAGCTCTGTCAGGCAGGGGGGCGGGGCCATTTCCAGGACTGGAAAAAGAGGTGGTCCGTGGGCGTGGCCACAGAGATGATGCCCTTTTGGGGGCATGTCTACAGCGTCACGGCATTTTAGCCCCGCCCCCCGCCGGGCAATGCCGGTATTTCAGTCATTGCACTGCGGGGGGCGGGGCTAAAATGCAGCGATCGCGGCATTATACCTGCGGATCCCCCCGCCGAGGGACACATCGCAGGAGCTGGGGGGGATATGCGGGAGGATTGCCACCCTTTCCGGGGGACCGGGAGGGGGACACGATTTCCGGGACCCTCCCGGCCATTCCGGGAGGTTAGGCAACCCTGCCCCAATCTAATAGAATAGATGCTGTGCGTATGCGCACAGCGTCTATTCTCGTATGAAAATGAGGTTGCGGCTAATTAGCATAAGCCGCACCCTCATTTGCATACGACCCGCCCTCTATTTCCCCAACACAGAAGTTGGGACGGAGGTATGCCAGTGCCACAGTATAAACATAAGCCTTCTCTGACTCTTCAGGAGAGATTCAAGAGATTAAATATGTTTTCATAGACTCACCTGACTGGGGAACAGAGATAGACAGGTACTGTTTTGGGACCTGCTCGTCTACAGTTTTACCAATCCTGGGATCTTGCTCTGGGACACAGATCCACTTTGACAAACAGGAAGTGAGATTATTGAGGGAACTAGGACAATGAACACGGAGCTAACTAGCCACAAGGTAGCCACAACGGCGTCATTGTTCTGCTGGAGAACCACAGCATATAAACAGAATGGCCTATTGTCCTACATCTCGCCTCAGCCCAAGGATAATACCTCCAGCCACCAATGACACTCCCCCAGGTTATAGACGCATTACAGTCATGTAGTAGGAGATCATTAATGGTAATGCACATGCCGGGCCTTGGCCAGTTAACAGTGATATGATGCTGATTGGCATCACCGGGAATACCTCCATAAATGTATGGCCCACATTAATAACGGGGGCACAGACCTTGGTGTAAGGGTAGCATTGATAATGATGACTGTGTGAAAATTAAAAAAAAATGCTTAAAAGTCATGTTACCCTGCAGAGGCGCCAGATAAAAGTATCATGCCTATTTGGGGAAGGGGAAACCTGCTTGTGTGAGTATATATATTATTTTATTTTTTTCCAATAGTTTTTTTTTTATTGCATTAACAATGGGTAAGAAAAAAATAAAAAGTTCATTAGATACATATGAATTATTTTCAAAAGTTGTAAAAACAGGAATCAAATTAATTATTTCTTCATAAACTTGTCTTTGCCTCCAATGTATAGCCGCCTCCCTCCTGCATTCTGCAGGAGACTCCCTGAAATAGCAGCAATTTCCCTCTCTCCCTCATTAGTCTAGCAATCTCCCTCATGTCACCTAGCCCACATTACACTGTTAGGTACTTGTGTAGTTTCATGGCGCCATGCGTCTGAGTCTCCGTGCGGGGCTCGCTTCGCTCGCCCACGCTGCGGGCTCGGTGGCTCGCCGCGCTATTTAAAATCAACTCCATGCCAACATGGATAGTGGAGGTATGAACTATCCATGTTGGCATGGAGTTAAGTTACTTTTTTGGACATATTTTGTGGCGAGCGTAGAACCCGGAAGTAGCACAGCGTCATGAAACTACACAAGTACCCACTGTTACACCATAGTTACCTCCCCTCCTGCATTCTGCATTAGGAAGAACCCAGGGCCAACCGCACCAGCATATGGTCTCACAAGGGGTCTGAGGATCTCATCTCGGTACCTAATGGCAGCCAGGCTACCTCTGGCGAGCACATGGAGGGCTGTGCGTCCCCCCCAAAGAAATGCCACCCCACGCCATTACTGACCCACTGCCAAACCGGTCATGCTGGAGGATGATGCAGGCAGCAGAACGTTCTCCTTGGTGCCTCCAGACTCTGTCAATCTTGGTGTTCTCTGGCAAATGCCAAACGTCGGGCCCTCATACCCCCCTCATGGAGTCGGTTTCTGACCGTTTGAGTAGACACATGCACATTTGTGGCCTGCTGGAGGTCATTTTGCAGGGCTCTGGCAGTGCTCCTCCTGTTCCTCCTTGCACAAAGGCGGAGGCAGCGGTCCTGCTGCTGGGTTGTTGCCCTCCTACGGCCTCCTCCATGTCTCCTGATGTACTGGCCTGTCTCCTGGTAGCGCCTCCATGTTCTGGGCACTACGCTGACAGACACAGCAAACCTTCTTGCCACAGCTTGCATTGATGTGCCATCCTGGAAGAGCTGCACTACCTGAGCCACTTGTGTGGGTTGTAGACTCCGTCTCATGCTACCACTAGAGTGAAAGCACCGCCAGCTTTCCAAAGTGACCAAAACATCAGCCAGAAAGCACAGGAGCTGAGAAGTGGTCTGTGGTCACCACCTGCAGAACAACTCCTTAATTGGGGGGGTCTTGCTGATTGCCTATAATGTCCACCTGTTGTCTATTCCATTTGCACAACAGCATGAGAAATTGTAGTGGACAGTTTGATTTCACAGAAGTGTGATTGACTTGGAGTTACATTGTGTTGTTTAAGTTTTCCCCCTTTTTTTTGAGCAGTGTATATACACAATATATACAGTACATCCCCCTTCCAAAAAAGTGAAATAAACAGACCTCAAATGTCGAGTGACTACATTGATGATTACTATACCCACCTGCAGATTTACCTTCTATACTGCCATCTCTCAGTGCTGCTCCTTACAGCTTTATGCGCTCTGATTAGTGGACAGCTCCAGACATCCACCAATCAGTTGTTGAAGCATCCCACCACTGGGATTGGTGGATGGCCAGAGCCATTCACTAATCAGCATCATGGCTCTGCTGCTTAACACAGAGCGAATGATGCTGCAGTGCGTATCACTGTCAGCTGCCGGGTGACGTGACAACAAGAGTGATAAGGGAAAATCCACCACTGATTCTCTTAAGGGCCTGCATGGTAGCATTATGGACAGGGCCGAAACTAGGATTTTCACCCCCACGGCTAGGGATTATTTTGGTGCCCCCCCCCCACACACACAAAGTATAAGATTTTCCAAACTTTTACAAAAAAGGTATACTACCTGATGATATTGCCCTTTGTGTGCCCCAAATGCCCTAAGCATCTGTCCCAGTTGTGAAATCATCCCTCAGTTATATCCCAGCTGCATTACAGCAAAACCGCACCTTCAGTCATACCCCAGCTGCATCACAGCGAAACCATACCTTCAGTCATACCCCAGCTGCATCACAGTGGAATCACACCTTCAGTCATACCCCAGCTGCATCACAGCGGAATCACACCTTCAGTCATACCCCAGCTGCATCACAGCGAAACCATACCTTCAGTCATACCCCAGCTGCATCACAGCGGAATCACACCTTCAGTCATACCCCAGCTGCATCACAGCGGAATCACACCTTCAGTCATACCCCAGCTGCATCACAGCAAAACCACACCTTCATTTATATCCCAGCTGCATCACAACGAAACTATGCCTTTAGTCATACCCCAGCTGCATCACAGCGAAACCACTCCTCCAGTCATACCCCAGCTGCATCACAGCGAAACCATACCTTCAGTCATACCCCAGTTGCATCACAGCGGAATCACACCTCCAGTCATACCCCAGCTGCATCACAGCGAAACCATACCTTCAGTCATACCCCAGCTGCATCACAGCAGAATCTCACCTTCAGTCACACCCCAGCTGCATCACAGCGGAATCACACCTTCAGTCATACCCCAGCTGCATCACAGCGAAACCATACCTTCAGTCATACCCCAGCTGCATTACAGCGGAATCACACCTTCAGTCATACCCCAGCTGCATCACAGCTGAATCACACCTTCAGTCATACCCAAGCTGCATTACAGCGGAATCTCACCTTCAGTCATACCCCAGCTGCATCACAGCTGAATCACACCTTCAGTCATACCCCAGCTGCATCACAGTGAAATCACACCTTCAGTCATACCCCAGCTGCATCACAGCGAAACCACACCTTCAGGTGTACTCTAGTCTCTAGCTACATCAAATCAAGCTGCATCAAAAGGAAGGAGCTGCAGCCAATAGAATAAGGGGGATTCACCAACTGCTTAGGTATCAAAGCTACAACTACTGTATGTTTCTGGACAAATTTGGGATTCCCAGCGTCTCCGTGACAGAGTTTTTAAAGCAGGCAATGGAATACAATACTGTATATTGGAACTATGGAAATAATAGGATAATAAAGTGGACATTTTAAAGATTTGCCTGGTAACACACATTTAAAAAGTGTCACTGGCCGGATTAACAATGTAGAAGAATATGATATACAGCAGATTCACAATGGTGAATCTGTTTTATGTACCACCAGGGGGCGCAACAAGCTACAAATGTCTCTACAAGGGAGTTACTGCTTCTGGGGAGTATTAGGGATTGTACATTATTAGTATTCCTGATTTGTGGGAGCTGTTGTCATTAGGTTTAAACTAGCAGTTAGTTTATTTAACAAATACCATAATTAAAGGGATACTAAATGTGTCCCTAAATAGTGTACCGAGGATGGGTCATTAGGTTCCGCGATGTGCCGCTGGCGGCTGCACATAAGATTTATCTATGAATGCCGACAAGGGGGGCCGTGGATCGCCCCCCCCCCCTTTGCGGGCTCGCTGTGCTCGCCGCGCAGCGGGCCCGGTACCTTGCTAAGCTCTGCACACTATTTTATTCTCCCTCTAAGGGTGTCATGGACACCCATAGAGGGACAAAGTGCCGGCATTGCGGCGGTCGGGATTTTGACCGCATCCCGGTACATTGTGTGTGTGCTGTTACACTATGTATATATGGTAGTGTGGTAGTGCAGTGTGTGGTACACTATAGGGGTTATTCTGGTTATTCTGTGAATTTGCAGCCTTGCGAGTCCACAAAACCCCGCCTTGCGAATGGTTGGCTGGACCCACCCATTCGCAAGGGTGACTCGCTTACAGGGTTTGCGAATGAATGTGGGAGGTTCCCCCTGCCATTCGCCGGGCAGGGGGAACCTTCGACATCTTTCGATGGTTGCCAGCCATCGAAACATGTGGATGGTGCCCGCATATAAAAGTGCGAACAGTCTGTTCGTCATGGGTGCACGCACCCTGCGTATGCACATGGGCAGAGCAAAAACATCAGTCCCCGTGCGAACGCAGCCCTGCTGCAAACGGCCTAGACTAAGGTCTTTTGTGTATACAGTATTATGTGGTGCAGTGTGTGGTACAGGAGGAGTGTGTATATGGGAGTATGTGGTGCAGTGTGTGGTACAGGAGGAGTGTGTATATGGTAGTATGTGGTGCAGTGTGTGGTACAGGAGGAGTGTGTATACGGTAGTATGTGGTGCAGTGTGTGTGGTACAGGTGGAGTATGTATACGGTAGTATGTGGTGCAGTGTGTGGTACAGGAGGAGTGTGTATACGGTAGTATGTGGTGCAGTGTGTGGTACAGGAGGAGTGTGTATATGGTAGTATGTGGTGCAGTGTGTGGTACAGGAGGAGTGTGTATATGGTAGTATGTGGTGCAGCGTGTGGTACAGGAGGAGTGTGTATACGGTAGTATGTGGTGCAGTGTGTGGTACAGGAGGAGTGTGTATAAGGTAGTATGTGGTGCAGTGTGCGGTACAGAAGGAGTGTGTATACGGCAGTATGTGGTGCAGTGTGTGGTACAGGAGGAGTGTGTATACGGTAGTATGTGGTGCAGTGTGTGGTACAGGAGGAGTGTGTATACGGTAGTATGTGGTGCAGTGTGTGGTACAAGAGGAGTGTGTATACGGTAGTATGTGGTGCAGTGTGTGGTACAGGAGGAGTGTGTATACGGTAGTATGTGGTGCAGTGTGTGGTACAAGAGGAGTGTGTATACGGTAGTATGTGGTGCAGTGTGTGGTACAGGAGGAGTGTGTATATGGTAGTATGTGGTGCAGTGTGTGGTACAGGAGGAGTGTGTATACAGTAGTATGTGGTGCAGTGTGTGGTACAGGAGGAGTGTGTATATGGTAGTATGTGGTGCAGCGTGTGGTACAGGAGGAGTGTGTATACGGTAGTATGTGGTGCAGTGTGTAATACAGGAGGAGTGTGTATATGGTAGTATGTGGTGCAGTGTGTGGTACAGGAGGAGTGTGTATACGGTAGTATGTGGTGCAGTGTGTGGTACAGGAGGAGTGTGTATACGGTAGTATGTGGTGCAGTGTGTGGTACAGGAGGAGTGTGTATATGGTAGTATGTGGTGCAGTGTGTGGTACAGGAGTGTGTATATGGTAGTATGTGGTGCAGTGTGTGGTACAGGAGGAGTGTGTATATGGTAGTATGTGGTGCAGTGTGTGGTACAGGAGGAGTGTGTATATAGTAGTATGTGGTGCAGTGTGTGGTACAGGAGGAGTGTGTATACGGTAGTATGTGGTGCAGTGTGTGGTACAGGAGGAGTGTGTATACGGTAGTATGTGGTGCAGTGTGTGGTACAGGAGGAGTGTGTATATGGTAGTATGTGGTGCAGTATGTGGTACAGGAGGAGTGTGTATATGGTAGTATGTGGTGCAGTGTGTGTGGTACAGGAGGAGTGTGTATATATGTTACTATGTGGTGCAGTGTGTGGTACAGGAGGAGTGTGTATATGGTAGTATGTGGTGCAGTGTGTGGTACAGGAGGAGTGTGTATACGGTAGTATGTGGTGCAGTGTGTGGTACAGGAGGAGTGTGTATACGGTAGTATGTGGTGCAGTGTGTGGTACAGGAGGAGTGTGTATACGGTAGTATGTGGTGCAGTGTGTGGTACAGGAGGAGTGTGTATATGGTAGTATGTGGTGCAGTGTGTGGTACAGGAGGAGTGTGTATATGGTAGTATGTGGTGCAGTGTGTGGTACAGGAGGAGTGTGTATATATGTTACTATGTGGTGCAGTGTGTGGTACAGGAGGAGTGTGTATACGGTAGTATGTGGTGCAGTGTGTGGTACAGGAGGAGTGTGTATACGGTAGTATGTGGTGCAGTGTGTGGTACAGGAGGAGTGTGTATACAGTAGTATGTGGTGCAGTGTGTGGTACAGGAGGAGTGTGTATACGGTAGTATGTGGTGCAGTGTGTGGTACAGGAGGAGTGTGTATACGGTAGTATGTGGTGCAGTGTGTGGTACAGGAGGAGTGTGTATACGGTAGTATGTGGTGCAGTGTGTGGTACAGGAGGAGTGTGTATACGGTAGTATGTGGTGCAGTGTGTGGTACAGGAGGAGTGTGTATATGGTAGTATGTGGTGCAGTGTGTGGTACAGGAGGAGTGTGTATACGGTAGTATGTGATGCAGTGTGTGGTACAGGAGGAGTGTGTATATGGTAGTATGTGATGCAGTGTGTGGTACAGGAGGAGTGTGTATATGGTAGTATGTGATGCAGTGTGTGGTACAGGAGGAGTGTGTATACGGTAGTATGTGGTACAGGAGGAGTATGTATATGGTAGTATGTGGTGCAGTGTGTGTGGTACAGGAGGAGTGTGTATATGGTAGTATGTGGTGCAGTGTGTGGTACAGGAGGAGTGTGTATACGGTAGTATGTGGTGCAGTGTGTGGTACAGGAGGAGTGTGTATACGGTAGTATGTGGTGCAGTATGTGGTACAGGAGGAGTGTGTATATGGTAGTATGTGGTGCAGTGTGTGGTACAGGAGGAGTGTGTATACGGTAGTATGTGGTGCAGTGTGTGGTACAGGAGGAGTGTGTATACGGTAGTATGTGGTGCAGTGTGTGGTACAGGAGGAGTGTGTATATGGTAGTATGTGGTGCAGTGTGTGGTACAGGAGTGTGTATATGGTAGTATGTGGTGCAGTGTGTGGTACAGGAGGAGTGTGTATATGGTAGTATGTGGTGCAGTGTGTGGTACAGGAGGAGTGTGTATATGGTAGTATGTGGTGCAGTGTGTGGTACAGGAGGAGTGTGTATACGGTAGTATGTGGTGCAGTATGTGGTACAGGAGGAGTGTGTATATGGTAGTATGTGGTGCAGTATGTGGTACAGGAGGAGTGTGTATATGGTAGTATGTGGTGCAGTATGTGGTACAGGAGGAGTGTGTATATGGTAGTATGTGGTGCAGTGTGTGTGGTACAGGAGGAGTGTGTATATATGTTACTATGTGGTGCAGTGTGTGGTACAGGAGGAGTGTGTATACGGTAGTATGTGGTGCAGTGTGTGGTACAGGAGGAGTGTGTATACGGTAGTATGTGGTGCAGTGTGTGGTACAGGAGGAGTGTGTATATGGTAGTATGTGGTGCAGTGTGTGGTACAGGAGGAGTGTGTATACGGTAGTATGTGGTGCAGTATGTGGTACAGGAGGAGTGTGTATATGGTAGTATGTGGTGCAGTATGTGGTACAGGAGGACTGTGTATATGGTAGTATGTGGTGCAGTATGTGGTACAGGAGGAGTGTGTATACGGTAGTATGTGGTGCAGTGTGTGGTACAGGAGGAGTGTGTATATGGTAGTATGTGGTGCAGTGTGTGGTACAGGAGGAGTGTGTATATGGTAGTATGTGGTGCAGTGTGTGGTACAGGAGGAGTGTGTATATGGTAGTATGTGGTGCAGTGTGTGGTACAGGAGGAGTGTGTATATGGTAGTATGTGGTGCAGTGTGTGGTACAGGAGGAGTGTGTATACGGTAGTATGTGGTGCAGTGTGTGGTACAGGAGGAGTGTGTATACGGTAGTATGTGGTGCAGTGTGTGGTACAGGAGGAGTGTGTATACGGTAGTATGTGGTGCAGTGTGTGGTACAGGAGGAGTGTGTATATGGTAGTATGTGGTGCAGTGTGTGGTACAGGAGGAGTGTGTATATGGTAGTATGTGGTGCAGTGTGTGGTACAGGAGGAGTGTGTATATGGTAGTATGTGGTGCAGTGTGTGGTACAGGAGGAGTGTGTATACGGTAGTATGTGATGCAGTGTGTGGTACAGGAGGAGTGTGTATATGGTAGTATGTGATGCAGTGTGTGGTACAGGAGGAGTGTGTATATGGTAGTATGTGATGCAGTGTGTGGTACAGGAGGAGTGTGTATACGGTAGTATGTGGTACAGGAGGAGTATGTATATGGTAGTATGTGGTGCAGTGTGTGTGGTACAGGAGGAGTGTGTATATGGTAGTATGTGGTGCAGTGTGTGGTACAGGAGGAGTGTGTATATGGTAGTATGTGGTGCAGTGTGTGGTACAGGAGGAGTGTGTATATGGTAGTATGTGGTGCAGTGTGTGGTACAGGAGGAGTGTGTATACGGTAGTATGTGATGCAGTGTGTGGTACAGGAGGAGTGTGTATATGGTAGTATGTGATGCAGTGTGTGGTACAGGAGGAGTGTGTATATGGTAGTATGTGATGCAGTGTGTGGTACAGGAGGAGTGTGTATACGGTAGTATGTGGTACAGGAGGAGTATGTATATGGTAGTATGTGGTGCAGTGTGTGTGGTACAGGAGGAGTGTGTATATGGTAGTATGTGGTGCAGTGTGTGGTACAGGAGGAGTGTGTATACGGTAGTATGTGGTGCAGTGTGTGGTACAGGAGGAGTGTGTATACGGTAGTATGTGGTGCAGTATGTGGTACAGGAGGAGTGTGTATATGGTAGTATGTGGTGCAGTGTGTGGTACAGGAGGAGTGTGTATACGGTAGTATGTGGTGCAGTGTGTGGTACAGGAGGATTGTGTATACGGTAGTATGTGGTGCAGTGTGTGGTACAGGAGGAGTGTGTATATGGTAGTATGTGGTGCAGTGTGTGGTACAGGAGTGTGTATATGGTAGTATGTGGTGCAGTGTGTGGTACAGGAGGAGTGTGTATATGGTAGTATGTGGTGCAGTGTGTGGTACAGGAGGAGTGTGTATACGGTAGTATGTGGTGCAGTGTGTGGTACAGGAGGAGTGTGTATATGGTAGTATGTGGTGCAGTGTGTGGTACAGGAGGAGTGTGTATACGGTAGTATGTGGTGCAGTATGTGGTACAGGAGGAGTGTGTATATGGTAGTATGTGGTGCAGTATGTGGTACAGGAGGAGTGTGTATATGGTAGTATGTGGTGCAGTATGTGGTACAGGAGGAGTGTGTATATGGTAGTATGTGGTGCAGTATGTGGTACAGGAGGAGTGTGTATATGGTAGTATGTGGTGCAGTGTGTGGTACAGGAGGAGTGTGTATACGGTAGTATGTGGTGCAGTGTGTGGTACAGGAGGAGTGTGTATATGGTAGTATGTGGTGCAGTGTGTGGTACAGGAGGAGTGTGTATATGGTAGTATGTGGTGCAGTGTGTGGTACAGGAGGAGTGTGTATATGGTAGTATGTGGTGCAGTGTGTGGTACAGGAGGAGTGTGTATATGGTAGTATGTGGTGCAGTATGTGGTACAGGAGGAGTGTGTATATGGTAGTATGTGGTGCAGTATGTGGTACAGGAGGAGTGTGTATATGGTAGTATGTGGTGCAGTGTGTGGTACAGGAGGAGTGTGTATATGGTAGTATGTGGTGCAGTATGTGGTACAGGAGGAGTGTGTATATGGTAGTATGTGGTGCAGTATGTGGTACAGGAGGAGTGTGTATATGGTAGTATGTGGTGCAGTGTGTGTGGTACAGGAGGAGTGTGTATATATGTTACTATGTGGTGCAGTGTGTGGTACAGGAGGAGTGTGTATACGGTAGTATGTGGTGCAGTGTGTGGTACAGGAGGAGTGTGTATATGGTAGTATGTGGTGCAGTGTGTGGTACAGGAGGAGTGTGTATATGGTAGTATGTGGTGCAGTGTGTGGTACAGGAGGAGTGTGTATATGGTAGTATGTGGTGCAGTGTGTGGTACAGGAGGAGTGTGTATATGGTAGTATGTGGTGCAGTATGTGGTACAGGAGGAGTGTGTATATGGTAGTATGTGGTGCAGTGTGTGTGGTACAGGAGGAGTGTGTATATATGTTACTATGTGGTGCAGTGTGTGGTACAGGAGGAGTGTGTATACGGTAGTATGTGGTGCAGTGTGTGGTACAGGAGGAGTGTGTATATGGTAGTATGTGGTGCAGTGTGTGGTACAGGAGGAGTGTGTATATGGTAGTATGTGGTGCAGTGTGTGGTACAGGAGGAGTGTGTATATGGTAGTATGTGGTGCAGTGTGTGGTACAGGAGGAGTGTGTATATGGTAGTATGTGGTGCAGTATGTGGTACAGGAGGAGTGTGTATATGGTAGTATGTGGTGCAGTATGTGGTACAGGAGGAGTGTGTATATGGTAGTATGTGGTGCAGTGTGTGTGGTACAGGAGGAGTGTGTATATATGTTACTATGTGGTGCAGTGTGTGGTACAGGAGGAGTGTGTATACGGTAGTATGTGGTGCAGTGTGTGGTACAGGAGGAGTGTGTATATGGTAGTATGTGGTGCAGTGTGTGGTACAGGAGGAGTGTGTATACGGTAGTATGTGGTGCAGTGTGTGGTACAGGAGGAGTGTGTATACGGTAGTATGTGGTGCAGTGTGTGGTACAGGAGGAGTGTGTATATGGTAGTATGTGGTGCAGTGTGTGTGGTACAGGAGGAGTGTGTATATGGTAGTATGTGGTGCAGTGTGTGTGGTACAGGAGGAGTGTGTATATGGTAGTATGTGGTGCAGTATGTGGTACAGGAGGAGTGTGTATATGGTAGTATTTTGTGGTGCAGTGTGTGCTACAGGAGGAGTGTGTATATGGTAGCATGTGGTGCAGGAGGAGTGTGTATATGGTAGTATGTGGTGCAGTGTGTGTGATACAGGAGGAGTGTGTGTGTACTGGTACAGGATTCAGTATTGAATCCCGGCGTTCAGAATACCGACGCCGGAATCCCGACAGCCGAAATGCCGACAAGGGGGGGACGTGGATCGCCCCCCCTTGCGGGCTCGCTGCGCTCGCCACGCAGCGGGCCAGGTGCCTCGCTACGCTCGGCACACTAATTTATTCTCCCTCCTGGGGTGTCGTGGACACCCCAGGAGGGAGAAAGTGTCGGCATTTCGGCGGTCGGGATTCTGAACGCCGGGATCCCGACCGCCGGGATGGTAACTGCATCCCCTGGTACACTGTGTGTATCTAGTAGTATATGGTGCAGTGTGAGGTACACTGTATGTAGTAGTGTTTACTGCAAAGTACAAGAGGTGTGTGTGTGTGTTTGTGCGCTGCAGTTGTTGCAGTGTATATAGTAGGAGTATGTATATATGTATGTATGTATGTATGTATGTATGTAGTGTATGTTATACACACTTTGTATAACACACACTCCTTCTTACATACATATACTCACTACTATATACAGTGTACCAGCTGCAGAGCACATGCACCTCTTGTACTATGCAGTACATATAACATATATGTGTGTGTGTGTGTTATATAGTTAGTGTGTTCTACAGTGGATGTGTGTGTGTGTGTGCTACACAGTGAGTGTGAGTTTTATACATTGAGTGTATTATACATTGTGCTAATACAGTGGATGTGTGTGTGCTATACAGTGGGTCAAGTGTGTGTGCTATACAGTGTGTGTGTTATACATGTGTGTGTGTGTGTGCGTGTTGTAAAGTGAGTGTGTGTGCTATACAGTGAGTGTGCTATACAGTGTGTGTGTGCTATATAGTGATTGTGCCATACAGTGAGTGTGTGTGAGTGTGTGTGTGTGCTATATAGTCAGTGTGTGAGTGTGCTATACCGTGTGTGTGTGTGTGTGTATGTGTGTGTGCTATACAGAGTGTGTGTGTGCTATATAGTGTGTGCTATATAGTGAGTGTGTGAGTGTGTTATACAGTGTGTGTGTGCTATATAGTGATTGTGCTATACAGTGTGTGTGTGTTATATAGTGAGTGTGCAATACAGTGAGTGTGTGTATATAGTGAGTGTGCTATACAGTGAGTGTGTGCTATACAGTGAGTGTGTGTGTGCTATACAGTGAGTGTGTGTGTTATACAGTAGTACAGAGTGTGCTATACAGTGAGTGTGTTTGTGCGCTAAACAGTGTGTGTGTTATACAGTAGTACAGTGAGTGTGTGTGTGTGGTATACAGTGTGTGTGTGCTATATAGTGAGTGTGCTATACAGTGAGTGTGTGTGTGCTATATAGTGAGTGTGCTAAACAGTGAGTGTGTTATACAGTAGTACAGAGTGTCCTATACAGTGAGTGTGCTATACAGTGAGTGTGTGTGTGTGTGTGTGTGTGCTATACAGAGAGTGTGTGTGTGTTATACAGTAGTACAGAGTGTGCTATATAGTAAGTGTGAGTGTGCTATACAGTGAGTGTGTGCTATACAGTGAGTGTGTGTGTTATACAGTAGTACAGTGTGCTATACAGTGAGTGTGTGTGCTATACAGTGTGTGTGCTATACAGTGAGTGTGTGTGTTACACAGTAGTACAGTGTGCTATACAGTGAGTGTGTGCGTGTGCTATACAGTGTGTGTGTGCTATACAGTGAGTGTGAGTGTGTACTATACAGTGAGTGTGTGTGTGCTATACAGTGAGTGTGTGTGTTATACAGTAGTACAGAGTGTGCTATACAGTGAGTGTGTGTGTGTGCTATACAGTGTGTGTGTGTGTGTGTGTGTTTGTGCTATATAGTGAGTGTGCTATACAGTGAGTGTGTGTGTGCTATACAGTGAGTGTGTGTGTTATACAGTAGTACAGTGTGCTATACAGTGAGTGTGTGTGTGTGTGCTATACAGTGTGTGTGTGTGTGTGTGCTATACAGTGATTGTGTGTTATACAGTAGTACAGTGTTCTATACAGTGAGTGTGTGTGCTATACAGTGAGTGTGTGTGTGCTATACAGTGAGTGTGTGTTATACAGTAGTACAGTGTGCTATACAGTGAGTGTGTGCGTGTGCTATACAGTGTGTGTGTGCTATACAGTGATTGTGTGTTATACAGTGTTCTATACATTGAGTGTGTGTGTGTGCTATACAGTGAGTGTGTGTGCTATACAGTGAGTGTGTGTGTGTGTGTGTGTGCTATACAGTGAGTGTGTGTGTTATACAGTAGTACAGAGTGTGCTTCTCCTGCTGCCGCCGCTGTGCCCGGCGCTGCTGCGCTCCCTCCGCCTCCTCCCTCCCATATACCTGTGCAGGGAGCGGCGGGAGGTGGAGAGGGGAGTGGAGCGGCCGCTGCCGGGGACTGGAGCTACTCTGTTACCGGGACCAGGAGCTAAAGGTCGCCGGCGGCCGCGCAGGAGGGAAACCGGGTGCCCCATGGACAGTGCGCAGTGACCCCCCGCCCGGATCAGCATGTCCGTGTACGAGCTGTACTCCCGGGTGAGTGACTGTACCTGCTGGGACTCCCAGTCCAGACTCCAGTCCCATCCCTGGGGGCAGCACTGGGTGTACTGGTCACACACCGGGGACAATAGTGACACACAGCACCTGCCATACTGGGGACACTGATTCACAGCACCTGGCTATACTGGGGACAAACTGGGGACACTGATACACAGCACCTGGCTATACTGGTCACGCACTGGGGACACTGATACACAGCAACTGGCTATACTGGTCACACACTGGGGACACTGATACACAGCAACTGGCTATACTGGTCACACACTAGTCACACTGATACACAGCACCTGGCTATACTGGTCACACAATGGGGACACTGATACACAGCACCTGGCTATACTGAGGACACACTGGGGACACTGATACACAGCACCTGGCTATAGTGGGGACACTGATACACAGCACCTGGTCCTGGCTGTACTGGTCACACACTAGTCACACTGATACACAGCACCTGGCTATACTGGGGACACACTGGGGACACTGATACACCTTACCTGGCTATACTGGTCACACACTGGGGACACTGATACACAGCACCTGGCCATACTGGGGACACTGATACACAGCACCTGGCCATACTGGGGACACTGATATACAGCACCTGGCTATACTGGTCACACACTGGGGATGGGACACTGATACACAGCACCTGGCTATACTGGTCACACACTGGGGATGGGACACTGATACACAGCACCTGGCTATACTTGTCACACACTGGTCACACTGATACACAGCACCTGGCTATACTGGGGACACTGGTACACAGCACCTGGCTATACTGGTCACACACTGGGGACGGGATACTGATACACAGCACCTGTCTATACTGGGGACACTGATACACAGCACCTGTCTATACTGGGGACACTGGTACACAGCACCTGGCTATACTGGTCACACACTGGGGACGGGATACTGATACACAGCACCTGGCTATACTGGGGACACTGATACACAGCACCTGTCTATACTGGGGACACTGGTACACTGCACCTGGCTATACTGGTCACACACTGGGGACACAAATACACCTGGCTATACTGGGGACACACTGGGCCATACACAGCACCTTGATGTCCTGCTTCTGTCACTCCGGAAGAAACATGCAGTGATTTGCGTATGTCCCTCTGTCACCTGCCTGCTGCATGTCTGCCACCCCTGTATGACCACACTCATTTGCTTTACTTTGTGATATAAATATTATGTACACGGTAGGGATGCATTAAATCTGTGTTGCGTTGTCTGGTGTCACTTGCTGGATTGTGTGTCACACCTGTATATATGATGCTCCTCATTCTGTTATTCATTACCTGATGGGACTGTAACTTTGCAGATGTCAGAACTGTTGCGATCACTACAGCGGTATTAAAAAGAACTAGAAATCTCAGCATGCCAGGCCTGGTGGTGACTGGCAGCGAAATACCAGGGGGAGATCTGTTCCTGGGAATTACTATTGGTGCATACATGTGAAATATGTATTTACTATACTGTGTAGGCTGGCATGCTATTGGGTATCTGACCCTTGTAGGAAAAAGCACTTTGGAATATAGGACAGTATATCATTCTATTGGCCTGAATACATTGTCATTCATTATCTATTATTATTACTCATTGATGACCTTATGCATTTCTGTAGCACTTCTCTGTGTGTTTTAATTATTCTCGTTTAGCTCATTATTCAGGAAATCTATTCTGGATATTCGTAATACCAGATAATAACTTGATCTCTACACTCAGCAATCTGTATCTCCAGTTGTTCCTCCATTCATGATTGTACAGCATGTTCTGAATGGCTGCTGGAGGTGTGATTGCAAAATGCAGCCTTACTAATTTTACTGGTAACTATTAGTCATTGCGGGAGGATTGGTCGGCCTCACGTGTTGCTGCTGCTGCTGTACTGGCCTTTTGCACAGTGTTTATTGTTGTTCAGTGTAATCCACTCAGATCCTGGCTGCTTCGCCTGCCTGCGTCCTCTCCTGTGCCACTCTGTGGTCCTCTGGGCCGCTCTATGGTCCACTGGGCCTCTCTATGGTCCTCTGAACCTCTCTATGGTATCCTGTCCCGCTTTGTGGTCCTCTGGGCCGTTCTATGGTCCACTGGGCCTCCGTATCCTGTCCTCTGCTTTGTGGTCCCCTGAGCTGCTCTGTGGTCTTATATTTGTGTGGTTATGTGGTATTTTAAGGATTAACACCTCTGATGATTGGGATCGATTTAGGAAGTCAATCTTGGGTTTAGAGAGTTTAACACCGCTGCGCTTTGAATACTTCCTTTAAAACTTCTTGAGAGGAATCAAGGTTTGTTCTGGATTGTTTAAAAGGAATTTATGCAAATGACAATATCTACGTATCGTCTAGCGTGTACGCACTATGGGCCTTATTCTAGTTCACTCTTTCTGACAAATCTAATTCTCTCTGCACAAGTTACATCTGCCCCACCTGCAGTGCACATGGTTTTGTCCATTTAAAGGAGCCCATACACGCTCCGTTTTAAAGCTCCGTTCTGTACTTTTAAAGAACACATCGTATCGGATCGCATCCCTAGTGCATGCAGTGTGCATGCACTACGATCCGATACGATGTGTACCTAGTACAAAAAGTATGTGCAGCGCATACTTTTTGTACCGTACTATGTGATGCGCGGGAGCACGCATCGCATAGTACAGAACGGAGCCGGCGAAAACGGAGCGTGTATGGGCTCCTTCAGAAGGATTTTGTCAGAAAGAGTGAACTAGAATAACCCCCTCTGAGCCGATAAAGCAAAAACTCTTTGGTGGTCCAGGAATTGCGTCTGAATACATATGGAGGATATCACAAACGAGGGCCATGCAGCGGAAATCCAAGTGCACAGTTCCACTTTTATCTTGATTTGCATAAATACGTGATTTTTTTTTTTATGATAGGGAAATGGTTCCTCATTGGGTAACCCTGTAGTGTAGGGGTTCTTAAACTTTCTTGAATGACAACACCCTAGAGTATCAGCTTTCTTTTCATTCAAGCCCAAAAATCTCACAGTACTGCAGGAAGGTCCTGGGGTCGGGTCCCGGATGACTGGGCAACAGTGGGGATCCCGACAGCCAGTATACCGATGTCGAAATCCCAACTGTTGGACTGCATAACAGTCAGGATCCCGACCAACAGGGGCTCCCCATAGAAATCCAAAATCCGAAATGGACCACAGTTTTTGGAATATTTCGGATAAGAGATCCCTGGATAAGGGAGACTCGACCTGTATAAATGTTTATTTTCTGTTGAGTGCTGTTTATTCAGGGGGAACTATTGGGACGTATTGCAAACAAGTGAATGCAGAAAGACCGCTAGAGATTACCATATAAAGGTTTAGTAATAATCAATAAGATTATTATCTTATTATAACAAGTGTGTGGCTTGGAGCAGCTGTGGGATGAGCCGCTGGGACCCTCTGTAGTGCGAGCACTAGGGAATGTGTATAAATCCCGGCCACACAATAAGTGCGCTGACCAGGTGAGACACTGATACCCAGGTGTGCACTGTGAAAGCGGAAGTTTTGAAGGCGGATTCGTCAATGCTGCCAGGGATCACTGATCATTCATCTACCTCTGTCTGCAGCATTGCGCAGCCTCTCTCCAGTGCAGGCCTCACAGGTAACTGCAGCTCAGCCTTTCCAGTGGCAGAACAGGTTCTCAGAGGTGTCCCACTCCCCACTTGCTGGTGCTTGGCAATTAATTAGACGTTTACACAAAACGCACGGCTTGTGTGACTGTCCCTGTATTCCCTGTTTGCCTCAGGGTTTGGTGTTGCTAAGCTGCTTGGGTAATTTTTTTTTTTCACCTGCAAGCTGGGACTCTGACCAGACACTCTAAAGTGGAGTCGTTGTTTACAGGCTGTGCCAGCAGCCATTTTTACATTCGGATGAATCAGATATTCATGACCGTGCATGCTATATATGAGGTGCAGGTGCCTCGTGCCTCAGAGAAAGGAAGTTGTTAGGCAGAATATAGGTGCAGCCCACATCATGGCTTGCTCTCTTCAGGTGGTGGCTTAATTTATCTATCTATCTATCTATCTATCTATCTATCTATCTATCGATCTATCTATCGATCGATCGATCGATCGATCGATCGATCTATCTATCTATCTATTCTTTTCCTCACCTCTATGAGGTGACTTAGAGCCACTGACCACTAGAGGCCAGTCAATGGTCCAAATTACTCCTCTGTGTGCTAAAAGATGTCATAGCAGAAAATGAAAGCAATTTTTGCAGGGAAAGTGGAAATCAATTAAGAATCATGATCATTCTAGCATCTTCATCTTTCAAAACCCGTGTACTTCCGCTTTCCTGCCTGGTTTGTTGCTCTCGACTTTTGGTGCTTCTAGCACAGTCTGGTCTGTTACTCTGATACAGAGTAAACTGTGCACCACAGCAGAGAGCAACACCCTAGGCAGGGAAGAGGAACTGCATGAGGTTTGGAAGTTGCAGGGTGCTAAATAAAACTGTTGAGGACACGTTCTCGGCAATCCTCAGCAAACGCCCCCTCTGGTGATTCGGTCGTGCCCTGCGACCGTCTGCTTTGTGTTTATATGCATGGGTGTCTATCTGAGCTATTCAATTGTTGCTCTGATCCACTTTTTTTTTTCGTGCAGCTTCCAGAGATGCAAGAAAAAATGGCTAATCACATGGGTTTAGGCACTTGCTGCTAATTCCTGAGCAGTCGAGCGCATTAACTACTGATGGGTATAACAACAATTGGATAGTTCTGATAGAAGCTCATTCATATAGATGCCTAGAGGGGGAGTGGCACAATTAAATCACACCCTCTATGTCTTAATATCTCCCTGTTTGATTTAAAAAAAAAAATGTGTCCCCATCGCGCTGCTTGTTTAAACATATTATATTGTATTATTGTCATAGCGCCGGGTACTCGCCATGGGAGCTAAACAAACTCACTCTGAATTGAATTCCCCCCCAGAATTCATAGTATTGTGCTAAGGTGATTCAATTGTTTTTCAAAGGGCAATAGTTAAATGGCGCCCATTGTTGCAATTAGATTATTTACCTTAATTACATCGCACCCAATTAGTCAGTTTTTAGCCACATAAAACAACTTAACACAACTAAACTAATGGGTGAAACAGGGAAAATAGATTTTTGTGTTCCCACATTTCAGCTCCCCACCTCAAGGGGGTAAGAGCTGAGATGTAACTGCTGTGGTATGATTGGTGCAACAATTAAATAGCTCCGATAGATGCCCATTACTTTAAATAATGTAACTAACAATTGAATTACCCCCTACATTTCTTTCTGTCATCACTGGCGAAACCAACTTATTTCCACATGTAGATTGCAATGTATAAATTCAGAAATTAATCTCTGTACTTCAAATTAACATCTTGTTGTCCATGTGAGTGTCTTGTATCAGGGGGTTACAGATGATCTGATCGAAATCTTGGTCCCTTTCCGTAGTCCTAACTAGTATGACGGACGTAACTACAGACGCACATTTGCATGTCGGGTGTAAGAACCTGTGATGTCACTTGCTTGGCTTCCGCCCAATCCAATCCGCACAAAACACACTGATAACCGCTGGTAGGATGCAGTGGTGAAGGATAGGGGAATGCCTTGCTGTAATTCCTTCCTCTAATCAATAGTGACTGGACTCTTGCCCCAGGTCATTGATTCAATAGCAATTTAGAGCTATTCTGTCAGATACTGTCTCCAGAAGCCAATGGTATTGTTGACCATCGGTGTTCTGGGTATACAACAGTCTGATGAAAGAATCTGCAAATTCCTTGGCTACACTGTATATTGGCAAAATGGACTCATTTTCCACAGTTCCCACACAATGTAATAAGCGCTGACTGACTACGCTAACTACGTAAGCTCCGGCTATCCGCGAACGGGCGGGAACTCAACGCTGATACTAACAGGGACCGTGACTATGCTGCCTACGATTGCCGCAGGAACACTACGCTGATTCTGACAGGGACGCTACACAAGTACCTGACAAACTAAAGTAAACGACATAGATAAAGGTTCGAACAATTCTTGGCAGATATGAATGACTGTTTTAATGGAAGGATATTGAATATTTGAATGACCAGCTCTGCATGTCAGAGTGGGTGGTGCACGTTCCCCCTTCCTACGCGCCTGACCCTGATTGTACAAGGCAGATTAGATCATGCCCCAGCGTATATGGAAGCTGCTGTATCAGGACAAGACACCGCTCTCTATTAATCCCCAGCCTGGGTCGCTCCGGTTATTCTTTAATATCCTTATAAAGGTGAATATATAATTGTTCTCTGTGGGACACGGCTGATAATGCACCCGGAGCATAGACTGCAGCCCGGCTAGTTTGTTAGAATCAGCGCAGAGGTAGATTTATATCCTAGCCAATCAGATGAACACAGCAGTCTATCGCTGGAAATGCTGACGGCAGCACAAAGCAACTGTATGGGGCGGTGTGTTCCAGCCCGGTGATTGGATATGCAGTAAAATAGCAATAACCTAACAGATACAGTTCTAGAAGCCGTTTTATTAGCTGCAGCGTTCCCTGCGTTCTGCCAACTTCCCCGACTTTCATTGCCAGCAAGATCTCATGTGCTAAGGGGTAATAATGGCAGCATGGTATCCGGATCATAGGTCGAGTGTGCCTAGGTCAACACACACACGGACGGCATTGGTGAAAGGTCGACACAAGCAAAATGCCAGCATACGCAGGGTTCCCCTATGAACGAAGCCAGCAATGGCCGTTGGCAAGTTGATTGTCAAAACGGTGCTGCACTGCAGGTGGGGCAGATGTAACATGTGCAGAGAGAGTTAAGCCCACTACACTCGGGTTGACTTCAGCACTGTGCTAAGCAATGGGTGAGGTGTGTTCAAACTGAAATTTAAATTGCAGTGTAAAGGCCCCACCCATACACTAGTCCGATATGGGGGGCGGATGGGCATACACTGCTGCAATACATCGCAGAAGTGTATGACCACCTTTAGAATGAAGCAGCCAGTATTTACCCTGCACAGAAACAAAATAACTTACACAAATTCTAACGCTCTCTGCACATGTTACATCTGCCCCACCTGCAGTTCAGCATGGTTTTGTCCATCAGCAAAAATTGCTCACAGGTGTGAATCAGGCCCACAATACAAGCAAGTTAGGTACTTGTGAGTTATCTGGGCGCCCGATTTTGGTACTAGATCGCATGCGATATCGCATGCGATTTGCGATTTGCATGCGATTTGCATGCGATTTGCTATTCATTTCATTACCCCACTATCCCCAAAGTGTGTCTATCAACGTGAACCCGAAGCGTGGCGAGCGCAGCGAGCCACCGAGCCCGAAGCGTGGCGAGCGCAGCGAGCCCCGCGAGGGGACGCGGACACCTGTGAAGCCCGCAAGGGCACGCGGATACCTGTGAAGGTGTCCGCGTCCCCTCGCGGGGCTCGCTGCGCTCGCCACGCTTCGGGCTCGGTGGCTCGCTGCGCTCGCCACACTATTCTATTCTCACTCCACGCCCTAGTGGATAGTAGGGCATGAAAAGGTCGGAGGACGCGTACCGCCGCCCCTCGCGGGCTCCCTGCGCTCGCCACGCTTCGGGTTCACGTTGATTGCCACGCTTCACGCTAAGGGGATAGTGGGGTAATGATGAATAATGAAACGGATAGCAAATCGCATGCGATATCGCATGCAAATCGCAAGTACCCAAAATCGGGCGCCCAGATAACTCACAAGTACCGCAAGTTATGTTTAATGTACTAAGATGAAAGTTCTGTTGAAGATGGGATGTTGTCTATAACAACCAATTAGATTATATAGTCTTCTAGAAGGTGCTAAATAAATAATAAGTAGGTCCTGATTGGTTGCTATGGGCAACATCCCATCAGCATCTAACATCCCATATTACTAAATTTACCCCAGGAGCCTTTTAATTTAAAAAAAAAAAAATGTTTTTTTTTTCCCCACCATATTATGTGTGTGTTTTATCTGCTAAACATTATTTGCACATCTTATTTTTTACGACACTGTTGCTGACACTGGGCCTTATTCTAGTTCACTCTTTCTGACAAAATCCTTCTTAGATGGACAAAACCATGCTGCACTGCAGGTGGGGCAGATGTAAAATGTGCAGAGAGAATTAGATTTGGGTGAGTTATTTTGTTTCTGTGCAGGGTAAATACTGGCTGCTTTATTTTTACACTGCAATATAGATCTCACTTTGAAGTAAAACCCCACCCAAATCTAATTCTCTCTGCACAAGTTACATCTGCCCCACCTGCAGTGCACATGGTTTTGTCCATCTAAGAAGGATTTTGTCGAAAAGAGTGAACTAGAATAAGGCCCACTGTTCCTCCACCGTGAGTATCTCTCTCTCATTATATCGCAGTCAGTAAATTCACTGGAGATCACCAGGGTCATCACTGAGGCACGAGGCACCAGGGTCATCACTGAGGCACGAGGCACCAGGGTATACTAGCTGATGTTACCAGCTCCTGATGAGCTGACAGGCTGCATCCTCACGACTCTTGGCTCAGGCCTGGAAATGTCTTCCCTGGAGGTGAGGGTAATACCTAACAGTAGATCAGGGATATCTTCAGTGTTTCTGCATAGTTATGTGCCCTATATTCATGGTACAATTGCATTATATATATAAAAGGATACCTCCTCCTCACCTCTATGAAGTGAAGTAACGCCAGTGACCTCTAAAAGGCCACTGGATGGACCAAATTAGTCCTTAACAGAAAGTGAAATACATTTTTTCAGGGACACTGATCTGTTTCAAACTTGCTGTATGTGGAGAGAGGGAGATCTGTAGACTTGGGGTGGGGTGGAGAGTTTGTGGGCTTAAAAACGGTCACAGCTCAAAGTGAAAACTGTCACAGCTCAAAGTGAAAGTACATTGCAGAAGCCGTCATTTTGACGGGGTTTTAACTACTTTTAAGGACAATTGTCTCTGGAAATTGCTGTCCCTGGGAAAGTCCATAGAATTTTCTTGTGTCGTATAGCTCGTAGACAGTGTCTAGGTTGACAGTCGTTATGTCGACGGCAAGAGGACGACATGCACATGGTAAACATTGACAAAAGGTCCAATGTTGACATGGAAAAGGTTGACTTTTTTTGGTGTCAATGTCAACACCTGAGCACTCCTACCCCAATTATTGTACCACTTCCCCTGCACGGTTCGCTTCACTCGCCATGCTTAGCGACAGGTCACCGTTCCCAGTCATAAATGGTAAAGTATGAAAAAGTCCCCCAAAAATCATGTTGGCATTTTCGTGTGAGAACTTTTGTCAATGTCGACATTGTGCATGCCGACCTTGTTGGTGTCGACCGGTAAACTGTTGACGTAGATACTGTCTGTCAGCCATCTGTTGCCCAACCACACCTCCCAAGTGCACTGATTTTGGAGGGGTTGTCCCGATTTATCGTGTGTTTCTGTCCTTACGCCGAGGTCCTTTTAGGCCGTTATTAGCTGAAGATGAGTATTTAACCCTTTGAGTACCGACATCTCTGTGAGAGACGTTCAAAATACCCCCTAAAATTGGCAGCGTCGCTCACATTTGTTATATAAATTCAAATAAAAAATAGTTGTGTACAAAAAGATTGTATTTCCTATATAAGGTAACTTTACCGGTCATTGTGATGAATACAATGCGTGCTTGGCAATTTGCACACCTATTTTGCCAAATTCACTTGGCACTCTCCTCACTATGGTGAAGTTCATTACCCTATGGTAGAGATGTTTAGGTGTGATTTAATTGTTCTGCCCCATGGCTACCACTAGATGGGGCAACATACAGCAATTCAGTTGTTGCTCTGTTTGGGTATGAATAGTGGGGTCCTAGGGTTGACATTAAGAAGATTGGCCATCAATAAGGGGACCACTATTGGTCAACTGGCCATGGGTCAACACAGGAAAAGGGTTGATGTGCCAATAGGACGACATGGAAAAGGTCAACATGATTTTTTTCATGTTTTTGGGTGTCTGTGTCAACAATCGTTGACATGGGCACCGTAATAGTGTGCCACGTCCCCTTGCATGGCTCGCTTCGGGCACAGAACCTCGCTACGCTCACACTATGAGTTTGGGCACCTAACCCAGTGCATTAGACTGGTTTAAATGGGCGAAAATGGCACTTGCACACAAGAGGGGAATAGTTGAATTCCTCTGGTGGGCTCCCATTATACCCACAACAAATTTTAATACTCCCCCTTCTTAGTGTACCAAGCTCCACTGAAACCTTCTCCAGTCGCTTTACAATGTTGCCAGCCAATCCGATTCTGCCTACATGGCCGATTGACTCATGCACAGCAGTCAGATGCGATGATTGGACCGGATCGGCTGCACACCATCATTGCTTACTCCGATGGTATGTGCAGCACCAGTCTCCTGGGTAATGCCTCTCATCACTTGTATCCCACCGCCCCACCCCTACACAGAAATTCTGACAGTGGCCTGGAATGTCTGGTGTGATATCTGTAAGTGGGTCAGCCTTCAGCCGGATACACTGAACAGATTGCCTGCTAGTATGTTGCTTTTCAAACTCCTTCACGAAGCCTGGGGCGAGGCTGCCACCGACATAAGCCATTATTCCCCTCCAGTCACTTATGTGCAGATGCCACCAGGATTCCCAAATAGGAAACTGATTTAGCGGGTGACCCCCAGACTGGGCTCCAAAGTAACGGTGCAGCAACCTGATTGGCTGGTGCAGGATGAAATGCGTACGGGCCTAATTCAGACCTGAGCGCTGGGGAAATTTGTTCTAAAAAAATGGGCAAAACTGTGCTGCGCTGCAGGTGGGGCAGATGTAACATGTGCAGAGAGAGTTAGATTTGGGTGGGGGGGTGTTAAAATGGAAATCTAATTGCAGTGTAAAATAAAGAATCCAGGATTTACACTGCACAGAAACAAAATAACTCCCCCAAATCTAACTCTCTCTGCATGTGTTACATCTGCCCCATATGCAGTGGAGCATAGTTTTGCCCGTTTTGAGAACAAATTTGTCATGCGATCCTGAATTAGGCCCTTTATGCTAATGCTAGTATCAGCTCTTACATTGGTGAACACGTGTGTGTTTTTAGATGCAGCCATCAGACGCACCATGGACGCTAGCACTTACCTCCTGCTAGGTGCAGATTCTCCCACAGAGTACGTGTTCCATTGTAAGCATTGTAAATGCCCATCTCTAAGTGACCACCTCTGCCCAGGATGGCACGTGCGATAGCTAATCTAGAATGCCAGATTCCAGTCTTGTTTCTACCCTGCGCATGCCCATTTGCGCATGTGCGCTCACGCAGGGGTGGGTGTGATGGAGGCGGGCAGGGGGGCCTACGCATGGGGATGCGAAGCGTTTCCTGGGCATGAAAATATTGGGTGCCCCCAGGAAACCGCTGGGCATACCCATGTGGACGCAGGCTGGCAGCTGCCATCACAGGACGTTAGCCGCCTGCCCAGTTCTTGGCTCGGATGCCACAAGTCAGCGCAGACTAGCGTAGATTTACGAACGGGTCAAAAATCATGATCGCTGGAACATTCACAGCACAGCGATCAAGTCTGAATCAGGCCCACAGCGTGGAGGCCTTTCTGTAACGTACAGACTATTGCAGGCGACACATATAACGGCGGCTCCGACTTCACGGCAGAAGCGGGCGGGATGCCGGAGGGTTGTCTAAATGCAGGCGGCTCCTGGACATTCAGGAAGGGCCCCGGGACCCCTCTTTCATATGATCCGTAAGTCGCTTGGTAAAATAATGCTTAAGTGCCGCTTTGTCCAAACCAGGACTCCAGAAACTAAAGTGCTATTACAAATGTCATCAAATGTCACCGCACATTCAAAGCAAATCACTTTCAAATGGGTCAGGTAGCCCGGGGCGCGTTACCACTGCTTAAATATTTCTTCTGACATTCCAGAGTATTGAAAAAAAACATCTTTAACCCTGGACACTACTATAGTCTGTGCAAAATGTTCTTTGCTGTCCGCTACCCCCCCCCCCCTATATAAAATGCCCCCATTGCAGTGAGAGACTGTTGTCCCTTCTGCTCTGATTCTCCCACAAACAGGCGCTGTCGCTGCTTTCCCAATCTAGGTAAATCTAACATCATTGCAGCCCCCATTTTATCACTTTTGAAGCTTAGTGTATCTGGCCCACAAATTGCACCAACCCCCTTTCCCCTGTGGACACTTGCGTGGGAGAGATTGCTCATAAAGAATGATACATACAGGTTGTGTGGGTTTTTTCTTCTTAGTAATATTAAATTTTTTGCAGATTTAGTCATAGATTTTAGTCACCTGGGCCTGATGCAGGGATGAACGCATTAGCACAGCTGTTGTTGTACGCAGATGCTGTGCTGTAATATGCTAATGCCGTGAGGTGCGCCTTGCGGAAATGGACGCCCCCTTCTGGCTTCTGGGATCCGTTGCTGCATCTGAGGGCGCATAAAATTATCTCCTATAATATGAGCCACCTGAGTTACCCTTGGGGTACCCATTATTACCTGTGTTTTCACACAGCCGACCTAGCGGCACTGCGTCCAAGGATGCAGCAACTAACCGTGAGATGCTCAGAACATGGTGGGCATGCCCATGGAAATGCTGAACGGGCGTGCCGATGCCTGCTTGGTGCAGGCAGTTGATGTCACATGACGCCAATACCGGCCCCCATTGGGGCCATCTCCATCCAAGATAAAAGTAGGGCATTTTTTCCGGGAATCGGGATTGAAAAATGTTGAATCTCAATGCTCCAATGCCCTCCTGTCCCGCACATTAACTTACTTGGGGGTAGTGAGGTAGCAGGTGGAGGAAGTGGGTGGGTCAAGTGGAGGCAGTGGGTGGGTGTTGCGCCGTGCAGCTGAACTTCTGAAGTGGTGCCGAGAGCGGGATGCGGGAGGGTTCCAGTGGCTTTGTGCGGCCTGCGCAGTGTGACCTATGACCTAATCACACCGCGCAGGCTGAAACGCCGGGGTCAGGAACAGATGGGCAGCGTCTGAGCAACCGGCATTAAACTGCACATACGCAGTCTAATTCCGATATCCTGGGATTGGACACTCCAATATTGGGATAGAAATTCTGGACATTTTGGGGCCAAATCCCAGGATCCTGCCGATTCCGATCCCGGGATTGGCCACCCTAGATAATGGTAAGCATAGACTGAGTGAAAATCAAATGATTTTTCCTCCGTGTGTAAATGTACACATGCACTGGCATGCTTCGTTCGGCGGGGCGGCATTTACCTGCGCACAAGACAGCGAATATACGCAGTAGTCTATTTAGTGAGAACAGATCTGATATTACTTGATGAGCTGTGTGATATCACTGGTTGAGCTGTGTGATATCACTGGTTGAGCTGTGTGATATTCCTGGTTGAGCTGTGTGATATCACTGGTTGAGCTGTGTGATGTCACTGGTTAAGCTGTGTGATACCACTGGTTGAGCTGTGTGATATCACTGGTTGAGCTGTGTGATATTCCTGGTTGAGCTGTGTGATATCACTGGTTGAGCTGTGTGATGTCACTGGTTAAGCTGTGTGATATCACTGGTTGAGCTGTGTGATGTCACTGGTTGAGCTGTGTGATGTCACTGGTTAAGCTGTGTAATGTCACTGGTTAAGCTGTGCGATGTCACTGGTTAAGCTGTGTGATTTCACTGGTTAAGCTGTGTGATTTCACTGGTTGAGCTGTGTGATGTCACTGGTTGAGCTGTGTGATGTCACTGGTTAAGCTGTGCGATGTCACTGGTTAAGCTATGTGATGTCACTGGTTGAGCTGTGTGATATCACTGGTTGAGCTGTGTGATGTCACTGGTTAAGCTGTGTGATATCACTGGTTGAGCTGTGTGATGTCACTGGTTGAGCTGTGTGATGTCACTGGTTAAGCTGTGTAATGTCACTGGTTAAGCTGTGCGATGTCACTGGTTAAGCTGTGTGATTTCACTGGTTAAGCTGTGTGATTTCACTGGTTGAGCTGTGTGATGTCACTGGTTGAGCTGTGTGATGTCACTGGTTAAGCTGTGCGATGTCACTGGTTAAGCTATGTGATGTCACTGGTTGAGCTGTGTGATGTCATTGACCCCACCTGGAAATTCTCAGTAAACTGGATACAATAAACTCTTAGCTTTGTTCTACGGGAAGCTAGCTGATAGGAAATGACTTTTATTACAGTCTCTTTAGCCCACAGCACTTGTGTTTCCATAATGTCACCTGGTTGTGTCTCGCAGGGCTGCGGTTCCCATGGCTAAGAATCAATAAGATTGATCAGAAGGATCGAACAGGTAATAGCGGTGGTTGGAAAGTGCAGCATTGTAAAGGCGAGATTGTTTCCTCGGTCAGTGTTATCCTTTGTCACACGGGCCGGTGTCTCTGATGCGAGACATTGCTCAGCGGGGGAGCGCGCTGCAGATTCTTTGTAATCAAACAGCATGAAAATTCCACACAGATGTTTTTAAAATCTGAGTCACTGAGTGGAAAGACCAAAGCTATTATTTAAATAACACATCCCACGCCTCGGAAAATCATTTTTTTTTATATAAATAATCTGATCGCCCATCATCCATAACAAAAACGCATCATCTTTACAGAAGCAAAAACTTTCCGGTATGTTCTAGTTTCCTGTGCTGAGCCGCTATGGATACGACTGCAGCTGGCGTATCTACCTGAAACCTGTGAATGGAGCAGATGGGATCTTATAAATAAGGGTTCAGTCCAAAGACTGTTGCGTAAAAGACATGAGGTACAGTGTACCTCGTGTCTCAGTGCATGGTTGTCCAAGTCTCCGATGGGAAAAAGGGGCCAAATGTTGCTTTTTCTGGCCTCGCTCCTCTGTGGGCTTGAATGGGCAGATAAGGATGTGGTTCGGATGGACCCGGGCTGCTGTGCCCCCTCTGGCATGTGGCATTTCTACTTTAGACCTCCTGTACTTTTTATTTATGTTCTAAGACCCCCATTCACTAGTCCGACTTGCCTGAAGGGCAAGTTGGACCTGATTTACCTTAAGCTCCGCTGGCAACTCCTCAGGAGGGCTCACATCGGACTATGCACTTGCTGCGTCATCTTTTACATATGATTTATCTTATGCGCAACATGTCCGATCTCCGACGCTATGCACGGGACCGCGCATTGGGCTCGGAGTGGATGCCAAACACATGCGATTTGGCCTGATTTCACCTGATTTCTCAGCCCGATCCGGGGGAATCGGGTGAAATTGGGCCAAAATCGCACTAGTTCATGGGGGTCTTTAGAGTGGATTGTAGGCTTCCTGGGGTGTTTAAACACTGCAAGTACAAGTGTTGGAACATGGAGACAGCTGCAGCAGAATTGGTCTCTTAAGGCCCATACGCACGGACGATTTTGAGCTGAAAGCCGCTCAGTTTTGGTGTTTGAGCTGCATTACATTTCAAAGCCGCCCAGTGTGTACGGCCCGGGGATGAGTGGTGGAGCACTGATGCACTCCAGAATTATCGCTCCACCATATCTAGATTTACATCCATCCCAAACTAGCTACAAGCGCCCCATCTATAGCTTTCCTTTGTTGATGCCGGAACTTTGGGCTTTTGCCCCGGTAGTCCCTCTGCGCGTGCACAGAATAATGCGGAGGATGCTGGGAGGGATCCGGTTAGATCGTTCTCAGAGCATAATGCGGAAAGAAGCCCAAAGTTTTGCCCTCCGCATCGAATCCCGGCAATGGTGAGTGGATTTCCCCCTCTTTGCACGGCTACTTCAAAGTGAGATCTATATTGCAGTGTAAAAATAAAGCAGCCAGTATTTACCCTGCACAGAAACAAAATAACTCACCCAAATCTAATTCTCTCTGCACATTTTACATCTGCCCCCCTGCAGTGCACATGGTTTTGTCCATCTAAGAAGGATTTTGTCAGAAAGAGTGAACTAGAATAAGGCCCTTAGTCACAGAGCCCTCTTGCAAACTCGAGGGCGTGGTCTTGTCACCGGGGTTACACTTTCCACCATTGGGTGTGACAGCATTAGAGGTGTGTCCAGGTTACAGGGCCCTATAAATAAGACTGCATTAATAAAAAACATGTCTGTCGTGTGCTTTGCTCTATATTGGGCAAAGGTAAATGTAAGTTGTGGGTAGAGAGGCTTTAAAAAAAATGATTGATCCAAAGAATAATGAATGTTGCGTTTTAGTGATGGGGCCAGATGCACTAAGCTTAAAAAGTGATAAAATGGAGAGTGATGAACCACCAGCCAATCAGCTCCTACCTGCCATGTCACAGGCTGTGTTTGAAAAATGTCAGGCAGGAGCTGATTGGCTGGTTGTTTATCACTCTCCATTTTATCACTTTTGAAGCTTAGTGTATCTGACCCATGGTGTGTTTTGGATATGACAGAATATAACTGATATGTCTGCTAGGAGAATATACTTGCAATAGTACTGTAGTTTTGGAAGGATCAGTGATTTATAATACCGGTTATTTAGGATATGTGAAATGCCTGTTCCCCCAGGTGCAGTATAAGGAGTAGTCCCATGGATTATACACTGACATGCATTGCTCGGCAATGAGGACGTACCACAGACAAGAGGCATGCAGATGTGACCATTGTGTGGTGTATAAATAGTTACTTTGTTACGAAGCCAACACTCATTACCATCTCAATGTTAATGACCCAGTTATCCCATAACACCCACAAACAACTCGTCACGGGAAAACATCTCTCCGTAATGCTTTATTCTGGCAAAACAAGTATCGTAACCCTCTGATTACTCCCAAATGTCTATACTGTACTTCTATTACATCTGATTACTTGTGTTATCTCTATATCAGATTCCATGGGCCAAATGTAATAGGGTGCAATTTTTTAGAACTTGCCAGGAATCATTTGCAATTTCTGGCGGGTTTTCTGTAACGGATAGTGGGATTATTTTAAGGCATGGTGTTTTTTTTTCTTTTAGTGCTGGGAATGTGCATTATTTTTTTTTTTTTTAGGCATGGTGCGAGATTTCTTTTACTTACGGGAATGTGCGGTTTTCCCGGGAAAGTAAAAAAAAAAAATTACACGGGGTCCCCCCTCCACGAGCAGAACCAGCTCTTTGAACCGGTCCTGGTTTCAGAAATACGACTCCTCCCCGAGAATGAAGGGAATCCCATTACGTCAGTCAATGGGACTCCACTCAGCCAATCAGGGCCGAGTTCCTGTGCACACACGGATTCTGGTAAGCTGTTGGCGGACTAGTTACTGGATAGGTTGTCTGTAGCCTTACCACTGCCGGACAGTGTCACCAGTAAGCTGATCATTGTCTGTCTCCGTAAATCGTCTCCTATCTGCCATGTTACAGGATGTGTTTGAAAAATGTCAGGAGCTCATTGGTTAGCACTTACTCCACTTTATCTACCAATCTCACCGCACATCGCCGACAGATCCCCTAATTACCATTTGAGTGGTGTTGCGGTTGTGGACCATAGAACTTGGCACCTGTCACTGCATCCTTCTAACCTCTTACTGTACTAGTGAGGAGTGTGCCCTGCTGCCATGGCCGTATATTTGTATATAGGCCCCGGGGGAAGCCTTGCTAACACACCCTTGTGTATGGCCAACACATGACCTAGTCCCAAAAACATAGCACAGGTGAATCTGCTGCCGAATAGTTATTAACTATATATAACAGAAGGAGATATACAGCTGCGGAACGCAGGAATGAGAAGGCCTGCTTTATCTCCCCCCGCTGAATCCATAGCACAGTGGTCCACACTCTTCTCTCTGAATCAGACCCTTTCCTGGCTGGGGGTCCGCACTCCCAATAAGCACCTCCTAAAGGGTCATGTGTGTCATTGAGCTTTTAATGTCATCTGGGCAGAGTAACTCGGGTCCCCAACTTTCACACCACATTGTATCCGGATCAGTCCCGGTAATAACCCTGGTAATGACCAATAACCCAGGTGACACCTTTCACACTGGCACATGACGACCCACGTTTCCTGGGTCAACGGCTCTGTGTGAGTATTAGGGGGAAATTGGTACTGTTTACCTAGAACGGCGCCCATCGCGGGCATCGCATGTACATCGCATGCCATTATAATGGCATGCGATGCGACCGATGCGATGCCCGCGATCTTACATAGAAATGCATGTTAAAATGTAAATCGCGTCGGTCGCATCGCATGCGGCTAAAAAATCGCATGCGATGCGACCGACGCGATTACCGCGATTTTACATAGGGAAAAATGTTAAATGGCCCACAGACCCCAAATAGCCACCCTGAAGTGTGAAATGGCTTCCCCAATTGTTAACGCCACCCCACGATCAACGTCAACCCGAAGCGTGGCGAGCGGCGGCGGTACGCGTCCTCCGACCTTTTCATACCCCCACTATCCACGTCGGCGTGGAGTTGAGAATAGAAAGTGTGGCGAGCCACCGAGCCCGAAGCGTGGTGAGGGGACGCGGATACCTGTGAAGCCCGCGAGGGGACGCGGATACCTGTGATACGCTTCGGGCTCGGTGGCTCGCTGCGCTCGCCACACTTTCTATTCTCAACTCCACGCCGACGTGGATAGTGGGGGTATGAAATGGTCGGAGGATGCGTACCGCCGCCCCTCGCGGGCTCGCTGCGCTCGCCACGCTTCGGGTTGACGTTGATCGTGGGGTGGCGTTAACAATTGGGGGGGCCATTTCACACTTCAGGGTGGCTATTTGGGGTATGTGGGCCATTTAACATTGTTCCCTATGGGAAATCGCGGTAATCGCGTCGGTCGCATCAAATGCGATTTTTTTTGGCCGCATGCGATGCGACCGACGCGATTTTTTACCTTGCGATGCCTAAGATCAAAATCGTGGGCGCCGTTCTAGGTAAACAGTACCGGGAAATTTACTAAGATGGGGGTTCTGTGTCACATGGGATGTTGCTATGGGCAACCAATTGGATACTATCTATTATCTTCTAGAAGGTGCTAAATAAAAAAATAAATATGTAGATTCTGATTGGTTGCCCATAACAACATCCCATGTGACACAGAACTCCCATCTTAGTAAATCTCCCCCTTACTCTCTTGGGAGAATTAGTGACGTCTGCTTTTAACTCCCCAACTTCACTTATGTAGAGCAGGGCTGGATTAAGCCTTCAGGGGGCCGGGTCACTTTAGACAGGGGGGAGGGGGGGCCTTCCACTTGTCATTACTGGCTGCAAACTGCATGGGAGAATATTACACTGTCAAAACACAGAGTAAAGGCAGTATAAACTTGGTCAATGGGTAACTTCAGGGGGGGGGGGGGATTATTATAAACATAAATAAATAATATATATATATTTTACCGCATGAAAAGCCTGTGTTTGTCCCTCTGTACCTTACTCTGTAGGAGCCCTGACAGGCTCAGCGCTGCCTCTGATTAAAAACCCTCCCATGACGAGGCCACTGCTGCTGTATTCCATGGGCCTGAGAAGCATGTGATGAGCTCCATCAATCAGAGCTCAGCGCAAACTTCTCAGCCTATGACCTCTTGTGCAAAGTCTCATGGGACTTAGTCATCTCCCAGTAATGCACTGCACACTTGTGCAGTCAGTGTGCCTTGGCTCCCGATGTTCAGCACCATTAATCATGGTCACATTGGCAGATTGGTGAAGCTGCAGCACTACCCCACTCCCATGCACAAAATCTTTAGCTAAAATACATGCCAAACACAGGGGGCCCAGGGGTACCCCCCCCCCCCTTTAATCCGGCCCTGATGTAGAGATGTCTGTGCTTAGTCTTGGTGTACTGTGTAATGCAGAATTTGCAGGCCACAAGGGCTAACAAGTCAGTAAGGATGGGAATCTGGGCACATGGCTAAGCACATTATTTTCTACCAACAAAAAAAAAAATGAAGTATAGTGCCTGCTGAAGCGTGTAGAAATATTCCTGGCCAGCGCTAATGATCGGGTTCTTGGCTCGTATTGATCCCTCGTCAGCTGAAAGCTGTGACTGTGAAAGCGACGACACAGCCGTCCTCCGCTCTGCTGATTCCAGCACATTATGAGAGACAATTGCACAAGTGGAGAAAAGGGACTTATCAAGATGTAAAATGTTACAACTTTAGCTGAGCTTCACACGCCGTAGTGCTGCCCCCCGGCACGGCGCCTTGATCTCGTACTTGGTTATGCTTATTACGCTGTTCCAAGGATGGATGCTTCGGTAATGAAGCCAACACGCGTCAGGGATTTGCTGTGCGACGTACCTGCAATCAGCGCAGTGCTGAGCTGGCTGTTGGCCCGTGGCCCCAGGTGCCTGCTGTGCTCACTGTGCAGATGGGAAGGCGATCATATGCTGGGTGAGAGTAATGTCAGGGCCGCGGACGTGGAACGGAATAGCTCTTTCTGATAGTTCCTGAATGCGCAATGTTCTGTGAAGGTTATGACTATGGGCCTAATTCAGAACTGATTGCACGACTGCGAATTAGCATTCTGGGCGATTATCTATAGACTTCGATGTGTACGGACCATCGTACGCATGCAGAGGCGTAGCTACCGTAAGGCAGCCACCGCGGCTGCTTGGGGGAGCAAGCGCCAGCGGGGCGCCCCCGGTGCCCGGGCGCTCTGGTCCGACCCCCCCCTTACCCCTCCGCATGCCGCCGCCACCGCATTCAGTCCGGCACCGCAGATAGCCTCCGGGCTCCGTCTCCTGCAGTAATGAAAAATGACACGACAAAATGGCTGCCCCCTAATAGCAGACAGTTTTTAAGGATGCTAGAGGAGGCCGCCGCCTCCTCTAACATCCCTAAAAAAACTGTCTGCTGTACGGGGGCAGCCATTTTGTCGTGTCATTTTTCATTACTGCAGGAGACGGAGCCCGGAGGCTATCTGCGGTGCCGGACTGAGGGGCAGATTTATTAAGCTTGGAGAAGAGATAAACTGGAGATAAAGCAGAGAAAAGGTAAAAGGAGATAAAGCACCAGCCAATCAGCTGTGTTTAAAAAAGACAGTTGGGAGATGATTGGCTGGTGCTTTATCTCCTTTTACCTTTTCTCCGCTTTATCTCCAGTTTATCTCTTCTCCAAGCTTAATAAATCTGCCCCTGAATGCGGGGCCGGCGGCGGCGGCATGCGGAGGGGTAAGGTAATTTTTTGGCGGGGGGGCGCCACAATATTAGTTACGCCTCTGTACGCAAGGTCATCCCGCAACGAAAGCCTGCTACTTATTTTAATCGCTGGCTGTTCGGAATGTAATTGACAGGAAGCCGGCGTTTGGGGGTGGTATCCGCCCGTTTTCAGGAAGTGCCAGGGAACCGCTGGCATGCTCAGGAGCGGATTGTGAGACTACCATACGATGGTCGCATGATCTGTTGGAGCACACGATCTGCTCATGATCTGTACCCAGTTGAAGGGGTCGTTTTCAAATCCTGACTGCATCGTACGATCTGCAAAATGACCAAACGACCAGCGGGGACGCACATCGGATCTAAATCATGCCCAATATACATACAATCGGTCGAGATTGTATCAAAATTGGAGGAATTGAGGCCATATTGTTCTGGTGTGTACCCAGCATTAAGGTTTTATGTTGCTCTGGACAAATACAATTAGAGATTCTGGATTGAATCCTTTGGATCTTTGTTTCTTTTATTCTTCTTCCAAACACTCTGTACCCAACCGTCAGCGACTTACCTGGCACTTACTGCTCCTCCAGGGATTCCGCCTTGGAGGCTAGGTACTTTTCCCCCACACCATGGGGGCTGTGCCCAGTTCACGGACCTTGGAAAGGGCGTGTCCTAAGTGTGGCTCTAGGCTGCTGTGGTTGGGCATTTATCACGTCAAGGGCATAGCTTGGGAGGGGCTTCTGTTCTCACTGTGCATGTGGATCTCAAATCTATGTCCCATGCCTTTAGTTACTGTTGGTTATGCATTTAATGTCTAAAACAGGATACATTTGTTATATTGGCGGGCATGATGCTGGCAGACAAAATACCGACCCTGGCATCCCGATACCGAGAATACCCACAGGGGCTCTGTGAAATTCCTAACTCTCTCCCCCCACCCCCCTAACCCTGTACCCTACTGTCTAACTCCCGCTACGAAGCCTGACCCTGCCTAACCCAAACTTCCATACCCGGCCACCTAACCCCCCCCCCCCCGCAGTCTGACCCTGCCTAACCCTAGTCCCCCCCAGTACCCTGCCTCCTAACCCTACCCCCTTCTATTTGCCTAAACCTAGCGCCCCACCTGCAGTTTATCACTAACTCTCCCCCTCCCTGTAGCAAACACCCCCCCCCCCCACACACAGCCAAACAGGATCCCTCCCCGCTAGTGCCTAACCTTAATCCCCATACCCCGCTTCTAAGTGGCTAAACCTGCACCTCAGTCTAACCTTCTGACGGCCTTGGTATTCTGTTGTCGGTATATTTAATGCCGGCATCCTGTTTTATCTCACTCATCCACCTGTGTATCTTTCAATGCCAATCTTCCATTCTATGTTACAGAAAGCACTGAGGACTATGTGTGTGCTATACTGTATAAATAACTTTTAATAAATAAATAGCAGCTCCAAGGGCGAGATGTATCAAATGGAAAATGCGGTAAAACCCCGGTTTTACGGCATTTTCCAATGTATCAAAAATGATACCGCACTGAAGGGTATCGCCACCTTTGGGTGGCGATACCCTATAGAAGCCTATGGGCTTCTTTTCGCCGCCCGCCGATGCAAACCCGCCGCCTCGCCGACCCCCCCTCTGGCTTACCTTCCTGAAGGGTCCTCCTGGACCCTGGAAGGTAAGCCCTGCCTCCCCCTAGTGAAACAGCCGGACATCCTTCCGGCTGCAGGGGGAAGGAGGAAGCGCCGGGGACAGCATGCATAGCTGTCCCCAGCGTGAGAGGAGAGCGTGGCGGCAGGGAGATGACGGAGAACCCCCGCACACCAGTGTACAGGTATCGCGGGGGGCCTCCGTCACCGCACCGCGATGCCAGCCGCATATGTTAGTACATATGCGGCAGCATCGCGGTGGGGGTGGGGGGGGGGCGGCGAAGGGCGGCGATGTATTTTAATACATCCCGCCCCAAATGTGGCATAAAACAGTAGAATGAATCTAATTTTACTACATTAAACTTGCAAAGCATTCTGACGAGTGGTTCCATGGTGCCAGGGATAAGTAAAAGTTGGCAGGTATAATATGCACATAGGTGGATTACTCATTTGCAGCTGTATGCATTGAAGCTTAAATGAGAGGAAGAAGTGGGCACTTACAGATCAGTCTGTCGGCCCCTGCTCACTACATCAGACACAAACGAACGCATATTTGCCCACTGTCCCAGAATGTCCACTCTCCCCCTAACGCCGTCTGCCTCCGCAGTGAAGAGGGTGAGGATTTGATAACCCAATCACTGGGAAGCTAGCCATTGTGGCCACACCCTTGTTCTGTGATGCTGCCAATAAAAGCATTCCGCAGTAAGGACTGGGCCCTTATTATGCAAAGACCCCAGCGGTTCCTCAGAGAGAGGAGTCCCTTAAATCCTGCGACTAGGTACACGTCTGATTAAGGCACGTTACTGTATGACTCCATTGAATCAAACTGCATGAATTATACTCCAGGTATCTGCACCCTTATTGTGCCAAAGTTAATGGGGGCCTTGCCCGTTCTACGCTACTAGTATTCATTATTAATACCCGCACTTAGCAAAGTATTCCAGGTCACTTACTTGCATGTTATATGTCCCACAGCAAAACCCCAGGAGGCGAGGGAATTAATAGGCAATAATCTGTCTTCATGGATATCGCTCCGAAAGGCTTTCCTTCAATTATTAATATCCTATGCATTAAATCTTTCAACTCTCATGTGGCAAATTATGATTTAGATATCGGACGGTCTCCAACAGCATGCCGGTGGCAAATCAGAGTTCCTATAGGCCGGCAAAAGAGGTTTGGAAAAGCAGTACAAGGTATTTAGCTTCAAAGTTGCTTACATGGCTTCAGTTTTATGGGTGCAATTCATATTGCGGAGAATGCGGCCTGCAAGTTCATCAGAAACCACCGTCGCTTTAGGCCTCAGTGATGTCTCTGGTTCCTAGTGTGCTGATACACTGCACTCTCTGGAGTATTGATTCCCTAAACAAAATGGCCGCCTCCGCTGTTTGGAGACGACTGCTGCCTCGAGTTGCAGGCTCCAGTGTCGACCAATGGCATCTCTGGGGCCAGTCAATCTTGTTGCACCAATGAGTAACCACCAATGGTGTGGAAGGTTGTGGCCTTGTTATAGATGCCAGGGACCCCTGTACACCTCTTCCCTTGGAGATTCCTGGCTGCCCCAAGAGACTCTCTCTGCACTTATCCTTGGTATCAGGAGCCGGTTGCTGCATGATAATGTCACCATGTGGCACCTGACTTCTGGTCACTGAGAAGGAGCCAGCATTTTGGTTTAGAACTTGGTGTCCGCACCCCCTAGTGACATCACAGAGTTGTAACAGTGATGTCACAGCCATACACAACTTTGTCTATCTCAGTCTTCTGATCTATCCAATTCCTCTGTTAAATGGGTGTTTTCGAGTGTTACCTGGGCGGCAACATGGTGTTGCGAGTTGCACCATACCTTGAGTTGCCGCATATGGCAAATGCACACCTTTTTTCATCCGAAAGCCGCCCTAGGTGAGGTGTAAGTGCGGACACTCACAGGCAGCAGCAGAAGTCTATTGAAGGTTTACGTGTGGATCACAATCAGGGCCTATGGGCGATACAACACACCCGTCGAGGTTCTGACATAACCTCACACTTAACCAAATCTGTCCCTATTTTGCAACGGAGCTTCAAGCACACTCCTTCAATGCTCCGCTGCAGGAGGAGAGGACAAAGTACAAGGCTTGGTGTACACCCCTGTGTACGGGCCCTAAGGCAGCTGCGAATTACACCCCATTGTATTTTTAGATGCTATACGCCCTACATACACGGGCCATATGGAGATAAAGAGAATTACAATGCCCTTTTTTTCCCCTGTGTATTCTACAGTGTAGAATTAGAGGATAACAAAGTCCTTCCGCTCTATCATTTTCAAAGTCTCTTATAAGCGACAGAGGAATTTCCACGACCGGTCGGGAAACATGTGGAATTGGCAAGTGCCCAGCGCACAGATAATGCAGCTGTCACAGCAGCTCCCAGCTAAATGGGGCAGAATAACCGTGCCTAGGATTCAGCAGAGAACGCACCAAAGTCACACACTGTAAAGTGGACTTGGTTCACGGCATCAGAAATGTGCCTGCCCAGGGATTTCTGTATATGTTGCAGGGTGATCCGGATCCTCCATCCTAATTCCTAGTGACAGTGTTATCTTAGCGGTTATGCGGAGAGAATGAGTGATCTTATACTTATTGTTTTTTTATTTTATTTCAATGAATAACTCCGGACAGAATAAAAGGCCACTGTTCAGTTCACTGATGCCAAGAGCCAGTGAGCATTTAAAACATGTCTTCTTTATTCCATCAAAATAAGTGTTTTTATAACATTGCTTAAATACTCCCCTCCCCCCCCCCCCCCCCCCACGGTGATCAGGATGATAAATCCTAGGATATTAAGCAGTAAATGTGGCCTTAAATGTGGGTTAATGAGGGATGCAGTCAAAATGCCGACGGTCAAAATCCCGACAGGGTCAAAATCCCGACAGGGTCAAAATCCCGAATGGGTCAAAATACCAACAAGGACAAAATCCTGACATCTAAAATCCCGACAAGGACAAAATCCCGACATCTAAAATCCCGACAAGGTCAAAATACCGACATATAGAATGTACAGGTGAAACGGTCAACATGACTTTCGGTCGACAGGTCGCGAGGTCGACATGGGTTTTTTCACTGTTTTTTGACCCGACATAAAATAGTGTGCCGAGCGCAGCGAGACACCGTGCCCGAAGCATTGCCAGCGGCTGCGGTTCACTTCCAACTGTGTTCGTGTCGACATTCGGGTAAAAAAAACAGTGAAAAAACCCATGTTGACCTCGCAACCTGTCGACCGAAAGTCATGTTGACTTTTTCACCTGTACATTCTATATGTCGGGATTTTGTCCTTGTCGGGATTTTGACCATGTCGGGATTTTGTCCATGTCAATATTTTGACCCATTCGGGATTTTGACCCTGTCGGGATTTTGACCGTTGGGATTTCATACCGAATCCGTTAATGAAGCTGTCAGCAGTTGTGACTGTCCCAGTTCACAGACCCAGGCAGAAAAGTAGCCGTGAACACTGATCACCGGAGAACGCTGGCCCTGACAGATCGTTCAGTGGCACATCGCTATGCAGCGCTGTGTGCTGAGCAATACTGAGCTCAGAACGCTCAGCAGCACATCTCCCCATGTGTAGGCCACTTTCGTTTACACGCCTTGGTTGTTTCACGCGTTTTACGACCGGTTTTATTGCGTAAAGCTGGAGTTTGGACTTTTTCTTGTCTGCTCAGGGTTCCAACTCTGGACAGAGTTATCGATGATCTGATGGCAAAGGATAGTGTCTTCTTTGCTGATACTAAGCATCAGGTGTGAATCCTCTGTGGTGAGTGCGGTCTCAATCTGGCTCAACCATCGATGGCTTCTGGCCGATTGTGTAAAATCCACTGATCGATAGTCATCACTAGAGCTGTTTATCACACTTCTAATTTTTCTTTCTCAAATAAGACCTCGTGATTATAGATTGACGTCATTATATCAATCATAAACAAACTGATTGGGAAGTGGACAGAGACGGCTATTACTCTGTCCTGTCATTGTGTTTGTTTATGCCTCTGTTATATATAATCATTCAAATGAAGAAAGCCTTTCATGAGGATAGGCTTCTTCTGCTGCATTTCACACTGTGAATAGTGCCTGCACCTGATCACTCTGCGGGTCTGGACTTGTTCTGCTAATTCCCTGTGCAGGAATGAACACCAGCCTAAGTAGCATTGAGCCACATTTAAGATCCATCGTACATAAGGTTTTCACCCATCCGACATGTTCTGTTTGAGTAACATCGCCTAATGCAGGCTGCAGGTACAGCAGTTCCTGCATTTTCCGAAGTACAAACACCAACTGCTCACAAGGAAAACATGACTCCACGGTGGTAACTGACCGGTTATTCCATAACTGAACGGTGGTAACTGACCGGTTATTCCATAACTGTACGGTGGTAACTGACCGGTTATTCCATAACTGTATGATGGTAACTGACCGGTTATTCCATAACTGTACGGTGGTAACTGACCGGTTATTCCATAACTGAACGGTGGTAACTGATCGGTTATTCCATAACTGAACGGTGGTAACTGACCGGTTATTCCATAACTGTACGGTGGTAACTGACCGGTTATTCCATAACTGTACGGTGGTAACTGACCGGTTATTCCATAACTGTACGGTGGTAACTGATCGGTTATTCGATAACTGAACGGTGGTAACTGACCGGTTATTCCATAACTGTACGGTGGTAACTGACCGGTTATTCCATAACTGTATGATGGTAACTGACCGGTTATTCCATAACTGTACGGTGGTAACTGACCGGTTATTCCATAACTGAACGGTGGTAACTGATCGGTTATTCCATAACTGAACGGTGGTAACTGACCGGTTATTCCATAACTGTACGGTGGTAACTGACCGGTTATTCCATAACTGAACGGTGGTAACTGACCGGTTATTCCATAACTGTACGGTGGTAACTGACCGGTTATTCCATAACTGTACGATGGTAACTGACCGGTTATTCCATAACTGTACGGTGGTAACTGACAGGTTATTCCATAACTGAATGGTGGTAACTGACAGGTTATTCCATAACTGAACGGTGGTAACTGACCGTTTATCCATAACTGAACGGTGGTACATTGACTGGTTATTCCATAACTGAACGGTAGTAACTGACCGGTTATTCCATAACTGAACAGTGGTAATTAACCGGTTATTCCATAACTGAACGGTGGTACACTGACTGGTCTTCCATAACTTAACGGTGGTAACTGACTGGTTATTCCATAACTGAACGGAGGTACACTGACTGGTTATTAAATAACTGAACGGAGGTACACTGACTGGTTATTCCATAACTGAATGGTGGTACACTGACAGGTTATTCCATAACTGAATGGTGGTAACTGACCGGTTATTCCATAACTGTACGGTGGTAACTGACCGGTTATTCCATAACTGCACGGTGGTAACTGACCGGTTATTCCATAACTGAACAGAGGTACACTGACCAGTTATTCCATAACTGAATGGTGGTACACTGACCAGTTATTCCATAACTGAATGGTGGTACACTGACCGGTTTATTCCATAACTGAATGGTGGTACACTGACCGGTTTATTCCATAACTGAATGGTGGTACACTGACAGGTTATTCCATAACTGAATGGTGGTAACTGACCGGTTATTCCATAACTGAACGGTGGTAACTGACTGGTTATTCCATAACTGTAGGGTGGTACACTGACCGGTTTATTCCATAACTGAATGGTGGTACACTGTTATTCCATAACTGTATAATTGAAATAAAACAAATAGATTATTGGCTTTGAAAGAAATTCTCTTCCAAGACCATTGCATAATTCTGTGTTTTAATATTTTGCCGGAAGAGATTTCTATTATTGAATATGAATAAAATGTATTAGATTTAATGTAGTTCCTCAGCTTTGGAATAGTCGGTCTGTACCACGGAGGAGTCATCCTTTTCTTTTGCAATTTTAATTCAATTTTAATTCATGCACGTATCACCCTGTTATTGTATTTTGGTCCACGGTGCACACACTTTATATATGATATTTTACCATTAATAGACACCAGCGCTTTTCATTGGGTAATTGTCTGGAGAGGTTCTTTATTTCTCTTAATCTATCTGTCAATAGGAAAGATTTTTATACTGTATACTAGTAAGCCCGCTTGAAGCAAATGCTTCCAAGGCTAGTCAGCTACCTTGTGATTGCCTCTGTGTATGTGCATGTGTGAGAGAGAGAAAGAGATGTAGTTTCACTCGCTGCCAACAGATGGCAGTGTTTCGGAGACACACAAATGCACACTACACATATATATATAGATGATGGGTATAATGGTCGACTGCAGGGTCGGAAGGTTGACACAACAATGGGAAGGTCGACAGTCATGAGTTTTTCATGTTTTTTGTTGTTGTCCTGAATGTTGACATAGTCGACATGGTCACCGACTAAGTGTACCGCATCCGCTCGCCATGCTACTATATTCTCCTACCACGCCGTAGTGAGGGTAGCCTATCACTGCCTGTCGGCACATGTCGGCACATGTCAGCTCTGAAAAAAACCCGTAACTAATGTCGATCTTCCCATTGTTGGCCTAATGCACTGGTGTCAAACTCATGGCCCTCCAGCTGTTGTTGTAGAACTAGATGTCCCAGCATGCCCCTGCCACAGTTTTAGCAATCCATTATATAAAATCTGGCAAGGCATCCTGGGACGTGTAGTTCCACAACAGCTGGAGGGCCATGAGCTTGACACCACTGGCCAAATGCAATGTCGACCTATTTCAGGTGTCGATCTAAGCTCTGTCGCCCTACAGTGGTCATCCTGATGCCTATATGTGTGTGTGGCAGTATTTATGTGTCCCCAGTATTTACAACAGGAAATGTGGTGCGTACAGTGTGTGACTGCCCTTTGCGCACAGAACCAGCTATGCCGCCAGTAGATTTCTCTTCCTTATTGGCCCATAAACCTTTTAAATCGCTACAACTTGCTTTTTAGCAGAGAAATCCTTCAGCGTAATAAAATCATTAGAACATGAGTCGCCCGGCGATCTCTGCCGACCCTCTCGCTGATCCAGGATCCAGATGACAGCGGAACGATGTCTAGGTCACACATGGAAGAGGGTCGGCAGGATTTTTTTACTTAATTTTTTGAACTTTTGTACTTTACCATTAAAGTTGACTACTATTGGGAAGGGGAACCTGGCCTGAAGCACAGCGAGCCGTGCAAGGGTACGTGGTACATTAATGGAGGGTCTGTGTGCTCAGATCTACAGATTGACACACAAAAAAAACCCATGAAAAACTCAAGTTGAAATTTCCATGTGTCAATCATTTCTATGTCGACATTTCGCTTGTGTCATCCTTTTACCTATGTTGAGCTTGTGCATGTCGACTTACTGGGGTCAAAGTAGACACTGCTGACCTCATTATTGTCGCCCCTATAATCCGGTCTTCCATCTATTCTTTATAGATAGATTTTGGCTGCGGCCGCGCTATTAGCTGTTCTGCCATCTACTCGTACAGTCTGGACTCCAGCGTATGACGTCCGGCAGGACTAGAACCCGCATCGGGGAAGCTGCATTTCCACATGTAGGGGGACATTTACTAAAATGTTTGTTCTATTGAAGATGGGATGTTGTCCATATCAACCAATCAGATCCTACTAATTATTTATTCAGCACCTTCCAGAGCATAATAGATATAATCAAATGGTTGCTATGGGTAACATCCCATCTTCAATAGAACTCCCACCTTAGTGATCATCCTAGCACCCTGCACCTTTGGAAACCTGTGCAGTTCCTCTTTCCTGCCTGATGTGTCTCTCTCTGTTGTGATGTTTCTAGCACAGATTGGTTTGTATCTCCATGCTGAGATACAGACCAGAAGCACCAAACAGACCCATGCAGGAGGAGCGGAACTGCATGGGTTCTGAAATGTTCCTGGTTCTAGAGAGTCACCAGGAATTCCATTGGTGACTCTGCCACCACTGTTTCTGTGCGTTCTGACCTTTAGACTTGAGATCGCCATGATCCATTGATGTATGACGTCTTCTCACACCTTGCTCCCATTATAGATACTCAGGCAGGTATAGATCTGGCAATTGCTCACACATGAGCTGTTATATTTATGGTCCATCTGCTGCAGTAGTCGCCTGTGTGGGCAGCTTAATCCGTCCGGGACCATATGTTTCCCTACCAGTAGATTTACACAAGTGCCTGACGTGTAACACAGAGATAACACCTGCACAACGCCTGCTACTGTAGTGCATCTGTGACCACGTTCTCAGCGGTCGTACAGCAACAACGTTATACACACCATCAGTTATAGTTGGGACTCCTCATCTGGCTTAGTCGTATTCTGTGGTTCCCAGTTCCTTTTGCTGTTGATAAATGACCATTCTGTCTCATTCGCTGCCTACTTAGTTCAGGAGAGGATATCTCCACCCAATCATGTATCTGCAATTCTGATGAAAGCTACAATCTATTGGAATAATACTTGCCAATTGTCATAGTATTTCCTTATAGCCCTGGTGTTAGGATTGGTGGGCACACGCTGCAACTCCTCCTCTTCCTCCTCCTCCTCCTCCTCCCCAGTTTCTTGGTTCTTGTTGAGGCCTCCGCTCCTGCTGGAAGCCTTCTGATTTGTACAATGCACTCTATGATGAGGATAGATTATATTTATAGTAATAGTTTATAGTAGTTGCAGTCCTCTTCTACAGTGTGTCTTATCTTCGTAATCTGGTTCTGACAGCTGCTTTGGACCCTACTCTCTATCTGGGATGCAGTTAATATCCCGGCGGTCGGGATCCCGGCGTTCAGAATCCCGACCACCGAAATACCGACATATTCTCCCTCCGTGGGTGTCCACGACACCCCTGGAGGGAGAATAAATTAGTGTGCCGAGCGTAGCGAGGCACCGTGCCCGCTGCGTGGCGAGCGCAGCGAGCCCGCAAGGGGGGGCGATCCACGTCCCCCCCTTGTCGGCATTTCGGCTGTCGGGATTCCGGAGTCGGGATTCTGAACGCCGGGATCCCGACCGCCGGGATTCAGTACTGAATCCCTCTATCTTGGTCCCTGACTTACACATTGGGCTTGGACAACTACCGTATCAACCATGGGGTTCTCCCTGGAAGCTGCCAGATAACTGACCTAGAGCCATCTTCTCCTTGCCATTGTGAGACCCTTGTGCGCTGGTACTATTGATTGATAGGTACCTGGTATACAGTATATCTATTTAGAAGGTCCGCATCGGAATATGCCTCTAATACTATATAGGTGATTTACAAGTGCAGCCGTTGTCCGTAGCAACCAACTAAATTCTCTATCATTTATTTAATACATTCTATAAAATAATAGAACTAGATTTTAATTGACCGCCATGGGCAACATCTGTTCTTGCCTATGTGCCTAAAATCTGGGGGCAACAAAGTAGCAGGGAGCTTCTTTCACTGTACGTAAAAAGAGTGCTCCCCAAGGGTGAGAACCATAATCAGCTGGGTGTAAGAGGTCAATTCCATGAACTTGATATGTGCCGTCACGGTTGCCGTTGTGGTTGGGCAGTCACATGCTGCAGGAAAGAAATGCGATTGGTTCTCACACTCTCACATCTGTACCGCAGTTTGAGTATCGTAACTTCACTGATTACAGCAATCCACTTCGAATATGGTGTTCGTGTTGATAAGGTCTGAAGTCAAACGCCTTTATGCAGGACAGCCCGTCATTAGGTACCTGGCCATCCCACCAGCCTGTGGTGAAACTGTTCTTCTACAGAGGCGCAACTACCATATTGTGTACTTGGGTTGGAGTGGTGGAGGGGGGCCAAATTCAATTTTTGCACCAGGGCCAACCACTCACAAGTTCTGTCACTGGTTCTTCAGTTATGGCAGGTTGTTGAGTGCGGCCCGACCCTCTGAGAATTGCTCGTCTAGGCACACGTGCATGCATGTCCCGGGGAACCCAGTAGCAGCCTCGTCTCTGTTCTTCTTGAATGAGAGACGGAATGCCAGCAATTTAGTTTTTGTACTCCTAGTAATCGCTTGCGTGACATTTCTTGGCTCCTGTACAGAATCATTTATAAAAGTCTCTAATGTGACATTACCTCATACATGTACAAAGCAGCTGGCCGGGTACTGGGAATAGCAACGTGCAGGGTTGGGTGCTGCAGCACCTGAGTCACGGTCCCCACACCCCCCCCCCCCCCCCCCCCTTTCATGTCTTGCTGCTAGCACCTGGGACACACTGTCATTCTGCTGGGTGTGGTGTCACAGAGGGCGCCGCCCATCTGGTGTGTCATACCTGTCAGGCCTGGCCAGTCATAACCCTTTACGCACTGGGGGGGTGGTAACTGTTTCTGCAAACTCTTTCTATTTATACCTGGTTCTGTGTGATAGCAGTTGGGCGTTCCCAGCCAGATTCAGCTGCGGCTGTAGTTTGGAGTGAACTTCGGCCTGGATTGTGGGCGCGTCAGGTTGCTGGAAGGTGGTGGATAAAATTCAGTGGTACAGCTGTAGGCTGTGCAGTGATCTCACTTCTATGACATGCACGGGTTGCGCTTAACGTTTGCATAATACGGCCATAGCAACAAGCATTTCCATACTGTTTTAATTGTATGCATCTTCTGCTACAGGACAGGCAGTGCCAGTGGGGTGCGCTCCATACAGTAATGGCATGCTATTTAATTATATGAGCAGTGGTAATGAATGATGATGTCAATTTTTCTATTCTCATATTTAACATATAGGGTTAGATTCAGCTTGACTCGGTCCCCGGCGTGACCCATGTTGCGAATATATGCATGTGCAGGGCCGCAGTACAAACTCCTTCAGTGACTATCCCAGTCGGCGAGGCGTTCGTACAGAGCGGTGCGGACAGGGGGCTGCAGCACGGTGATGCCCACAAAACCGGTGGGCGTCCCCATGTGAATGCAGGCGTGCAGAAGCCTGCACGGGGAGGGGCCTGAAATCACAGGATGACAGCGCCAAGCCCCTGTTCGGCCATCTCTGGCCCAGACTGACTTTGATCTGCGAGCCTGTACACGTATGGCCGAATGCGAATGGATGTGTCAATGAAAACATTAGCTCAGCGCCAGGGGGCGGGCATTTGCGCGCCTGGTGTGCGCTCAGAAAGTAGCGATGATTTTCAAGCTGATTCGGGCCCATAATGTACTGTGTACATGATGGGAACAGATACTGTGAGCTGCTGGGAAGCGGTCATCTATTAGAATGAACTTAGGTCTACAGTCATTAGGTCGACCCCACTAGGTCGACTGGCAGGAAGGTCGACCTGACTTAAGGTCGACATGGGCCAAGGTCGACATGACTTAAGGTCGAATTTGCATAAAGGTCGACATGAGGAAGGTCGACTGGTCATAAGGTCGACATGGGTTTTTCACTGTTTTTTGAGCCGACAGGCGGTATTTCATGCCCTACCATCCACTAGGGCGTGGTGGGAGAATAAAATAGTGTGCCGAGCGCAGCGAGGCACCGTGCCCGAAGCATCGCGAGTGATGCGAGGGTCCGATTCTCATTGCCAACTGTGTCCATGTCGACTGTGTCGACATTCGGATCAAAAAACAGTGAAAAACCCATGTCAACCTTATGACCAGTCGACCTTCCTCATGTCGACCTTTATGCAAATTCGACCTTAAGTCATGTCGACCTTGGACCATGTCGACCTTAAGTCAGGTCGACCTTCCTGCCAGTCGACCTAGTGGGGTCGACCTAATGA
>NC_139217.1:454916675-455030733 GCF_055691185.1 Crinia signifera
TATAAAATCCAGTGATATTGTGTTTCGCATCTTCATAAATAGACCTCTCAATCTTAACTGAACCAATTGTTCATCGGGCTCGCTGTGTGTGTGGCGAGGGTGGAACGTTTTACTCAAACTAAGGGGTAATTCAGTCCTGCTTGCTAGGCTGCGTAGATTCGTTGCCTAATGAGCAGGTAAACGCTGCCCCATCGAACGCACGCCCCACCTCTCAGCCCTACGATGCAAACGGATGTGTACGCTTACACATCGGCTCGCATGCGTCTGTACGGAGGAGAAATTATTCGATGGTTACTGACCATCGAAAGATTTCTCCTCTGTTCGTAAAGAATAGTAGGCATATGCTTGCTTTTCTGATGAGTACGGCCATGAACGCTGGATGGACCGCTGCCTGTCGCACAATTGGCGATTGCACTGGTGGCTGAAAAAATTGCGCTTGCTTGGGGGATTTGCACATGCGCATTATCGCACATGCGCAGACCCCACTATCGGGCATGTGCCTGAATTCGGCCTGTGTGAACAGGTCTGAATCGGCCCCCTAAGTGCCAACCCCCCAAAAAATCTGTGGTGTGCCAAGCATGATGTACTGTACAATTTCGGGATGGATGTGCCCAACACATGGACCTGCTGTGCTCTGTGTAATCTCCCAGCATGTAGCGGCAGTTGCTCACATATTTGCCCACTCTTGGCATCTCCATGGCTGGCACATTCCCGATATGTGGTACAATGTAAGGTACCTCCCTGCTCAGTATGGTAATTGGATGCCATTCCGGCTGAGGCAAGGTACTACGGGGAGGGAGGTTGAGGTGGCATCGCCCTTGCATGCCTGAAATGCTTTGCATGCCCTCTGGGTGAATTTCCACAGTAGCCATGACACAGATGCCCCAGGTCGAAATTTGGACTTTTTCAAATATATGTATAGCCTACAAGATTGGTTCAACCCAGGACCCCCCACGCAGTTCATGTTTTCCAGGTCAGCTGTGGATTTTTAAACTGTGACCGTTGGTTGTACACAGCGCTCCTGCCAGGTGACCTGGAATACATAGCGTGTGTGTGTGGGGTCCCGAGGACCGAGTTTGGCCTCCAGTAACAAACTGCTCATTTATGTAGACAGGAGTTATGGACCCAGGCTTTTCGCTGACCCTCCTCATGTTCTCTATAAACATCACTACCCCCTTGTGTCCTTTTAATCTTTTAAAAGGGGTTTAATAGAGAGAGATCCTTATACGTCCCATCTCTTACACCTGGAACATGCAGGCGTGCGATGACCAATGTCTCGTGTGGCGCACATCTGGGCAATGCTTCCGTACATATGTTCTGATCGGCCTTATGATGGCGAATGTTTGCAAGCCTGCCTACTGTCATGTTAGGGGAAACCCTTCATTCATTCCGGGAGTATAAACGTGACGGGAACATTTATCCTGGTGCTTCGCTGCCACAGACTGTTGCTCAGAGCAGCAGCAGACGCTCGTCCGCCGGCGACAGACTGATAGGGATTAGTGATCCTTGCTTTGTCATGGTTTACAAGCAAAATGTGCCGGATTAACAGGACCTCCAGATGGCCTGGGATTTATATCTGCAATTGTTAATATGTCTTTGTTTTCTTCTTTGTCTATGTTTGAAATAGTTTTTGAGACTATGGGGGTTATTCAGACCTCATCGCTGATAAATTGCAGAGTCCTGCGATCAGGGTGTATGCCGCCCAGTCAGAGTGTCATCCCTTAATAGGGTCCACCTAATGACCGTATCCTGACCACTATTGGTCAACTGTGACTATGTTGACACCTGGAAATGGTCAACAAACCATAGGTTGGCATTGACTGAAGGTTTTCACATTTGTTTTGGTGCATACCGACTTTGTTCTTACTTTACTATCCAAGTGGTCATGGAGTGAGAATATTAATGTGTGACGAGCACTTATACTCCATGTCCACAAAAAAAAAATCACTTGAACGTTAAGCTTGTGTACATTTTCTGTCAATGTCGACCTTGGATATGGTGACCATTTATAGGTGTCAACTTAGTCAATGTCTAACTAATTTGGTGGTGCCTAGTAAATTCTGTGGCCCTGTGGCAAGCTGCACTCCCATGCATAGCCGCTATACAGGACAGATATTACAGGGCACGGCACATGGAGATCCAGGAGACCAGGCCATCGCTCCTGTCTGGGTCAGCTTGCCATTAATCTCATGGTTGCCTAACCTCCCGGAATGGCCGTGATTCTCCCGAAACTCTGGTCCCCCTTCCACCCCCGGAAAGGAGAGCTCACTGGATACCCGCGGCTGTGTTAATCACCCGTGATTTGCGGCTTTACGGGGGAGGGTGGGGATAAAGATGCAAATAGCATCGTTTACCCCCCCCCCTCAAAGACCCACGGATTGTGGGATTTGCAGGACGGGGGGGCCTTGATGACGTCTACATCAGCCCCCCCCCCAAAGTGCTGCAGACAGTCTCCTCTCCAGGCTTCTCCCAGAGAGGAGACTTTAATAGTAGGCGACCCTGATTAATCTGCGTGATTTACGTTCCAGTAGTCTTCATCAATATGATTCTCCTTCTGTCCTGGTTCCTGAGTAATTTAATGGCCTTCACAAACATTTATATTGCTTTGTATTACATGTATATGTGTCAGCACTGACTGTGAGCCAGAACGGAATGTTGCTCTAATGACAACTAGAAATTCCATAAATACATATGAATATGTAAATGCGCGCGTGTGTGTGCGTGTGTGTGTGACAATGGCAGCAATATTCATATGATGGTGATCTCAGAGCTCCTTGTAAACTAAAAGCAGTGACATGTCTGTGAGTGGCCTCAGTGGAGAAGAATATTGGCCTACATGGAATAAGCCCCGATTTGCCAGGCAGGGGGTGGTCTGGAGGTAGGGGGGCCGGGTGACCTCCCAACAGTCGGGGTTTTACTTCAAAGTAGGATCTATATTGCAGTGTAAAAATAAAGCAGTCAGTGTTTTCCCTGCACAGAAACAAAATAACTCACCCAAATCTAATTCTCTCTGCACATGTTACATCTGCCCCACCTGCAGTGCACATGATTTTGTCCATTTCAGAAGGAATTTGCGTTTGCGAGTGAACCAGAATAAGGGCCATTGTCGATAACTTTGAAAGAAGAGGTGCGGAAGTGCTTTAGAAATACTCTTTTTCTACAGGATCCCCCCATTTCCTTTGACAATGCCTGCCCTTAGATGAGTTTCCTGTTCTATAGGACTTGCCTATGTTGGGGAAATGGGTGCCGGATGGGGTCCCGACAGTCATTTACCCGACGCCGGGATCCCGACTGTTAAAACACTGACAGACGGGTTCCCGACACCACCGTCTATTCTCCCTTGTGGGGGTCCATGACCCCCATAGAGGGAGAATGGAATAGGTGGCGAGTGTAGCGAGCCACCGTGCCCGCAGCGAGACCGCAAGGGGCTTTGTTGCGCTCGCCATGCTGTCTGAGTCCGGCCAGTCAGGCTAATGACTGTCGGAACCCTATACTACACCCGGGGAAATCACATGGACATTTAGACTCGGAGCCATCGATAGGTTGTACTACTATATTGTTATTTTAGCCGATATCACACTTTTTTTTTCTTTTTTTGTGTTACTACTCTGTAACTTGTGAGACAATGACACACTGGAATGCTACCGTACTGTACCTTTTTATTTTGACAAAACATTATAAATTTTGGACCTTATTCTACAGTACAGAAGACTGTACTGTAGCGGTAGGTGCTGGTGAGTGATAGGAGATTGTACTGTATTGTAGCGGTAGGTGCTGGTGAGGGATAGCAGACTGTACTGTACTGTACTGTAGCGGTAGGTGCTGGTGAGGAATAGGAGACTGTACTGTAGTGGTAGGTGCTGGTGAGGGATAGAAGACTGTACTGTAGCGGTAGGAGCTGGTGAGGGATAGGAGACTGTACTGTAGCGGTAGGTGCTGTTGAAGAAAAGGAGACTGTACTGTATTGTAGCAGTAGGTGATGGTGAGTGATAGCAGACTGTACTGTACTGTATCCAGAGATTGTCACCCCTGTATCAAGGATTTGTCATACCCAGAGCTGTGAATGGGATCGTATGTGATACATCGTGACCGCATACGGTGTACGGCATGCGATCGAGTCACCGGGTCAATTGCCAGGGTATTGCCTGCAGGCGGATATTGAAGGCGGGCACCTTCATTTGCTGATAACACTTCCCGGTAATCCGTTTTCTACCATTACTGTTACTGCTAGCTTAAGTGCCCCCTTTTTGGGGTCCAGGATGAGTTCCCCTCATTTTAGGCAATTCTCTCAATTCCTGTTTTTTTTATAAGAAAATAGCTGCAGCCTCCCGATAAGATGTAATTTCTAATTGAATCGCATTTCTCGGGTGTGCGCTCTTTGGCGATGTGCGTATGCAAGTTTCATGGTGCGGGTTGTAGTTTATATTAACATCCATATAGTCTTTATATTATTGTTATGGTTGTTCTAGCTGGTGCTCATATCTGCGCTGCCATGAGTCACAGTCCCACAAGGGCGAGAGAGGTTTTCAGACATCAGGTGTAAAGTTTTGCAGAGACGCTGCGAGTCCTAGAGGAGAACACATTATACGCCCACGCTCCTCAATGCAGTATACTGTACAATTCCCATTTGCCTGAAATATGTCCTGCATCCAAGTGTTCCTGCTCTTCTGTTGCAGAGCAATTACTCTGCCCGCACTGACGGGGAAACGTACACGCTGGATGTGGATGCAGACGTAACCCTTGCCCCAGTCTTATTAAGCCACTCCTAACCTATGGTACCGGCTCGTGGTGTCCACTACAGTGGACGTTTATTGCATTTACAGTTAATGGGATCCCAGCAGAGTTGAAAGTAAATTGGGCGAAAAAAATAAATGTGCATTAATATAGCGAATTTCCTTATCTATACAGAACCGTGGTGCCTGTAGCTTCTTAGGCCTCTGCACCCCACTTCTGCCCTTTCATTCGTAAAAGCTGAGGCGCCAAAATTTTATTTATGCGCTCATTTTCTACCATGAGTAATCATGCAAGATACTTTGTGCATTCAGCTTAAAGTTAGCCGCATAGTAAAGAAGGGGGAGGGGAGAATGTTTGGGAGATACTAGTGTATTAATATTCTGGGACCGGATCCGTGAATCCAGCAGTGCTGGGGGAGCAGAGAGGCTGTGTCCGTGCGTCAGGCAGCCGGTGAGAGCTGGAGAAAGAGAACCATTGTAGGAAAGCCCCATTGGTGTGCGGCGTCCAACCACAAGCATAGGTGGTGTTGTGTACTTTGTCTCTCTGAAACAACTGACTAACCGCTAATGGTTAATAGGTTACAATCTGCCATATTTCATGCGTAAGTACAGTATGAACCAAGGAAGGAAAAGGAAACTCTGGAGGTCATTCAGGTTGACTTGCAAATCTTTGCCAGTCAATTAAATGCCGCACCCGCCGCACGTACCCGCACTCATGCTTAAACATCCATTTGCTGCATGCATGCGGGAACAAAATCATTAGATGGTCGCCAACCGTCACGGGTGAATTTCCATGGGAACGCCCAGCATCTCATTGGAATGCTCGTGTTGACCTTAGCTGTGTGGCCAAGCTGCAGTTCCAAAAAGGATACAGGTGTGTAACTGCGCTAAAAAAACACTTGTACAGTTATACGATATGCATGTATAGTAATTGAATAACCATAAATAAAAACCACAAAGTTATACATGGGAGATATTTTAAAACAACTTTTAGTGCATTGAAATATAATCACCCAGAGTAGTCCGTCCGGTAGCGGTGGTAGGTTTATGTCCGGTGAACAGTCTGGAATATCACCTGCGATAGGACTCAAGAACTCTCTCTTTATGGCCAAAGGAGGTGGTGCGCCTCTTGTGGAGGTTAGCTGCAGTGCAGCAGAAAGTTCCTCAATGAGTTGACGGCCAAATTGGCTGTTTTATTTCTGGTATTGGTGAGTCTAAAACAGCATGAGGTGTCCAAATTCCGGGGTTGCTTTGGTCATCAGCTTTAGATTATTTTTTCAGTGGGTTTCAACAGTGGGCCAGCACTTTAAACCAAAGCGTTTCGCTGCCTGAATGCAGCTTTATCAAGGTTTCATACGTTTCGCTGTGCTTGGTCACAGGGGGCTTGTGAGCTGCAAGTTTTATTGCATCTGCTGCACTTTACAATCCCCATAGGGAAGTGAGCATTTGTGAGTGAACAGGGGAGCGAACCAATTGGGGGAAGGGTGGGAGTCAGGCTGCTGTTGCTGATGTACAGATGCTGCGTCAATGGCAATTAAATTCCCCCCACTATAGGTAGATAATGTTTTGATGTGAGTACGAATTGACTGCCCGTTTTTCTTCCTTATAATGATGCAGCAAACTATCTCCAGGAATACATTACCGTTTACCTTTCTTTTCCTATAGTATGATAAGTTTCCATCAGCAAAGCTTCCAAATAAACCAATATAAACTAAATTAACACAGAGCCTGTAACTCGTTGTGGACCCTCTGTCTGATAAGATAGGCAGCATTGTATATAATGTGAACTTGTTAAGGACAATTTATACTGTGTTCATATGCAGCTTAATATAGGATCCCACAATACGTTGTTTAATTAAACCCCATTCACACCACAAAACAAATTAATTGTTAAAGCTTTTCAACCCGGTAATTTGCCGGGAAACCCGGGTTTTTTGGTGGTGTAAAAGGGTCAACACGGGTCTTAAATCCCGGCACTCCGACCCTGCTCTTGACCAGGGTCAGAGTGCCGGGATTTAAGACCAGTGTTGACCATTTCATACCACCAAAAAACCCGGGTTTTGCCGCAAATTACCGGGTTGAAAATCTTTAACCCGGTAATTTGCGGGTGGTGTGAATGGGGTCCGGCTGCACCCGGCAAAATTAGCCGGCACTAAAAAATACCGGGTAATTGCAGGGTGGTTGGTGTGAAAGGGGTATTAGTATCCTCCTGTCATAAATAGTGAATGCTAATGTTACAGTGATTAGTAGGTCTGTCAGTAGACTCGTCCTATATTACTAGTATTTTTATATTATTTTATAACCTCTGCAACAAATGGTTCTGCGCTTTATTTAAGGGATGGAATGTTATAGACTTTTATATAAAGCAGCGTACCGTGTCTGAGCTATATATCAGTGACCACTCCCCTGTGGCGGTGATGTCTGCCTGCGCGCCTCTCGCAGGATTCAGAAAATATCTCCGCAGTAGTGGTTGCTATGGGAAACACGCACTTCATTATCTCACATTCATTGCCATTTGGAAAATAGGAACTTTGTCTGTAAGATCCATGTTATTACCTGGCCGAGCTGGTTTTGAGACCTGTTACGAGCACACTACTGATCTTTGTACTCCTTTTGTAATGCCCAATATAGTTCTATATTGTTTGTAGTGTAGGAAGCCTCTGACATAGCTGTGCTTTCAGGCAAACACGCCTTCCATTGAGAACACGTCCTGTAGTCCATAGTAAATATGATAAATGGTCTCTAAAGTTTTGTGGGCTAATAAAAAGTAAAACATCTTATTTGCTACACAGGCACCAACTAGGGGGCTGATTCAGGACTGCCCCGATGTGCAAACCCCAGCAGCAAACGGCTTTGGCGAGTTACAGAAGCGAGGAGACGTAGATTTCGGGATGAGTGGCCGGAGCTATTCAAAAAGCCGGCGCTGTAAACCTGTAACTATGGATTTCTGCTTGTACCCCCCCCCCCCCCCTGAGGTTGGCAGCAGAAATCCTAGCTAACTAGTGTCACAGTGCCATTCGTGGTCTTACCATGTGCAGTAGCAGCATCATGCCTGACGCTTATGTTGGAAAATGCCGTTTCCCACTTCTAAGCTGCGGCCAGTAGTTCTGGTAAGTGGCATCTCCCAACGTAAGTGCTGGACACTGTGCAGTCAATTGAATAGCTCTGGGTACTCCTCCTCAAAGTTACATCCCTTGTTTCTAATTCAACCCACCCCCCATCCAGCTTTTGGGTGTTGTGTAGGAATTCATCAGTCTATGGGTTTGATTCATTTGATCGCTATGTGAACTTGAGTCAGATCTGATTGCAGATGACTATTAGTAGATAGTCACCACCCACACAGACCGAAAACCAGCCCTGTGCCTTCTGCGAATGAAAAGCTCCCCGGGAGGACTCACATACGATATAGCACTTGATGTGCCATTTTTACATGCAATAAATCACTTGCGATGATGTGTCCCCAGGGAAAAGTTTCCTGCTGGGAAAGTTAAATGGTCAAATGAATGTGCGGCTGCTAATTTATTTGAATGGGAGTTTTGACATCTCTCGCCTGCCCACGTCTATCCCCAGAGGATGGAGAGCACCTCTACTGCCCGGCACTTCCCCGCTCTGCAGACTATAGGTATGTGCCAGTGGTGTTCTGTTCCCTGGGTGTCTCTGAACTGCGAACGCTGGAGAAATCATTCAATGGTCGCCGATTGCAGGCGTGCAGTGGGGGGAGGGAGTCCGCTTGTGTGGTGGGGGAGGGGGGTGCAGCACTGTGGGCAGCGGCTGATGGACTCGCAAAGCTGCGAATTTCGCAGCCTTGCTAGTCAAATAAGGTTCTTAATGTATGGCGCTGGCATTCTGTGCGGTCATGGAGACACACAAGGATGGAGACACACATGGATGTTGCAGAGTACGCAGTTGCTGAGACTATTGTGGTGACTGCGGCGGTTGTCTCTGTTCTCGCAGTTCAGTCACTGGAAAGGATCACTGCTGTGTCACCATAGCGACTACATCGGAATCCAGTCCATTTAATCCTGCCGCCATTTTCTTGTGCTATTCTATAAACAGCAGAGTAAGACATCTGCAATTCCGGGGCAAAATAGGGTGTCTTTGGCAGCATTTGCTACTAATTTAATCTACCCCATACCCGCACATTAAGGGATGAACTAGCTACCCCCCTACATTATATCTTTAGCAAGTCACTATCGTCAGGTATAGTACCAAAAGATTGGAGAATAGCAGAGGTAGTGCCAAAAAAGGAAAAAATAAAGATCCCGCTAATTACAGACACGTTAGTTTAACATCAACTGTGGGTAAACTATTTGAAGGATTTTTAAGGGATGGTATCCAGGAATATTTAGACCATCACCGTCTACTCAGTACTAACCAACATGGGTTTATGAAAAATCGTTCATGCCAAACTAATCTACTTGGTTTCTATGAAGAGGTTAGCAAAAACCTCGATAATGGAAATGCTGTAGATGTGATTTTCCTAGATTTCGCTAAAGCATTTGATACTGTCCCACACAAGAGATTGATTATTAAAATGGAGAACCTAGGATTGGGTGAAAATATCTGCAGATGGGTAGGGAATTGGCTATGTAATAGAGAACAGAGTGGTTGTGAATAGTGCCGTATCAGATATGATACCGGTACTAAGTGGAGTGCCCCAGGCTTCGGTTTTGGGGCCCATTCTGTTTAACATTTTTATTAACGATTTTGGGATAGGGTTACTCAGCAATGTATCCATCTTTGCGGACGATAAAAAACTTGGCAAAGTCATCAAATTATCAGAAGACATCACCATGCTTCAAAATGATCTTGCAATTCTAGATGAGTGGGCAAAAATATGGAAGATGAGGTTCAATGTAGATAAATGTAAGGTTATGCACCTTGGGAGACACAACCAGTGTGCAAGTTACAACCTTAGCGGAGAGGAACTGGGTAATTCCATACTTGAAAAGGATCTAGGAGTCCAAATAGACAGCAAACTGGGATGTAGTGCCCATTGTAATGTAGCTACAAAAAAAGGCAACAAAATTCTGGCATGTATTAAGAGGGGAATGGAAACTAGGGACTCAAGGGTAATTATGCCACTATATAAAGCATTGGTGAGACCTCACCTCGAGTACGGAGTGCAGTTCTGGGCCCCACACTATAAAAAGGACATCATAGAATTAGAAAAAATCCAAAGGCAAGCAACAAAGCTTATTAGGGGAATGGAGAATTTAAGCTACGAGGAGAGATTAAGCAATTTGGGACTATTTACATTGGAAAAGAGACGTTTAAGGGGGGACATGCTCAACATGTACAAGTATATCAAGGGCCAATATAAGGAACTGTCACACACCCTCTTTTTTACTAGAAAGGAATCTAGGACGCGAGGGCATGAGTATAGATTACAAGAAAAAATATTTCATTCAGCTAGTAGAAAGAATTTATTTACGGTCAGAACAGTCAAACTCTGACTGGTGGTAACGGCTGGCTCATTAAATGCGTTCAAGGCAAAGTTGGACAAACATTTACTGGAGAAAAACATCCATGGGTACAAATAAGAAATATAATCTGTCTGTAAAATATCAGAAAGAGGGGGTACCACTAAATTAGTGGAAGATTGGGCGCTAATTAGTATCAAATACAGAAAAAATAATTATTTAACTTGTAATAATTTAAAATCTAGTAAATCTATATTTTAGCTTGCAGTTCTCCCATGTGTATCAGTGTGGATACACCTGATCTGTCTATTGCCCGACTTTTTAGGGTACAGGTTCTAGACAGATACGAATATAGACAATATAAAAACAAAGATGGAGTATCTGCGCTGTTTTTAAGTATCTATTTGCACCATGGATGAAGTCACTTCACATACACAATTTTAGTCTGTTTTTAAATAATGATTTTCATTTATTTGTATAATAAAAAATAAATGGTACTTGTGAGTTATCCGGGCTCCCGATTTTGGTACTTGCGATTTGCATGCGATATCGCATGCGATATCGCATGCGATTTGCATAAGATTTGCTATTCATTTCATTACCCCACTATCCCCAAAGTGTGTCTATCAACGTGAACCCGAAGCGTGGCGAGCGCAGCGAGCCCGCGAGGGGCGGCGGTACGCGTCCTCCGACCTTTTCATGCCCTACTATCCACTAGGGCGTGGAGTGAGAATAGAATAGTGTGGCGAGCGCAGCGAGCCACCGAGCCCGAAGCGTGGCGAGCGCAGCGAGCCCCGCGAGGGGACGCGGACACCTTCACAGGTATCCGCGTGCCCTTGCGGGCTTCACAGGTGTCCGCGTCCCCTCGCGGGGCTCGCTGCGCTCGCCACACTATTCTATTCTCACTCCACGCCCTAGTGGATAGTAGGGCATGAAAAGGTCGGCGGACGCGTATCGCCGCCCCTCGCGGGCTCGCTGCGCTCGCCACGCTTCGGGTTCACGTTGATAGACACACTTTGGGGATAGTGGGGTAATGAAATGAATAGCAAATCGCATGCTAAATCGCATGCAAATCGCAAATCGCATGCGATATCGCATGCGATATCGCATGCGATCTAGTACCAAAATCGGACGCCCAGATAACTCACAAGTACCAAATAAATAAAAAATAAATAAAAAATTGATCATATAAAATACAGTACAATTTTATAGGCGGCCACCTACAGATATATAAGATAGTATTATAACAACTGCATAACAATTTTATATATCATGCAATCGATTTATATATATATATATATAAAGAATTTAATCACACATATATATATATAAGGAATAAAATAAATATAAAATAAATAATGAAAATATACAGTGTTATACTTTGTAATTTATAGCCCTGGGATAGATGATAGAGAGATAGAACGAAGGCTTTACTTCCGGTCGGGGCCGGGGATGGTCGCACACACGCGAGCTCCCATCCACCGGAGCTTACATCCCCGGCCCCCAGAGCAGCGGGGAGACGCAGACGGGGGAGGACGGAGGGGAAGATGAAAGGTGACCTGGCGGCAGCTACCCGGCTTCCGACGGCACGGTCACGGTGTCCACCCTCCCGGCCGCACCGCCATGGCCCGGCACGACCGATACACAGCAGCGTGACCTCTACTGCGAGGTCAGCGCCAGGGAAGCTAGGGAAGCTTCCGATCGATCACAGACGGACCAAATACCACCGCCGCCGCCGAAGACACCCGCGGCACGGAGCTGGCCCCCGGGAAGACGCTGGTTCAGGGCTCAGGAGGGAGGACCTGGCGGCATGATCACGAAGACGGCTGCGGACCCCCCCCCCCCCGGCGCCCGGCTGACCCACATATGAGAAGCGATCAGGCCGCAGGCCCCAGCTGCTGATCCCCAGCACCAGAGGCTGCAGAAGTCATTTTTTATGCCTCTGGCGTCGCCCTCCAGGGAGGAGGTACGTCTGGTCCATTGGATCTCAAGCCAGGGAGGGCCCAACTCCAGCCCTAGGCCCCACTGACTCCATCAGGCCCCAGTGACTCTTTCTCCCCCCCTCCCCCACCCCCCCTGCTCCCCCTCCCCCACCCCCCTGCTGGCTCTCCACGCTGTTCCCCTACAGGAAGCTGGCGCCGCAAATGGCTGCCTAGGATCTGTGCACTCAGCATATGTAACCCCCTGTGTACCCTGTGTTTCCCCTGTGTGAAAACTGTACTGTCCCTGCTATAACTGCGGTATCTTTGCTCATACTGTTACCACCCAGCTGCTGCAGCGACCAGTGGCGCCGCTGATGGCTGCCTAGGCGCTGTGCAGCTTGGCAGGTATATGTTCTCTGTGTGATACTGTACTGTCCCTGCTTATATTGTCACCTACCTGTCTGCCGCAGCGACCAGTGGCGCCGCTGATGGCTGCCTAGGCGCTGTGCAGCCTGGGGGTATATGTTCTCTGTGTGACACTGTACTGTCCCTGCTTATATTGTCACCTACCTGGCTGCTGCAGTGACCAGTGGCGCCGCTGATGGCTGCCTAGGCGCTGTGCAGCTTGGCGGGTATATGTTCTGTGTGATACTGTAATGTCCCTGCTCATATTGTCACCTACCTGGCTGTGCGGTGCCTAGGCGCTGTGCAGCTTGGCGGGTATATGTTCTCTGTGTGATACTGTACTGTCCCTGCTTATATTGTCACCTACCTGGCTGCTGCAGCGACCAGTGGCGCCGCTGATGGCTGCCTAGGCGCTGTGCAGCCTGGTGGGTATATGTTCTCTGTGTGACACTGTACTGTCCCTGCTTATATTGTCACCTACCTGGCTGCTGCAGCGACCAGTGGCGCCGCTGATGGCTGCCTAGGCGCTGTGCAGCTTGGCGGGTACATATTCTCTGTGTATACTGTACTGTCCCTGCTATACAGCTGTGCTACTCGATGAGCATGTGTTGCCAGCAAGAAATGTGTCTGTAACCTATGTAATGCCTCTCCCCCCCCTTTATCCCTGCTTGATGCTGCACTGTATATCCACAACAAATTCCGAGTGTGCGCAAGCACACCTGGCCAATAAAGTTGATTCTGATTCTGATTCTGATTCTGATTCTGATAGCGAAAGCAGTAGACTCAGTCCATGTATCTAGAATTCTGGACAGAGTATATGTTTTCTGAAGAAAGACTGAACTGGACGGGTCATAATTTTCATATATACCCTAATAGTCTTTGATTGTAGATACAGTCCTTTCCAATTAAAGATAGAATACACGTGAATATTTGTGTGCACAATCTTGTGCCTTTGGTTGGTTTAAGGATATATAGCTTGGGGAAAAGTGAATTATACAGTGGTGCGTCTCTCACCTGCACGGGCTGTGCATGAATATCTGTCCCGGCAGCGGAGTGTCTCTCTGCACACACTGCGCTCAGATGTCTGCGCTAGTGATGGAGTGTCCCTCCGGTGAGCGGGGTGGTCGGGGAGGACACCGCGTGGATGTTGTTGGCTGGCGTCTCACTCACCCGTATGGTTGGAACCGGACAGCTGGCGCTGCTCTCACCTGCGCCGCTGTATCACCTTTTTAGAGTCATCATTATTATTACCATTATTTGTTTTTTATAACTATATGTAGAATTATGTCTGTTGTTTTATTTATGATAGCACTAATATAGTGTGCATAATGTGATTTAGAAAGCCCTGTGGATCACGGAAGAGAAAGCACACAAGAGGCTAAAATGAACAGACACACCTGTGTCACTTTCTTATCCAATGAGATTGGAAAATCAATTTGTAGCTGGGTATAAAAAGCCACACAGAGCAAACTAATATCACTCTTTGAAAAAGCCCTCTGATAGGGCGAAACGCGTTAGAGGTTCACCCAGCTTACAGCCTTTAAACTCTGAAGAAAAATTATTTGCCTGGATCCTGATTTATCTCCCATGTCCACCACCATCAGCACAATTTGAATGGGAGAAACACAGACCAAGCTATACGTCATCACGTCCTCCAAGCTGCTAGGAGAACTCCGGTGAGAAGCAGGTGATACAGCGGCGCAGGTGAGAGCAGCGCCAGCTGTCCGGTTCCAACCATACGGGTGAGTGAGACGCCAGCCAACAACATCCACGCGGTGTCCTCCCCGACCACCCCGCTCACCGGAGGGACACTCCATCACTAGCGCAGACATCTGAGCGCAGTGTGTGCAGAGAGACACTCCGCTGCCGGGACAGATATTCATGCACAGCCCGTGCAGGTGAGAGACGCACCACTGTATAATTCACTTTTCCCCAAGCTATATATCCTTAAACCAACCAAAGGCACAAGATTGTGCACACAAATATTCACGTGTATTCTATCTTTAATTGGAAAGGACTGTATCTACAATCAAAGACTATTAGGGTATATATGAAAATTATGACCCGTCCAGTTCAGTCTTTCTTCAGAAAACATATACTCTGTCCAGAATTCTAGATACATGGACTGAGTCTACTGCTTTCGCTATCCCAGGGCTATAAATTACAAAGTATAACACTGTATATTTTCATTATTTATTTTATATTTATTTTATTCCTTATATATATATGTGTGATTAAATTCTTTATATATATATATATATATATATATATATATATATATAAATCGATTGCATGATATATAAAATTGTTATGCAGTTGTTATAATACTATCTTATATATCTGTAGGTGGCCGCCTATAAAATTGTACTGTATTTTATATGATCAATTTTTTTTTTTTTTTTATTATACAAATAAATGAAAATCATTATTTAAAAACAGACTAAAATTGTGTATGTGAAGTGACTTCATCCATGGTGCAAATAGATACTTAAAAACAGCGCAGATACTCCATCTTTGTTTTTATATTGTAAAATATCAGAACCTACCTAATCAGCAATGGATACCAAATCAGTAATGGATAATCTATACTAGGTTGAACTAGATGGACGCAAGTCTTTTTTCAGCCTTACCTACTATGTAACTATGTATATTAAAACAGGTATTTCATTTATATTATTTCTTGGTAGCACACAGCTTCTTATACATATCAGAGATCTGATTGGTTGTCACAATTTAATCATCATATTTTATTTCTAAGTTAGTTCAGAGACTTACCATGTTCTCATTTATTACTGACGGCCAGCTGCTATAACATAACTTTATGGACAACTTCCTACTTAGGACACAAAAGGAACTGCTATATTTGTACATGGGTAACAGCCACTGCCCCTGCCAGATATGGAAGAATGGGTTCTAGTGTCTGGGATCCCCATTCCTCAGCCTATACTCTACCCTCCTCGCCCCTGCGTTATTGTCAGATGAATGGACCGTGGACAGGTTTGATAATGCTGTTATCTGATAGGTGAAGGACCTGAGCAGGGGATTGGTTGGTTGCCTTGATTTGTATGATTTGGAAGAAAGCTGTTTTGTTCCAGTAAGGAAGACAATACATGGGACCTACATTAAGATGCAAGCGGTACATTTATGGACCTATTTATCTGCTGTTATTTGCGTAACGGAGCTGGGGGCAGGGCCACAATGACATCATCATACTGCCCACCCACTTTATCGCACACACGGTGGGTGGCTGCTGAAATGTTGCTGACATGCCCAGGAGCCAGTAGAACTCAAATTCTGGGAGAGCAGGCAAGTGTGTCCCAAACAACGCAGAAACACTTGTCATTGACCAATGTGCACTGCAAACCTTTTGCCGCCAGTCGATAGTACATTGGGAACAATGTATCAAGCCTGGTGAAGTGATAAAGGGCCTTATTCTGGTCGATGCGTAATTTTCCGAATTCTTACAGATGGCGTTTTTTAGCCGTCTGCGCATGCGTGTGCAACGCTATGCGCATGTGCCACGCAAGGTCTCCGTACTCGTTCTCACTAATACCGTACAGAAATGTGCACCGCATTCACTCTGGAAATATGGGCGTCATTCGGAACTACACAGGGGCGTAGTTTCAAAGTGGGCTAAACTGGGCGTAAACATGGGCGTACACGAGGGAGTGCACTAATTCTGGTAGGCGTGCATTCGGACAGCACACCGACTGCACACGAACAAAAAGGCAGGAAATATGCGGTCTTCATAAGCAAGTATTGCTTTGCGGACACCACTCGGTCATGCGCTAGGCATTCGGAACGCCCAATCAGTACGGCCGCACCTGAACCAATGTCAGCTGAACACAATACAATCCACTCCTTTACTCATTACTCATTAATTACACTCTTTTCATTGCTTCAATTGGAACCATTGCAGCTTAAATGGACCATTACAAAACACACAAATCTATGCTGAAAGGCAGGTTCCCGTCCGCTCTGACGCGGTAAGACCGTGCAAACACTGTTAGACCGTGCAGAATATGTGTGTGTCCACCGCACACGCAAGGTTTGGATGTCGTCCGTAAACACGCCCTGGTCTTCTAGTGGGAGTCCGTCCGTATGCGGAGGTCCGGTGGGCGTTTCTTCGGATGATGTCCGCACAGCGTGGCGTGCGGACCGCTCCGAAAGAATTCGGAAATTTACGCATCAACCAGAATAACCTCCAAAGTGACGAGAAAGCAGTGATAAAGTGGAAAGTGATAACACACCGGCCAATCAGAAAAAAATTGAAAAATGATAGTTAAGAGTTGATTGGCTGGTGCAATATTACCTTCCACTTTATCACCACTTTATCACTTCACCAGGCTTGATACATCTGCCCCATTGTCCACTACACTCGTTTATTGGAACACCCCACTTTTAGGATGCCATAATGTCCTACAGTTCTGATTTTGTCCAGTTTCTTTGCTTGCAGCAGTTGAAAAAAAGCTACTAGACCAGGCATGTCCAAAGTCAGGCCCGGGGGCCAAATGCGGCCCGTGCTGTCATTTCAAGTGGCCCGCAGCCTCCAGCTGGAAGCAGGCAGAGCATCAGATGTGGGAAGCACAGCACAGGACACTAAAGGTGGGGCCCCGGCGAGCGCGCCTTTACCTTGCTGTCTGCTGCAGTGAGGAGGTGCCGACCGCCACAGTCAGATGTGTTTGGCCTCCTACCCCTGCTGCAATTGTATTTCACCCTACTCCACAATCACAGTGACAGCAGTGTGTGGGGAGGGGGGCAGCAAGGGGGAAGCTTGCTCACGTAACATGCAGAGCAGAGGAGGGCAGCAGCGGGAGCCCAAGCATCTCCTGTGCTTGCAGTGCCTGCTTTGCCTCTCCTTCCTCTGGCTCACACAAGGGGCTGGGAAACATACAGAGAAGGGAGGGGGCAGAGTGGGGGACATACAGTGTAGGAGAGTCAGGCTGGGGGACATACAGTGAATGGAGGCAGTGATGGCCATTCAGAGAAGGGGGAGCAGGGGCAGGCTGGGGGACATACAGTGAATGGGGGCAGAATGGGGTACGTAGTGAATGAGGGTCATACAGTAAATGGGAGTCATACAGTGAAGGAGGGTCAGGCTTGGGGATATACAATGAATGTAGGCACTAATGGACATTAAGAGAAGGGGGGCAGGCTTGGGGACAGAGTGAATGGGTGCAGAGTGGGGAACATACAGTGAATGGGGGCAGGCTGAGGGAAATACAGTGAAGGGGCAGGCTGGGGGACATAGAGTGAATGGGGGCAGAGTGGGGGACCACCATTTTGATGTGATTAATGATTCAAAGAATGTCAGGCTGAATGGTCGGCCCCCACACATTTACACTTCACCAAATCTGGCCCTCGTCGCAAAAAGTTTGGACACCCCTGTACTAGACCAACACCAGCCTCGCTTTGTCAGCTTAAAAACTTTTGTGTGGTCTAGCCCTTTAGGTATTGTAAAAATGCACTCAGGGGTCAATAACACTCCAAAATTGCAGTAACAAATGCAGATCATATTAGACATTCTCACCATGTGCCTATATTAATGAATCTACCAGGAGAACAGCGAATGTGAGCGGGGTTTGTAATAGTGGCTGGAACACAACAGGCGTCCATAATATTGTAGCTCTCCTTACCGCAACTGGGGAATTTAGCTGAATCCTCCCTGTAATTAGGACAAAAAGAGTTGACAGCCGATGCAATTTGTTATCCGAGCCAGATGCGGTCACTCTGTCAGTTTGTGTTTTTAAACGTACGTATGATGAGAACTGCAGGTCACAGTCACCGGCCAGCATTGTGCCAACGCAGGCTGGATGCCAGCAGGCAGCAGTTGGCGAGCACTGCCCGGGGAAGTACGCTAGGTGCACTTGCACAAATAAAACAATCATTTTCATATTCTGGAAAACGTATTATTATTAATATAATTAATGTTTCATTTGGGTAAATCATTGAGAGCCGGCCCTAGGCATAGGCAAACTAGGCAAATGCCTAGGGCATTTGGAACGCCTGTGGGCATGCATTCCAAGCATAGGGCCAGCTCACATTGACAGTGGGCAGCAATGGACTGAGGCTGGTGTAATGTGTATAAGGTAAAGAGGGTAGTACTGTGTGGTATAGCATGAATAAGGAACGCTATCATGTGATGCAATGTGAATAAGGGACACTATTTTGTGGCGTAACATGAATAAGGGACACTATCATGTAATGTAATGTGAATAAGGTTGCACTACTGTGTGACCTAATTTGATTTGGTACTATTGTGTGGTCACACCCCTTCCCAGCAAGATCACACCCCTTTCTGGCTGCTGCTGTGATCTGCGCTGCTGGGTAATGGGTGCTGTGCTGGGAAAGGGGTACTGGGTCATGGTCGGAACTGTCGATGGTGTTGGGCACCAGCCAAAATCTTGCCTAGAGAATTTCATTGGCTAGGGCCAGCTGTGAATACATTGCTGACCTGGTGTTCATTCTTGAACCCTGCACCTTTCAAAACCCATGCAGTGCATCTTTCCTGCCTGGGGTATCTCTTTCTTTCTGCTTTGGTGCTGCTAGCTTCTTCTGTATCTCAATGGTGAGAGGCACCAAAGGAGAGAGCGGCACCCCAGGCAGAAAAGAGGAACTGTGCAGGGTTCTAGAATGAGCACCAGCTGAGGGGCTGTACCCCGCTTAGCTGGAGGTATAGAGCCCATGTCTAAATACAGGAGGATTTATATGGAATACTGCCCCTCCTATATTTATTAATTAGATCAAGTCATTAATGAACCAAAACTGAGCAGTGTTTTAGGATATTAAGAGGGGTATTCGATTACTATTAGCAGGAGAACGTCATACCCCTTTCACACCAGCCAAAATTTCTGGGTTGGCCCCAAGAACAACCCGTGACCAGCACTGGTGTGCAAGGTTCCCGGGCCAATTCCTGGTGTGAAAGGTACTTACCCGGGTCCGGTCAGCAGGCAGTGGGGTCCAGGCAGCGGGTGGCAGGGTTCAAGCAGCGGGCGGCGTGGTCCAGACTGTGGGGATCCGGGCAGCGGCAGCTGGGCGCTTGCAGTGCTGTTTGCTGGGCGGTGGGGTGGGAAGCGCCACTGAATTTAATTTGATTTTTTTTTTAAAAGACTGACCGGATGCTCTCAGCCAATCAGCGTCCGGCCAGTCTTTTCAATATGTTTTCAAATCCAGCGCTTCTCGCCCTGCTTCTCAGATCCCCGCTGCCTGCCACCCACTGCCCGGACCCTGCTGCCTGGATGCCAGTGCCCCCCTCATACCACAAAATGCAGGAACAAGGGTGGTGTGAAAGGGGCAAACCCGGGAATGTCCCTGCTTGATCCAGGGACCATTTTCCGGGTAAGTCCCTGCATTTTCCGGTGTGAAAGGGGTATCAGATATTTCCTTGTGTCTCACATCCTCCTTATTAATTTCCGCCATGGTAGACAAAGAATGATGATGTCATCACTGTTCTGCTTACATCATCCCTGGCCTCAGGGTGATTGCTTAACTCTTCAAGGAATTAGGGAAATAAGACATTTTCTAAGATCGGAGTGATTGAGTGAGAGCTGCACAGATTTGCATTGCAGGAATTTTCTGCTTGGTTGATTCATTTACAGGAGAGAGTGGGCAGTGACTTCCCAGCAGATCAAATGACTGCAGACCTGGTTCGTTCACCTGTGCCCCAATCGGATCTGTTTTAAAAATGTAAGAATGTTTTGCTCTCTGTGTAACTGAGAAGGCAGGTGACACTTTTAACAGATCTGAGGTGCAATCAGGTCAACATTGAACAATGTACTATTAACTACATTGTTCATCCCTATAGATTGTAAAGGCACTGGGCGATTTTGAGCTGCTTTTGAGCTGGTTTCCCCATCATCGCTGGCCATACACGCTGGGCAAAATCGCCTAGTGTGTATGCACCTTAAGTTTGCGAGCAGGGCCCTCCTACTTTAACTGTCTGTAAATGCCCAGTTTGTTGTATCACTGTTTCCAATTGTAAAGCACGGAATTCGCTAAGCTATTAAGAAACTGTTAAATAATAATAATGTATGGTACATTAAGGATGGACAATGATCTATTCTGGTTTGTATGTTCTCCCATTGTTTGTCTGGGTTCTGCTGGATGTACTGGTTTCCTCCAACACTCCAAGATCATAAAGGACAGTTATTTGGCTTCTGACAAAGGGGCAGATGTATTAAGCCTTAACAAGAGATAAATGCAAGGGTGATAAGGAGAGATAAAGTTCCAGCCAATCACCTGCTAACTGCCATGTTACAGGTTGTGTTTGAAAAAAGACAGTTAGCAGGTGATTGGCTGGATGGTTATCTCTCCTTATCACACTTGCATTTATCTCTTGTTAAGGCTTAATACATCTGCCCCAATGTGTTTTCTTATACCCTTTCACATTGCAAAATGCAGGGTCCCACCAGGACTTTGAACGGTTCAGTCCCGTGCGACCCTGCATTTTGGTCTGTTCACATCTCCCCAGCTAACTGGCAATATTGCTGGTTTTCTGACATCATCCGGGGGCACGTCAGGGCGTCATGGAGGTCGGGGAGGAGGCAGCGCTTAGAGCTGGCGCTACTCCAAGCACTGCCTCCTCCATTGGTGTGAACGGGAAACATGTCGCTCGACCCGATTTAACCCGTTCACACTGCAAAGCAACGAACCGGTAAGAACCCTTCTTTTTTACCGGTTCGTATTGCCGCGTTGCTACCGGTTGCGGGACCCGGTAACCCCTTTCACATCGCACCAATTACCGAGTCGAACCGTCAAGAAACTGGCATGAACCCTGTAATGATGTTCTACAAAAGTACATGTCGGCTGCACCTGTTCTACAGGTTTCATTAAACCAGAAGAAAATTGTGAACTTCTATATCATTTGCAAAGTAACAAATATACCTAGAGTTTCACGAGTGTTTAACTGCTGCATTTGTGGTGCTAAAATTATATTTATTGATTTAATACATAATTATAGAGTTCAATAAAAATATAATTATGATGTGGACTATTGTATATGTCCAGATTTGCAAACTCAGGCGTTCTGAGGAATCACCTGCCCGAACCACTTGCCAAATTCATTAACGAGCTACGATTTCAAAGTGAACGTTGGATCGCTTCAAGTTTAGTTCATTTATTCACATAAGGAAAGTCACCGCTCCGAGACTTGTAATCACATTCTGCTTCCCCTGCATAATGTGCACGTTAAATCCATTTGAAGGAAATGTTTTTTTGCTGAAACCCATTATGTAACAGCTTTTAGAATTCGGTAAAACATGTAATGTTTTAGTATTCTTCAGCCAGCATTTGATATTGAATAGCAGTGTTCTGTTCTGCTCAAATTGCTGCTATTAAAAACCTCAAGTGGAGAGCGGAAGTGCAGCTATCAGCAGCGCAAATGTCATTTCAGCTGCTCGCCGGCCAGTCGCTGTTCTCTGTTGTTCGTTTTCTGTACCCCAGACTGGCAGCAGCTAAAAATCTCCCAGAATAATGGGAACCCAGCACCACGTTCCCTTTCATGTAGACTATAGTGGTCTGGGACCATAACGGCCATGCATTAGACTGAAGTAACCTGCAAATGCAACCAGTATTTTAAATTAATATTCCAATTGTTGGCCTGAGGTTGGCGAGGTGCACTAAGAGGTCGATAATAACTAGTGACATATCCAACAATGGACATAGCCGTACATGTCCTGGAAAGAAGGGATTATAGTACAAGATTCTTTGCAAATGATCCAGACCCACCAAATGCTCAGAAGAGGACAGTCCTCCACTGTGATAAAAGCACAACATGGGTCTAGATGGTAAGTACCAACCGGTGCAGTGTTTTACCCAGAACACCGTGTTTCCCCTGCATAGTGGCTCATTCTCCACTTTACCCCTGGTAAAGTGGATATTCAACATGCGCACCTCCTAACTGCTGTGGAACTACACATCCCAGCATGCCCTGCCACAATTTCACTACGCTACATGTTAAATACCCATGTTCTCTAGTATCACAGGAGCAGCCTATGAATTTATTCATTCTGATGGCTGCCAAACTGATCTCCATAACAAATAGCAGGGGCTGGGTTTGAAAGGGTGCACCGCAGGGATAGGGAATGGTACAGTACTTATTAGGGGTGGGACAGGGGTGTGTGTACTGCAGGGGTGGCGTTAAGGAGAGTACACTGTCATGGTGGGGACAGGGGTGTGGATATAGGTGTGTTCTGCAGGGGTGGGGACAAAGAAGAGTACAGTGCAGGGTTGTGGATAGGAGAGTGCATACTGCAGGGGTGGGGAAAATGAAGAGTGCAGGGGTGTGGATAGGGGAGTGTGTACTGCAGGGTTGGGGTTCAGGAGAGTGTAATGTAAGTGTGGGGACGGGACAGTGCAGTGCAGACAGGGGATATAGGAGAATGCAGTGCAGGGGTGGGACTGTGAGATTGCTGCTAGAGCGGGGACAGGTGAAAGTGCAGTGCATAAGTGGGGACAAGGGAGTGTGTACTGCAGGGGTGAATACTGTTAGTGTATACTGGCAGGGACAGGGGAGAGTGCAGTGCAGGGGTGGAGATGGGAGTGTGTACTGCAGGGGTGAATACTGTGAGCGTATACTGGCACGGACAGGGGAGAGTGCAGTGCAGTTGTTCGAACAGGGGAGAGTGCAGTGTAGGGGTGGATACGGGAGTCTGTGTTACAGGGGTAGAGACTGTGAGAGCAGACTGCCTGGGTGGGGACAGGGAGAGTGCGGTGCAGGTTTGGAGACTTGGGAGTGTGTACTGCAAGAGTGGGGATTGTGGGAGCACTTAAAGGGTGGACAGTGGAGAGTCCAGTGCAGGGGTGGGATCAGAGGAGAGTGCAGTTGTGCACTGCATGTCAGAGGACTGGGAGATTTTAAATGAACCTCATTTTGATCAGCCACAAACAGTATTAAAATCAAGTGATTAAGTAACTGCGGAATCTGTAGGTCACAATATCCCTGGAAACGTCTGAGCATCTTTTATGCTCAGTTTCACTTATTTTCTAATTGTCAGCATGTGTGTCTTCCGCTGGCGCTAAAGCAAACCATATACTGTTACTGCGTCTTTAAAAATTCCGGAGTCTTCTGGCGTAGAACAAGTTTGGCCTAAAGTAGTATCATTTAGGAGTAAGTGACATGTCCGCTTCCTGGACTGGCTCACCCTTTCCGCTCAGTCAGCCGCCGTTGCCCTCACAGCCAGCCTATAAAATAAGATAAAAGTTATAATTGTTCATTTTAATTCAAGCTGTAAAAGGAGATGTAATTACACCTCATTAGCGCTCCTCAGCCATCTCAGATACTTTCACTGCAAACAGCCCAGCTTTCATAGCGAGATGCAGTGCAGATAACGAGACACGTGAAGCCATCACAGCACTTATCGGAGAGGTTTCATTGTCAGTAACAGTCATTATATCCCTTTATTAGCGTGCAGCCTTCAGCTAACTGCAAGATATGAGACTGTGTTCTCTGTCCCTTTATCCAGCAGTGTTAGTATGGAGCTTGTGTATGATCCCCACACACAGGGAAGGGATTCCTTACATAATAAATGACATTTAAAACTCAAGGCAGTGCTCGCTAGGTCCAGTCCTGAGTGACCCACAACCCACCCCCTGCAGCCAAATCCCAATCATCTTCTTTAGTGCCATACCCTAACCTTACCTCCCCGCCCTCTAACTCTAAACCCCCACGCCCGTAGCCTAACCGTCCACCCCTGCAGCCTAAACCCCTGTCCCACCACCTGCACTCTAACCCTAACCCACCCCAAATGCCTAAAGTAAGGGATATTCAAATACATATTTTCTTCAAATGAAACTTTTATATCTCTACCCATAACCAGTGGGTGCTGAACCATTCCTATATTATCCTGTTCTATGTGGTGATGCTAAATAGAACACAATATACAGTATTGCAGTCAGTAATTGCCAGATTCATGATGCTGAGCTATATTTGCACCCTGGGATTACATTTCCTTTTCAGCATTCTGATTTGCAAGGGAGCACCCGCTCGTAAATACAGGGTGCTCATGTGCGGCCTTTTATTGGCTCCTGTAATCCCACACTAATTGGTTGTTGTTTGTTTGCAAATCCATGACATAGCAGCTAAATAAAGCACTTAGTAACAGTAGATAATTCCCCGGTAGTGTGAAAAGTTTAATTACAGTGCGGCTGCTTCCTGCCGTTTTTGTTACATGTGGAATTTCACTAGACTCGGAGCAGCTGTGTATCAGTGTATTATGGACACTTTATATGTGGATGTATCAGAAGGTCTTCTTTCTCTTAAGGGAGAAACGCAGCAGTGGCTTAACTCCCAGAGACATTGGAGGCAGTGGCCGCTGGGCTCCAGCTGTCATAGGGCACCAAGAAAGAAAGGCAGAGTGGGCTGCTGAACTGAAACCGATCAATCCACTAATTTCATAGAGGTTTACTACAGTCACTGCTGACTCGCCTCCTTCTATTTTACCTCTGTGTGCCACCACTTCATATTTCAGCTCTATGTGCCACCACCTTCTATTTCACCTTCTGTGTGCCACCACCTCATATTTCACCTCTATGTGCCACCACCTCATATTTCACCTCTATGTGCCACCACCTTCTATTTCACCTCTGTGTGCCCGGTATGACCTTATGATTAGGGTGGCCAATCCCGGGATTGGGATTGCGGGATCCCGGGATTTGGCCCCCAAAACGCCGGGATTTCAATCCCGGGATTGGAATTTCCAATCCCGAGAGATTTCGGGATTAGACTGCGCTGACACTGCCTGGCTTCTCCCATACCAGGCAGAGCAGCACTGCGCAGCGTGACCTATCAGCGTGAGGAGATCAGAGGTCACGCTGCGCAGGCAGGCAGGCAGGCAGGCAGAGATCACGTCTGTCCACCTACCCACCAAGTGACCAAGCAACCCCGCAAAATGAAGCCGCCCACCTAGCCAGCCCACCCAGCCAGCAACCCGGCTCCCGGCAGTATGAAGCTGCCCACCCGTCCTCCGGCCGCACCTGCAAAATGTAAGTAAATGCGGGGCGGCCACGGCGATTTTTTATTAGGAAAGCCGATCCCGGGAATCCCGGGATTGCGCATTTTTCAATCCCGAATCCCGGGATTGAAAAAATGCCCCGCCATTTGCATCCCTACTTGTGATGTACATTATATAAGCTGTTTTCATGTCTTCCGCAACCTCTAGAGGCCCTAGACCTGTCCCCGTTTCCTTTTCCCTGTAACACTTTTGGGGATGGAGAACTAGAGAGACCCCCTTATGATTCAATAGATGCTTATCCCAGCCTGATAGAGTGATTCTGCAGGCACACATAGAGGGCACTTATCATACCTTCTAAATATGGCAAATAAATGAGTTACCCATAGCAACCAATCCGATTTAGATATAATTTTATAGAATAAACTAGATAAATGATAGCTAGCTTCTGACTGGTTCCACTTCTTCTTTTTAAAAGGTTTCGCAATTCTCCCCCATAGAGTCTCCATAATTAAAAGCTGTCTCTAAGAGGAAGATGTATCAAGCCTTCCAAAGAGGACAAGTGGAGATGTATGCCATAGAAATCAGCTTCTAGCTATTGTTTATCAAGTACATAAAAAAAAAAAAAAATCATAGTTAGAATTTGATTGGCTGCTCTGGGCAGATTCTTCACTGGTTAGCTGGAATATGATTGGACAAGAGATAATGGAGAATATCATTCTAAAGCAATCCTTGGTAACCTGTGGCACTCCAGTATATCCTGCCATAGTTATAACTATATGTTATAACTGTGGCAGAGCATGTTAGGAGGTCTTGCTTCACAACAAGCGGAGCTTGGAGTGGCCATTGGTGTGTTTGCCATCAATGGTTAGTTACCATTGATGGTGTAATGACAAGTGGTCACCAAAGGTTGTAATCCATATAATGGATGACAATCAATGGTTTCACCAAGCGATGGTCACCCCTGTTCTTTCAAGGACTGGCCCATGGGAACTGTGTACTGGCACCCTGTAGAAAAAACATCTGGCCATTGAGTGGTTCTGTACCTTCGATGGCAGGAAACCACCTGTTCTTTCCTATCAATTAAGTATCCACCATCGGCCATAAACAATCAATGTTTTGGCAGCAATGATGGTCGATCAGGCGTGACCTAGACAATAGGGGAAACGGCAGTTGGTGTGCAGCTTTCAGGTGTGTGGTACTCACGTGGTCTTAGTACTAGAGTAGAAGGGACCTTGTGGTGGCAAATTAGTTCTACTGGGAATGCAGACGTGGCGGCTGACATCTGACCCAGACGTGGCGGCTGACATCTGACCCCGGCGGGGTGGCGCCCAGCGCTAAGGCCCCATGTCACAGGCCCTGGCAGAATTCCACATTCTCAGTTTCCTGTAACCCCCCTTCAAGTGTTAACAGATGATAACCTGCTTTACAGCCATAATACAGCATATTAGGAAATGCACTCAGATTATAGAGATCATTATAGTAATGTGACATAACAGTATCACAACTGGGGGGGGGGGAATTAATGGGGATAGATTAGTTGCTATAAAATGGGTTTATTGAGTAGAATTTAGGATTCCTTTGCAGTGGCCTAGTAGCGGCGAGATGTAGTCTCTGCCCCGGGCTCCGTCCTACCGTACAATAATACCCGGGGCCGCTGTGAGTATTGTATTTATTGTGTTACCAGTGCATTGCTGAGAGCGCCAGGTCTGGATGTAATGTACATTATTAATGCTGTTGGTCCTCGCTCAGAACCTCACACGTTTATTAGCTCGATCGCTCTTCCTCTGTAACTTATTAGCCAGCTGTTTTATATTATCCTTCGGGGTAGCTACCGCTCCGTTCCTGTTATTAACCGTGTAAAATACTCCAGGTCCCTTATTTCTGTGCGTAGCGTTCTGACAGCGGAATTGTCAGGGTGGCCTCGTATACGTTCAGAGGTTAATAAACATTTGACCTTCTGTATGATTTGTGCATCATTTGTGTAATTAGAGCCCTGTGCTTGTTTCTTGCAGATAATTAATTGCACAATGCGAAGATCCGCGCCGTCTCCCAGACACTTATGTCTTCAGTATTTGTAGGACTTTGAAGCATTGCTATTACACCGTCATTAAAAATGAATTCCCACCCTCCAGTAATTGTTGGGTTATACCTGCTTCCCAAGAACCTTTAATAAATGCTGCGCTTTACCTTTTTGTCCATCTTCTGGGGGTATGGGTCATTGGTTCGACATACATTGGGTCGACCACAGAAGATCGACACGGCTTAGCTCAACACATGAAATAAGTCGACATGGCTAAGGTCGACAGGGTTGGAAGTCCCCTCGCTGTGCTCGCCATGCTTCGGGCACGGTGACTCGCTACGCTCGGCACACTAGTCTGTTCTCCCTCCACGCCCTTGTCCCTTGATGGCTAACCTTGACGCTCCAGACGTTTTTAAACTACACATCCCAGCATGCTTTGCTTCAGTTTTGCTATTTTGGCCATGTAAACTGATGCAGAGCATGCTGGGATGTGTAGTTCAACAACAGCTGGAGTGTCAAGGTTAGCCATCAAGGCCCTAGTGGATGGTAAGGAATGAAAAAAACTCATGAAAAACTCATGTTGATTTTTTCCATGTCGACCTTTTGCTTTTGTCTACATTTTGTCCATGTTGACCCTTTTCTAATGACTGTCGACTTGAAGACTTTATACCAAGCAAACAGCCATTCTTGTAAAGGCTTTTCTAAGCGATCGCATCACCAGTACTTGGTGAGTTGTATTGTACGCTAGCCACCAGGGTGTCTGTAATGTATACTAGCCACCAGTACTTGGTGAGTTGTATTGTTCGCTAGCCACCAGGGTGTCTGTAATGTATACTAGCCACCAGTACTTGGTGAGTTGTATTGTACGCTAGCCACCAGGGTGTCTGTAATGTATACTAGCCACCAGTACTTGGTGAGTTGTATTGTACGCTAGCCACCAGGGTGTCTGTAATGTATACTAGCCACCAGTACTTGGTGAGTTGTATTGTTCGCTAGCCACCAGGGTGTCTGTAATGTATACTAGCCACCAGTACTTGGTGAGTTGTATTGTTCGCTAGCCACCAGGGTGTCTGTAATGTATACTAGCCACCAGTACTTGGTGAGTTGTATTGTACGCTAGCCACCAGGGTGTCTGTAATGTATACTAGCCACCAGTACTTGGTGAGTTGTATTGTACGCTAGCCACCAGGGTGTCTGTAATGTATACTAGCCACCAGTACTTGGTGAGTTGTATTGTTCGCTAGCCACCAGGGTGTCTGTAATGTATACTAGCCACCAGTACTTGGTGAGTTGTATTGTACGCTAGCCACCAGGGTGTCTGTAATGTATACTAGCCACCAGTACGTGGTGAGTTGTATTGTTCGCTAGCCACCAGGGTGTCTGTAATGTATACTAGCCACCAGTACTTGGTGAGTTGTATTGTTCGCTAGCCACCAGGGTGTCTGCAATGTATACCAGCCACCAGTACTTGGTGAGTTGTATTGTACGCTAGCCACCAGGGTGTCTGCAATGTATACCAGCCACCAGTACTTGGTGAGTTGTATTGTACGCTAGCCACCAGGGTGTCTGCAATGTATACCAGCCACCAGTACTTGGTGAGTTGTATTGTTCGCTAGCCACCAGGGTGTCTGTAATATATACTAGCCACCAGTACTTGGTGAGTTGTATTGTTCGCTAGCCACCAGGGTGTCTGCAATGTATACTAGCCACCAGTACTTGGTGAGTTGTATTGTTCGCTAGCCACCAGGGTTTCTGTAATGTATACTAGCCACCAGTACTTGGTGAGTTGTATTGTTCGCTAGCCACCAGGGTGTCTGCAATGTATACTAGCCACCAGTACTTGGTGAGTTGTATTGTACGCTAGCCACCAGGGTGTCTGCAATGTATACTAGCCACCAGTACTTGGTGAGTTGTATTGTTCGCTAGCCACCAGGGTGTCTGTAATGTATTCTAGCCACCAGTACTTGGTGAGTTGTATTGTTCGCTAGCCACCAGGGTGTCTGCAATGTATACCAGCCACCACTTGTGAGTTGTTTTGTTGACTAACCACCACGGAGTATACTACCACCAGAATTAGTGATTTGTATTGTACACTGGCCATCCAGGAGGTCTGTAATATAAACTAGCCAACGGAATCTGTGAACTATATTGTACATTAGCCGCCAGGGAGGTCTGTAATGTATACTAGCTAGCCACCAGAATTCAGTGACTTGTGTTGTACACTAGCCACCAGGGAGGTCTGTAATGTATACTAGCTAGCCACCAGAATTTAGTGACTTGTGTTGTACACTAGCCGCCAGGGAGATCTGTAATGTATACTAGCTAGCCACCAGAATTCAGTGACTTGTGTTGTACACTAGCCGCCAAGGAGGTCTGTAAAGTATACCAGCTACCACAATTTGTTAGTTGTGTTGTACAATAGCCATCAGGAAAGTTTGTAGTGTACACTAGCTACCTGTACTTGTGGATTGTACTCTAGCCACCAGGGAGGCCTATAATGTATACTAGTTTCAGAACTCCTGGGTTGTATTGTACACTAGCCACCAGAATATGTATCTTTATGTAAATCATCAGTTCATGTTATCATACTTGTTAATAGATTGTACTGGGTTTTGTGCTGGTTCTGGACGTATTGCAGTGATACAGCATTGCCTGGCTAGTGCATAATACAGTGTGTGTGTGTGTGTGTGTGTGCTACTGTCTGCTTCGTCTCCTCCGTACAAGTCTCAGGGCCTTTTGTAGCCAGGGTGTAGCAAAGATCAGAGTTTCCTCGATGCCCCCCAGCAATAACAGGATACAGGATCCCATTGCACCCTTTCTGTGTATAGAAAACCACTTTCACTCACAAAGAAGAAAAGGGCACGCTATGCTTTATGAAGTAGGTCGTACATCAAGGATTCCTCAGATGTAGTTTTGTTTTAGATTACGGAACAAAAGGCAATGTCTCTCTCAGCAAGTCCATACAGTGTCCTACAGGCAGCTCTACATTATTCTTTCAAATTAATAAAAAATAAATAAAACCGGTATCACAGCACAGTTCAACCTCCTCCGTATGTTCCAGTGGTCCCTGCCGAGTGCCATGGCGAAGGGAAAACTTGCCGAAGACGATCACAGCCGCGCCCTGTACATGCGCATCAGCGACTACGTGCAGTGGCCCACCATCCCCGGAAGGGCCAGAATTCAGACCTGTGCAAACAAAGTCTGAATCGGCCCCGGATACTCTAGCTAATATCTTGTAGATCAGTGGTTCTCAACCTCGGTCCTCAGGACCTCCCAACATTTCACGTTTTCCAGGTCACCCGGCAGGTGCACAGGTGCACTCATTACTCACTGACACATTTTGAAAAATCCACAGGTGGAGCTAATTATTTCACCTGTGATTCTTTGTGGAGTCCTGGAAAATGTGAACTGTTGGGGGTTCTGCGGACCGAGGTTGAGAACCACTGTTTTAGAAGGTGCTAGGTAAATGAAAACTAGAATCTGATTGGTTGCTATGGGCAATATCGTCACTTCTATAAACCTGCTCTTTAGTAAATAAATACTTGGAGAGTATAAAAATAAACGACCACAAGTACACAATAGATCATCATGGGAAGACCAAAAAATTGCAGCGATTTGTGAATATTGTTTTTTTTTTTTTTCCGTTTTGTACGTTGTGCAGCTTCAGTGTCAATTATGCAGGATATCGAAATCAATTTTGCATTGTGTCGAAGGCAAATAAATCTCGGCTGTGCTATTACACTATGGGGAATGATATGAAATCATATATAACAATGGTTATTTGTTAATCATTTACATCATTTCCGCATCTGCTACATTTTTACTCTTTTTTTAGTTTATTTTCACGTTTGGTTCCATTCCATATGTTTATTTAGCAACCGCAAGATCGCCAGCTTGATATTCATGTTTCTGTGTCCTTGTTTTCCAGTATACCCGGGTGTGGATCCCTGACAAAGAGGAAGTTTGGAGATCAGCAGAAATTATCAAGGATTACAAAGAAGGGGATAAATGTCTGCACCTGAAACTCGAAGATGAATCCGTAAGTAGATTGGTTTGAAATAGGCACGTGGAGAAAGAAGGAAATGTCTGTATGTGGTGCACGAACATATCTAATTATCTGCCCAGTGGCAGCGCACCCAGTCTAATACTGCAATTTAGTCCGCTTGGACCCCTTTTCACACCGCACCTTGGACCCGGGTAATTGCGAGTCTGGTGACGTATAGACCCGGCTTGAGGTGCAGTGTGTGAAACCACCAAAACTTATAACATCCAAAATGGCAATTCGACCCGGGTTATAAGAAGGTTTAGTCCCGGGTCATCCTTGGTATAATGGATGTCGGGTTTAATATGAAAGTGCTGGACCCAGGTTGGTGCCGGATCGTCCCCGGGATCTCGATTCCAGGTCCGACCCAGCATTGCGATGTGAGAATGGTATTAGAGGTGAACTACAGTAAGGGGGCATGTCCAGTTTTTGGTTCCTGTGCAATTAACACCACCCCTTGTTTGTCTCAAAATAATCCTGACATCACGGCAGAGATAAAGAAAAGATTTGTATTCGGAATTCTCAAACAATCCCAACTGTTGCATCTTCAGACTAGACTGTTTCTATTCATTGGGTGACTACTGTTTCGTACTAAACACAATATTTAGGATTGCTGTCCCCACAATCATCCTCCAGAGAGCATATTCAGTTACAGGGTATGTACTGTGTCTGTTATTAGAGAGCAGCGGCTCCAGTTCATTGAGCTGCAGAAAGACAATTTATAATCTGCATTCCTCAGTATAGAGATATCCCTCTAAGCTAAAACTCCAGAAGCGATTGCTGAGTTACCTGTAGTCAGTAATTTTGTGTTTAAAGGGAGTCATCCTTTTATTCAGAGAGAGATTTAATATTATCAGAAGAGAGGGGGCTACACCTATACATATACTGCCCATCCCTCAGTTTCACAGAACCTTGGGGGGTCACATTCACTGGACACCCGTGGTAGAGGGTGCAACGTATTTCTAATGTGTTCTAAGTGATCTGGTTGTGACCACCCGAAATGATAGTATACTGCAAAATTCAAAGTGATTGGTAGAAATAAGTAATAATGGGTATCTCATTAACCTTTTCAGTGCCAACATCTCTCTGAAAGATGTTCAAAATGTCCGCTAAAAAAAAATGCCAGCGTCGCTCACATTTGTTATATAAATGCAAATTTTAAAAAAATGTAGCGTTAAATAATCTATTTGGATAGGTCCCGAAGATTATTTTTTTAGGGCGTCAACGAGCGATATGGTTATTTACTGCCCCTCAAGAAACTGAAACCTCTGAGCAATGACTCTTATTAGGGAATTTGGGAAGGGTGGGTGTGCGAGTGACCACAGGGAATTTGTTTACAGATTTGATATGGTTGGGCAAAACCAGTTTGTCCAGAACCAGTGACTACATTGAGAGGCAGATTATTAGTATATATTTTTTATAAGGCGCCACAAGTGGTACGGAGCGCCGTACATATAGAACACATTAGAACAGTAGAGGGTATACAGAACTAGACATAACAGCAACAGAAGAACAAAAACAGAGCACAAACAGAGCAGATGTATTAAGCCTGTTGAAGTGATAAAGTAGAAGGTGATAACACACCAGCCAATCATCTGAAAAATGACAGGTGCTGATTGGCAGCTGTGTTATCACCTTCCGCTTTATCACTTCACCAGACTTAATACATCTGCCCCAGTATCACAAGATGTCTTCTTTACGCTGGGCCAGGCTTATTTCCGGATACATCGGCAGCAGTCATCAAAGCTGAATCTCCTCTCATGGAGAACATTTGTCTTGGTTGTTTGATTCATTTATAAACCTTACAAATAAAATATTGTTATGAGCCTATAAATAACAATATTCTGATTAACAGTGACTGTGATATCACAGAGCGCCTGCATCCCGTCTCTATTTCATACTTCATTAATTAGATTGTCAGACTGTTCCCCTCGCTTGTCCTTGAGGTGTATTATCAGGGGACGGGAACGGGAAGCCTGTCAGTCTGAGGACTATACTTTTGATACATAGACATCTCACTGTCAGAAAGTCCTTCTGTTCCTGCAGTGTAGATAAACTGCAGCAGATAAATCACCATGATCCGTCCCAGGGCTCTTATTCCCGCGAGGTGTCAATTTTGCTTTGCTTTGGGAAATTTGGAGAATTCCTGGCTCCTGGCCCCGCATTAAAGTGTATACAGACGTGGGTTATACGGTGGTGGTGAGTCCTATACGTGAGCATATGTGTATTAATCAACATTAATTTATATAGCACAAACATTACGCAGAATATTTAATCATTCTCATCAGTCCCTTCCCCAATGGTGCTTACAATATATCGATACTACATAGACACAATGGGGCTAACCTTGAGAAACCAGATAAACTACCAGGATGTCTTTTCCGTGTGGGAGGAAGCTGGACTACCAAAGGGAACCCACACCTTTGCAGAGAGAACCTACAACTTAATTGCATAATAAAATAGGTTAGAATCTAATGCCTGACACCAGATCTATGAGGTGCGTATATGTAAACACACAGAGAGACTAGGAAATCCATTGCCCAATCTATAAATAAATTCTCTACTCTGTGCCACACCCAACACCCGAGGGTTTGGGTTAGCTTGGGCTGGCAATGGGTGTTAGGTGTCAAGCAACTGGTGATTGGCTAAACGGGATTATTCTGGTTCATTCGCAAAGGCACAATCACTCTCTAATGGACAAAACCATATGCACTGCAGGTGGGGCTGATGTAACATGTGCAGAGAGAGTTAGATTTGGGTGTTTTATTGTTTCTGTCAGGGTAAATACTGGCTGCTTTATTTTTACACTGCAATATAGATATCAGTTAGAAGTACACCCCCTACCCAAATCTAACTCTCTCTGCACATGTTACATCAGCCCCACCTGCAGGGCACATGGTTTTGTCCATTACAGAGTGATTGTGCCTTTCCGAGTGAATCAGATTAACCCCCAATGTGTAGAGGCTTAATCAAGCTCTTTCTCATGAAGAATAGTACATAGAAACATAGAATGTGACGGCAGATAAGAACCACTTGGCCCATCTAGTCTGCCCCTTTTTTAAACATGTTACCTCAAACCATATTTGATCCTTATTTTTTTGTAAGGATATCAATATGCCTATCCCAAGCATGTTTAAATTGTACTACTGTATTTGCGTCTACCACCTCTGATGGGAGGCTATTCCACTTATCTACTACTCTTTCTGTGAAGTAATTCTTCCTCGCATTTCCCCTGAATCTTCCTCCCCCTAGTGTCAGTGCATGTCCTCGTGTTCTGCTGCTCCTCTTCCTGTGAAGAATGTCTCCCACCTGTACCTTGTTAAAGCCCTTGATATATTTGAAAGTTTCTATCATGTCCCCCCTTTCCCTTCTCTGCTCTAAAGTATACATATTAAGATCTTTTAGTCTTTCCTGGTACGTTTTGTGATGAAGGCCATGCACCATTTTAGTTGCCCTTCTTTGTACAGTCCCTAATGTATTTATATCCTTCTGGAGATATGGCCTCCAGAACTGAACACAATACTCCAGATGAGGTCGTACCAATGACCTATACAGTGGCATTATTACTTCTTTCTTTCTACTGCTGATACCTCTCCCTATGCAACCAAGCATCTGACTTGCCTTCAGCATTGCTTTGATAGGAATTTATTTATTTACAGTTTCTTATATAGTGCAGCATATTCCATTGCACTTTACAATAGGAAACAGTGATAAAGCAAACTGGGCAGTCACAAACCGACATAGAGGTAGGAGGGCCCTGCTCACAAGCTTACAATGCTATAGAGATGAATTGAAGAAGCACTTTACTATTCATGTTGGTGCTCTAGTGATAATAGGCCCATAGGCTTGAGTACAGGATACACTTAATATTTAGCACACAGAAGATTGCTGGCTTTTGGATGACTAAGCTGGAACAGGAAATAACTGGACTAGAGTCTGAATAATAGATGAACTGAAGTGTGACGTCTGGAGAATGACTAGACTGGTACTAACTGGACAGGAGAGTGACTGGGCTACAACTGGAATTCTGTATATGACTGGAACCGGGATATGTCTGTAGCCGGATTGGAACCGGAATATGACTGGAACCGGTATATGGCTGGAGCTGGAATATGACTGCTGAACCTTTACCAGACGGGAACTGGAGAGTAGCAGGAACTAAAGCCGGTTATCCAAATGTGTAGAATCCATACTTTCACCATGGTATCCACAAAGCACAGAGCAGCTTACATGGTGGTAGCCACATTGTACTGGTGATTTGGGAGTGGCTGGGCAGCTCTCTTATAGGTATCAGTGTCCTGTGATTGGATGCTGAGGTCAGCTGTTAGAGAGCAGTAATTGGAATGGTCAGGTGACTTCGTCAAACATGTCTGCACCCATGTCTAGATTTGGAGGGAACTCTGGTGTGAACGGAGCAGGCCTGATCCATAGCAAGGAAGTGTGGAGTGCTGCCGAGATCGGAGACAGCGTGACACTGAAGGGTGCGCTGAGCAATGGCAGTGCAGACAGACCCTGGCATTGGCAGAACGGGAAGGCTGCATGGAGATCCCGGCTTCCCTCTTGAGCAGCGTGAGCGTACTCTGATAGCTGGCCTCCACGCCAGCCTTTGAGTGCCAAGTGAATTTGTCAATATAGGTGTGAAAATTGTCAAGCAAACATTCATCATAATGACCCGTAATGTTACCTTTTATATTATAATCTTTTTTTACACAACATTTTTAATTTGAATTTATATAACAAATGTGAGCGACGCCGGCATTTTAGCGGATATTTTGATCATCTCTCACAGAGATGATGGCCCTCAAAGGGTTAATATTGCGGATTGTGATGCTCCGTAAATCGCATGCTGAGTGGTTTATGTACCTTTTACGGTTACAAAATGCGGCAGTGCGGCAAAGAGCACATTAGTCCCAATCTAACAGTAGGCTCTTTCCATTCAGATATTTCTTTTAAGTGGAATTTTACAGTCCGCGGTGCAGCTCTGGTCAATAGGTGAGGACATACGGGTGAAATTTAAAAAAATTAGAATATCATGCAAAAGTTCATTAATTTCAGTAATTCAACTTAAAAGGTGAAACTAATATATACACTCATTACGTGCAAAGAGAGCTATTTCAAGTCTTTATTTGTTAAAATGTTGATGATTACGGCTTACAGTTCATGAAAATCCAAAATCTGGTAAAATTTGAATTTGACATTAAGGGGGAAATTTACTAAAGGAAATTTGTAAAAAATAGCTGTATTTGTATCCAGAAATATACTTTTTTTTGACATTTACTATCCCGAAAATACGGCAATTCGTATTCGTATTGATAGCACATCAATATGAATACGAATTGCCGTATTTTCAGGATAGTAAATGTCAAAAATAAGTATATTTCTGGATACAAATACACCTATTTTTTTTTTACAAATTTCCTTTAGTAAATTTCCCCCATAATCAATAAAAAAAAATGTTGTTTTTTTTTTAATACAGAAATGTCAGCCCTCTGAAATGTATAATCATGCATGTGTACTCAGTACTTGGGCAACATAACACTTTGGGTGAGATTTAATAGGATGAGATATTCAGAAAGTGAGAGATTTGGTGAGAAATCTCCAGGTTTTTTTAAAGCGGCAATCATTTACACTGCAAAATCTCACTGGTTTTGCAGTGTAAATGATTGCTGCTTTAAAAAAACCTGGAGATTTCTCACCAAATCTCTCACTTTCTGAATCTCTCATCCTATTAAATCTCACCCAGTATTTCAATGGGAGTAATGAAGACAACATAGAAGGACTTACAACTCAAAGCTTCAATGAACAGCGGCTAAACTAAATTATTATAGTAGCAACTTTGTACATTTATAGTTAAGTTGCAGCTATCCATACAGTGTATGTGGACGGTTATTACTGTAGGCCAGAGTTTAATAACCATAAGATCGTAATTTGGTATTTTGCTGTTGTTACAGCTTTTTATGGCGCAGTCAGTTAATAGAATGGTTTGATGGAATTCTGTGTATTGGACCTAATTGTACTCAAAGCTTCTTCGTAGTGAAGGAAATGGTGCCCAGATTGGGGATGCACTTTGAACATAGAATGACTTGCAAGTTCATTGGCTCATTCATTGTACAGTGAAATACAGGGAAGACTGACTGACTGTTTTGTAACATACACTATTTAATCTGTGTCCAGGTTCTGGAGTTTCCGGTGGATCCGGCCACCCACCCGTTGCCTCACTTGCGGAATCCAGACATTTTGGTGGGAGAAAATGACCTGACAGCTCTCAGTTACCTCCACGAGCCGGCTGTGCTCCACAACCTCAAGGTCCGCTTCTTAGAATCCAACCACATCTACACCTATTGTGGTAAGTGAGCTTACATTCCATTGCGGAATCCTCAGGGCAGATTAATGTTGGGTTACAGAGACCGCTCATATGACGGAATCCCCATTACATATGGCTGCCTCCAGTTACAGACCGTACCACTGGGCACTACTTCCATCAATGTACCCAGGTGCATTTGTGGAGCTTCCCATCTTTTTTATAGATTCACATGTGGTTGAGTTGAGTTCGTCAGGTCAGTTTTTTTTGTATTGAAACTTTGTATTGTGACAAGGAATCATATACACTGGATGCAGATGAAGGGGGTTATTCTGATTCACTCGGAAAGGCACAATCACTCTCTAATGGACAAAACCATGCTGCACTGCAGGTGGGGCTGATGTAACATGTGCAGAGAGGGTTAGAGTTGGGTGTTTTATTGTTTCTGTGCAGGGTAAATACTGGCTCCTTTCTTTTTACACTGCAATATAGATAACAGTTTGAAGTACACCCCCCACCCAAATCTAACTCTCTCTGCACATGTTACATCAGCCCCACCTGAGGTGCACATGGTTTTGTCCACTAGAGAGTGATTATGCCTTTCCGAGTGAATCAGAATAACCTCCGAAGTCTTCGGGGGTATTCAATCCCCTCCGCTATTTCCGCCAGGGGAAATAGTGGCAGGCGCATCTTCAATGCTGTTGTTCCCAACAGCATTGAAGAGGCAGCTTGACAGAATGGACCCGATTTTAAAAGCAGTAGGGCCCGTTTTGTCGAGATCACAGTCGGTTTTGCAGACACGCCCCCTTTTCGATGATCTGCAGCCGGAACATTCAATCACGCCTGCCAATAAACTGACAAGCGGACCGAAAAAGGGCCAGGGTCCCGACTATCGGAATGTACCGACAGTCAGGAACTGGGATTGAATTACCAGGTAAACACTATAAGCAAGGATGGTTACAGCATAGTACAAACTCTTCAGAAAGCTCCAGTGGTTCTTACCGTAGCCCACACCCCTGGCCTATCACTTGGGCAGCTATTACACCATCAGGATCAATGACCATCTGCCCTGGAAACACTTTTATTAGGAAGCCACAGGAAGTGTATGAATTTTGCAGCACTACGTCTTACATCCTGACCTCTCCCTTCCCTCTAGGTATTGTGCTAGTTGCCATAAACCCATATGAACAGTTGCCAATTTACGGAGAAGATGTCATTTATGCGTACAGCGGGCAAAACATGGGCGACATGGACCCTCACATATTTGCCGTGGCAGAGGAAGCATACAAGCAGATGGCCAGGTACGTCTGATTCCTCTACAAATGACTCGTCGTTGGCAATGTTGAGTGTATTACCCAGAAGGCTGTGTTCCAGGGAGCCTGGCTCCTTCGCGCCGTAAATTGTGCCGCAAGTCCTCTCTGCCGCCGTATATCAACGTTGCAAACAATCTACACTGACAATTAGGCAGTTTGCCCGTGGTACTGAAAAATAACTTTTAATTGCTTTTTCGCCATTAATATTCAGATGCGTGAACCACTGCGAGATTTATAGCATTGGATAAGCCTAGTTACAGACTTGCCGCCGTGTGTCTCGGAATTAAAATGTGTTACGTAATGATTATTTGGGGACCCGAATTGAAAACTTCATTGGCACTGAGCACAAAAGGCAAGAAATGAGCCATCTGCCTATAGCTTAACCTTTTATAACCAGGACAAAGAGCCGGCGTTATCCCCAGAGGGGTGAATAATGTTAAATATTAAAACACCATGATGTGTGTGTCAGATCCAGTGACACGTATTGTCTCACAGCTGTGTTATCGCTCCCAGCCTGCTGTGCTTATGCAACTGGTGTCTTTATTTGTCTGATAATCACCGTATTGCCCCTGATTCGCAGTGAGAATATAGGATAGGGATTTATAAATAGAATGCAAGCACCTTCCATTCAGCGGAGGGCAAAAGCAATACTCCTATTAATCCACAAGGGGTTAGGGATGTCAGCGGTTCCTTTGAGGGGATGCAGTCAAAATCCTGACGGTCAAAATCCCGAATGGGTCATAATACCGACAAGGACAAAATCCCAACATTTAAAATCCTGACAAGGTCAAAATACCGACATATAGAATGTACAGGTGAAACAGTCAACATGACTTTCGTCGACAGGTCGCAAGGTCAACATTGGTTTTTTTAACAGTTTTTTGAGCCGACATGAGCCGACAGGCGGTATTTCATGCCCTACTATCCACTAGGGCGTGGTGGGAGAATAAAATAGTGTGCTGACCGCAGCAAGTCACCATGCCCGAAGCATTGCGAGCGAAGTGAGGGGCTGCGGTTCACTTCCAACTGTGTCCATGTCGACTGTGTCGAGATTCGGGTCAAAAAACACAGAAAAAACCCATGTCGACCTCGCGACCTGTAGACGGAAAGTCATGTACACTGTTTCACCTGTACATTCTATATGTCGGTATTTTGACCCTGTCGGGATTTTAAATGTCAGGATTTTGTCCTTGTCGGGATTTTGTCCTTGTCGGTATTATGACCCATTCGGGATTTTGACCGTCGGGATTTCATGACGAATCCCCTTTGAGAACCGGTAATGAGACTTCAGATCAATATTAGAATTTCCAGAAAGGGTCAGGGTGCCATAAGGCCTGTTCTAGTCCGATACGCTCTGTGCTGGACTTTGTGCAGTTTCATGTATTCAGTTTTCCCGTGGGCAATTATGTGGGAGCTTTTGTATAGCTTATGTGAGAAGGATCAATTCAGTCTTCATTCTAGCAAAAATCTAAATAAGGAGAGCGCACTGTGTTGATCCATTCAATTTAATAGAAAAGAATATAAAAGTTATACACATAACCATACATGTAAAAATATATAAAAACAATAGATGTTCAGCATTGATGTCTCAATTCATTCTAGCATCCTGCACTTTTCACAACCCTTGCAGTTCTTCTTTCCTGCCTGGGGTGTCGCTCTCTGCTAAGATACAGACCAGCCTGTGCTAGAAGCACCAAAGCAGTGAGTGATGCACTCCAGGCTGGAGAGAGGAACTGCACTGGGTTTGAACTGTGCTAGAATGAACTCTACAATGATCAACTATACTCAACATATAGAACGGACCATTCAGAGTAGACACGTTCTCTCTAGAGTTACATGCGCACCTGGCTGAGCAGACCATCGAAGGATTTTTCTCCCGCTCGCAGATAAAAATGAGTCTGATCTGACTTTTATCTGGGCCGGAGATGGCCGAACAGCGTTATTTTGTGATAGTCGCCAGAGGTCCTGCACATGCATAGCCCATACACATGCGCAGATCCGCAACATCGATCCCCACAGAGAATATACTGCGGGCCGAATGCTGATGAATCAGCCAAAAAGTGTATATGTTGCACCAAAGCCAAAAGTCCATTATTCTGTTACCGTCCTCGTTATCAAAGAAAGATTTATTTTTTTCTCCCATAAAACTGCTTTTTTTTTGTTACCATCAGTGTTGTGTGACGCCTACTGGCCTTACTGGCCACAGTTCCATGTTGTGGTCAAATCCTCCGCGATCATGACACCACTAGTGTAATACCTGCAAGGAGAATACCTACTGTGTAAATGTTCTAAGAATGGACATCAACACTCGGTGGTTAGCAACCATCTATGATTCGTGACCAATGGTTTTACCCCTGATAGGGAAATACAGTGCCACAAATCGATGACAGATGTCCTCTTATGGAGGATTTGCCATGGCTGGTGGTCAACAACATCCGGGAGATCTTGGAGGTGATATCCAGGGTGAAAGGCATGAGGTGGAATATATTATGTCATCTTGGCCCAACTGCTGTACAATGCTTTATCTTCCTACAAATCATGTCACCAAGCCCCGGATCACTTCATACTAGGGAAATGTGTAGGGTCCGAGAGGGTTATACCTCTTTCACATCGCACTTTTAAAACGGTATATTGACGGTTTTTTTCCATTTTAAAACGTTTAAGGCTGCAATGTGAAAGTGCCAAAGTTGATTTACCCGGTTAAAAAGCAGAGTCCTACACGTTTTAAAGCCGTTTTTTTTGGCAGTTTGAACAGCTCAATTTCAATGGCTTGAAACGTGTCCCTTGGGGGTTAAACGGGTTGAATGTTTGAATGGAATTAAATGATTTTTAAAACGGTTTTCACCTGCAATGTGAAAGGTCTCAAGGCTCAGACCCGTTTTAAAGTCCCATTTAAGAATACCGTGTCATTACCCATTTCTGCAATGTGAAAGCAGTATTAGTCTATTCTCCCTGGAGTCCGGAAGAACTCTCAAAATCTTAAGAAAACTTTATATGCCTTAAATTCTAAGCCATTATATTATATATTACACACAATTAGGAAGTTATTATATTATACGGTACTTAGGAATTAGCACTTCCTCACATCTGCAACCCCTAGGGTATACACAGTTTATTGGTTGCAGTCCCAGTAGGAAATTTACTAAGATGGGAGTTTTTCACATGAGATGTTGCTATGGGCAACCAATCAGAATGTACTTTTTATTTATTTAGCACCTCCTAGAACAGTGTTTTTCAACCACTGTGCCGTGGCACACTAGTGGCCCTTGAGCTGTTCTCAAGTGTGCTTCCAGATCTAGAGATGCCCAAACCAGTTTACAGCCACCACCAGTTCAAAGGTTATTTACTGGTCTCTTCTTTTCATGTAAAGGGCCAATGTATTTTATTTTTGTTACCTGTGGGGACCAGTGTGATTTTTTTTTTTATATGGGGCCAATAGGTTTGATTTTTTTCCTGTGGGGGCCAATATGTTTTGCCCTGTGGGGATCTCATGGTGTGCCTCGGCAATTTTAAAATCTTGCGAATCGTTTTCAAGATTGGCTTACTCACTTTCAAGGCCCTACATGACCAGGGCCCAAGGTACCTGCAACAGCTGCTGATCCCTTACTGTCCTACTCGATTACTACGATCCACTGTAGAAGGATTACTAACAGTACCCAGAATCTCCCTGAATTCATCTGGGGGTCGAGCTTTCAACTTTGCTGCTCCAACTCTGTGGAACTCTCTTCCTCGCACAGTGCGAGAAGCGCCCACTATAGAATCCTTTAAAAATAGACTAAAGACGTACTTATTTACTCAAGCATTTCACTGACATCTACTGTTAAGCTTGTTTTGTATTTCGAGCTGTAAAGACAATGTGTGAAGCACTTTGAGTCCTATTGGGAGAAAAGTGCTATATAAATATCATTATTATTATTATTTAGTGTGCCGCAAGGTAAAAAAGGTTGAAAATCACTGTTCTAGAAGATAATAGTATCTGATTGGTTGCCAGTAACAACATCCCATGTGACATAAAACGGCCATCTATGTAAATTTCCCACCCATAGTTTCACAAACTAGACGTTTACAGCCCTGGTGTTAAGGATATCCATGCTATAGCATGGTCAAATCAGTCAATTTGAGCTAAACATTTGCTCAAACAATAGATATCCTTAAAACCTGGACTGTGTACCAATCGGGAGGCAGAGCCTCCACCTTGTACAGAGAAATCGGCCCACCTGGGGCATCGTCCCCTCTGGCATTTGCCATAAATGCCAGATGGTCAGTCCAGCCCTGGTTGGAGATATTTATCACGGCAACTAAACCTCCAGCAATGTGATCTCCTGCCTCTGACTTTTCTCCCTGGTACTGGAACGGTTGCCGAGGGTTACCCCAGAGAAATTTACCAAAAAATAATTGTTTATTTTTAGCTCTCAATAAAGACGCATTGACTCCTCTTTCCTCCCCTGAATTGCACACTAATTAACGGCTGGCAATGGATGGTTTTATTTTTTTTTATGCGCTGCAAAATAACAATGTGAAATCTGACTTTAATATGGATTTATCTGTCCCCAGGGTATACATTATAAGCCCTGCAGTATAAATAGCGATAGAATGTGAAGTTTCGGAAAACTGTCTCTTCAGGCAGCAGATAAAGTGGCCGTTCAGCGATTTTGAAGCCGTTTTTTGCGTAGTTGAAGTTTTTCTTTGATTCGCCGCGGGGTTAATTATCATCATCCAAAGGGAAGGCTTCGTTATAAACTGCCAGTAAATGCTGCTTTTATTCTCATTACAGACATAACAAACTAGGATATTTATATACAATACAGACGGGCCGATTTAGACCCGCTCCGTACAGAACGAATTTGCTACCCCGGCTGATGTTATGGCGGAATTCCCTACCAGGCAGAATATGCACATGCGCAAACCCCTCTGGAGGTTTAGGGGGCGTGCCCACAAAAACGGTGGGCGCGCCCATAGAAACACTGGGTGTGCCCCTGCGGATGGAGGCATGTCGATGCCTGCTTGGGTAACATGACTTCAACACCCGCCCTGAATTCAGCCATCTCCGGCCAGAATACATTTAAGTAAACATTCACAAAGTCGACCCGCACCAGCTTAGTTACAGATACCAACTGACCCAGGGCCAGATGCACTAAGCTTCAAAAGTGATAAAATGGAGAGTGATAAACAGCCAGCCAATCAGCTCCTTTCATGTCACAGACTGTGTTTGAAAAATATCAGGCAGGAGCTGATTGGTTGGTTGTTTATCACTCTCCGTTTTATCACTTTTGAAGCTTGGTGCATCTGGTCCATATACTTGAATATTGTGAATTTGCATTAGTTGCTGACTGCTTATTACCATATTTTGGTTCTCATCCCCCTCCCCCACATGTTTAGTTTACGCTTTGCGCAGGTGCTAGTTGGTGCGAGGCTGTATTATTTTCTCCTATGCAGTATAATCTTTATGATGGTTGCCCCCACGTTCGCCAAATGTACATTTACTGTAGCTGCATTCAGTTCTCCGCTGGGGTTTGTTATGTAACACAGTTTCTACATTTCACCAGACTCTCCGCATGCAAATAAAATGATTGCAAACATAAATAAATTACGTTCAAACCGCTATCTGCTGCTGCGAAAGCTAATTAATGGAGCACGGTCTTTAGATCCTTCAGCAGAACTTCTTCAAGGTTTCTCGTTTATCCTCATTACTGTGAAGTCCTCTCTGTTATCAGGAAGTTGAATTGTCTTTTGGATGTAATAGTATTTCTCATCATTGTGTGTTCAGGATGGGAGATAAAGGCTGTCTTTTAGCTCGTCCTTATTCAGTTGGGAAAGCTCCTCACTCAGAACAAAGATTCATTACAGTGAAGAGGAAATCACAGCCGCGCTCGCTGACAAGCATTTTATTCGTTAGTTTTTAGCCGAAAAAAGTTGCCACATAGGGCCCCATTCAGATGGGAATGCAGGGCTGTTGGTTGGGGTGGCAGTTACCTGATTGCCGGGCTCCGAAATCTCGCAGCCCAGCGATCGGGTCTGAATGACCTCAATAGTTGCCATGTGTGGCTTTTGAGAGGATGTAATTCTGTCCTCGATTTTCAGCTAGGGTGCTGTATAGATAGCTGCATGCAGGATGCACAGACCGTAGAGGTATAGTATGCAGTGGGGGGGGGGTAACAAATAAGAAACTATAACAGAAATATGCCCCTTTTTTGGGGTGACCCCAACTTTCAGCCGGGGATATTGAATTCTGGCTTTGTACGTTGGAGGTATTTGTATGCTGACTTGTTACCAGTTCCCTATGACACTACATGGTCTAAAGCAGCCTTAAAATGGGCAACTGACATACCACAGGTCATCTCGGCCCAATTTTTGACTAAACATAAGGAAAATTGTAAAGTGCAATGGAATAAGCTGCGCTATATAGGAAACTGTAAATAAATAAATAAAAAGCCTTCAAACTTTTACACTCAACTATGCTTCAAAAGATACCCTTGAGGACGTTGCGTAGGGCTTACATTTCACAGTCACAAAGGAAATACCAGTGTATTTCGGTTTATGCCTAGAATGCAGAACTTCGCTTTCTTCGTTTTACCGTCGTATGTGGGATTGTGTCGGACTCCCCAAGTTTTGAGACAGTTACGTGTCTTATCAAGGATATTTGCCACCTAAAATTGGTCAAAGACCCACTTAGCCATGCCCCTTGTAAGTTTCTCTTAACTGGGATTTACAGAGACGCAAACAGGCACTGACCCCTCTTTTGACCGTTGTAGTGACAGTCGCCAAAAAAGGTAATTTTGAGACGCTGGATGACTTCTTCTCCCCCTTTCTTGTCAGTAGTAAAGTCGACCTTATTACAAATACTATACATGGGTAGGAGAGCCACACTTCCTGACGTTGAAAACGGGGTTCGGAAATTTAGTAATAAATGGGGAATGTACGTTGAGTACCCGACTCCTGAGGTGCAGTCACACATAACCAAACTGTACACCAGGCTACTTCTCTGGTGGGAGGGGGAGGGGAGAGGGAACCAGTTGGGCTGCTTAGTTAATTCTATATAATTTATTTTCTTTTGGTTCCTTTTGTTTATTGTATACTTCTGGATATCACGGATGGACATGTGGGATATATGTACTTTCCTTTCTCATTTGAAGCCATCTATGACCAAACGTGACTTTTTCACTGCAGACTGTGGTACCATTGTATGTCAAATTCATTTTTGAATAATAATAATAATAATAATAAAAAAGAAATTATAACAGAGCAAAACACAGTGGGATAAGAGTATTAAAACAGTGGTGGTCAGTATAAATGTAATGGCATATGCAGTATGGCGGATGTTTCAGAGATCAGAAGATGATATTCACAGGAGCAAGATGGTCGTCACATGAGTGGAGGATACCATCATCATGGGGTACAAAGGACTGTGGACAGGAGTGGTGGGCCAGTCACATGAGTGGAGGATTCCGTCATCATGAGGTCCTGTGGACAGGAGTGGTGGGCCAGTCACATGGGTGGAGGATTCCGTCATCATGATTTCCTGTGGACAGGAGTGGTGGGCCAGTCACATGGGTGGAGGATTCCGTCATCATGAGGTCCTGTGGACAGGAGTGGTGGGCCAGTCACATGGGTGGAGGATTCCGTCATCACGAGGTCCTGTGGACAGGCGTAGTGGGCCAGTCACATGAGTGGAGGATTCCTTCATCATGAGGTCCTGTGGACAGGAGTGGTGGGCCAGTCACATCAGTGGAGGATTCCGTCATCATGAGGTCCTGTGGACAGGAGTGGTGGGCCAGTCACATGAGTGGAGGATTCCGTCATCATGAGGTCCTGTGGACAGGAGTGGTGGGCCAGTCACATGGGTGGAGGATTCCGTCATCATGAGGTCCTGTGGACAGGAGTGGTGGTCCAGAAGGACACAATCTGCAGGCATCAGGAGGATGGAGGAATGGGTGCCAGGCAACAGATAGTGGAGTAGTGAGGCAGGAAAGTTGGAGAGGTCATGACCATTTTATTACAGATGGATCTGGAATTCCAGAGAGCGCAAGAGAGGTAGAGAGTGAAGTATGGAGATATGGATGAAGTTGGGAAGGATACTAATGTGTTGGGGCGGGCTGAGTCTGAGATGGAGATAAGGAAATGGGGTGAGGATGGGTATTGGATGGGAGCAAGGTCACATGGTGAAATTACAGCAAGACGCAGCAAAGGTTAAGCACAGACTTAAGTACTCAGGATAATGTCTCTGTGTTCTAAGGAGTTCATGTGCCGGAATGAATTTCACTTGTCTATATGGGTTTTGGGGGCCTGACCACACTCTGGGCAAGCTAGCCCTGGTGCCAACTGGCCTAGTACTGGTGGCCATATTGAATGACTCCATTCCATGGTTTCTAGTGCTGGTTAGTACAAAATCTGGAAGTCTGTCCCTAACCCCCCCCCCCCCCAGACCCTCCCTCCCCCCCCATATTGAATCCTGTAGACCTTTGCGAGCAGTGGACAACCTATTTTACCAGGTCGCTCACAGGTGGACTTTGGATGCATGAGGAGGCTGCATGTTAACTTTGGGAAGCATCTGATCCTATTATTAGAACCAGATTGATGCATTCGCACATTTCAAGCTGCACTTTAACCTGCAGATGACTAGTTAAGTTGGTGAATAATCACCATCCAACCAATGGCTAACTTGCTGTGTTGTCTCTACAGTCTGTAACATCAGATGACTAGAAATAGTTCAGCTCACCCAGGGGGGTATCTCTTTCTCTTCATTATCCCGTGATATAGGTATTTTATTATTAACTTTTTAGGGTGCCACCAGGTGTCCGCAGCATCATACAGTGAGAAAAGAATGACCTAATATATAAGTACATAGGCTAGGCATGAAACCACAGTAGAAACATCAAGAGGAGTAGTAGGGGGAGTAGAGAGAAGGACAGAGCAACACACTAGGTCTTGCAGAATCAAAGCAATGATGTGTCTCACAGTGGGGAGTATGGGGTAGGCAGCACTAAATGACACTATACCCATTAAGTTGGTGGACAAGCAGAATCAGCTTCACTGGTAGGAGAAATTGAGATTAGGGGAGCAAATTTACACTAGTGACAGATGGTGCTAGGTGGACAGCCTGTGCGGGCTTACAGCCTATGGGGGATGAGCTGGGAGAGAAGTCGGAGAAGTGGTGTCTGGCAGTAAAGCTGGCCATGCAACTATAGATTTATTGTCAGATTGGGCTGGTTGGAACAAAAACCTGGTTACGGATGAGAGCAAATGACAGTTGACCATTTGCTTGGTAATGCTGGAAAACTGTAATTCAGAAATTACCAGATTTTTGTTCCAACCAGCCAGATCTGACAATAAATATGTAGGTGTATGACCAGCTTAAGTGTGAGTTCTTCAGTAGAGGGGCAGCAGAGGAGAAATCCTGGATGTGGTAATGAGAAGAGGTGCACAGTAGTGAAGAGGGAGGGAAGGGAGTGTGGACAGACATGATATCGTAAATGCAGGAGGGAGTGATTGGGGGCTTCATAAGTGACTAGGGAGATTGAACTATACAATTTTGCAGTGGAGGGTGGTGACACATATTGGTGGGAGAGGTAACTGAGGCAGGCAGCAGCGTTCACGAGATTGCAGTAGGTGAATGAGAAGAAGACCAGAGAGCAGGAGATTGCAGTAGGGAGAGGTGAATGAGAAGAAGACCAGAGAGCTGGAGAGTTCAGTAGGGAGAGGTGAATGAGACGAATACCAGAGAGCTGGAGAGTGCAGTAGGGAGAGGTGAATGAGAAGAAGACCAGAGAGCTGGAGAGTGCAGTAGGGAGAGGTGAATGAGAAGAAGACCAGAGAGCTGGAGAGTGCAGTAGGGAGAGGTGAATGAGAAGAAGACCAGAGAGCTGGAGAGTGCAGTAGGGAGAGGTGAATGAGAAGAAGACCAGAGAGCAGGAGATTGCAGTAGGGAGAGGTGAATGAGAAGAAGACCAGAGAGCAGTAGATTGCAGTAGTCTAGTCAGGAAATGACAAGTACATGAACATGAATTTGTTGGTTTCCATGGTGAGGAAGGATCTAATCCTAGAGGAGGAGAGGCAGATGTTGGGTTGATGCTCAAGTAGTTGACTTTTGGGGTAGTGGAGGTCATGGATGGCTTAGGGGTGCAATAAGTTAAATTTTGGAACTTTATTTAAGCATTAGAACAGGCAGAGTAGATGGCAGACTCATACAAACACACATGAAAAGATGGATGGTGAGAGGTCAAGGGAGGTGAAGTAAATTTTGGCATACTTACTAACATTAGCTGCTTCCCCTCACTGGATCTTTTTGGAGGGAAGTGGACCTTCACAGGGTTGGTTGTGACATTCAGCAGAGTTGGTGGTGCTACTTCCTGCTAAGTGGTGGTAGTGGGGCCATGTGAGTTGCGTCATCTTGACTCCTCCCTATGATGTATGGTATCAGGTTCTTGGATGGGATATGGGAGTTTAGTCTGCTCTCCTAGGAATCAAGGAGAACTCTTGCAAGTGCCATTGGCCATTTTAATAGTTTTGCTAATCTCCGAAAACTTGTTTTACAAGCATTTTCATCTAAATAATTTATTTGAATAATAATTGTAAATAAATTTTAGAGTTTGTTATTCTTTAGGAAGATAAGTAACATAGCAGTGCCCTATTTGTGCTGTGGCCCGGACTGTCTCTTGTAAACCCCACAATGGTGACTGCACATATTACTTGCTGAGAGATATGCAGAAGATCCAATTAAACATGAATGCAAATGAGTATAATTACTTCACCCGGCTGCACTTCAATGGCGACTCCCTAAACAATGCCTGTCTCTCATCTGCTTGTTTGAAGCTTGAGTGCAATTATCTGGTCTTCCGAGAGGTCGTCAGGGAGAATAGCCCCTGTCAGTCGGGATTGACTGTCGGCCATTTGAACAGTCCGATGTCGGTATACTGACCATTGGAATCCGGACTGTCAGGACGTCATCCGCCATGCCTGCATCTGTAGACCGTTATTCCATGTAACTTGCGGTCTTATGTTATGGTTGATCTCCTCCGTTAGAGATGTTCTATGTGCAAGTTCTCATCCTGATTGGTGATGCTCTAGTCTATTGCAATGCTGCCTTATATTGGTTATGTTCTATGTAGATGTTAATCCCGTTGTTTCCAGATGTACTATGCAGTTGTGCACTACCTTGATAGTCTGATTTATATTCATGTTTATCCCATTGATTATTGATGAGCTATGTAGCTGTTTGTCTTTGATTGGGGATATGGTATGACAATACAATTCATTGCAGATGTTCTCTGCAGACATCTACAGTATCACTTGATTGTTGGGTCGACAAGGTCAAAAGTCAATAGGTTGACCACTATTGGTCGACAGACAGAAGATCAACACATGAAAAGGGTCCAAAAGGAAAAGGTTAACATGGGTTTTTCATGTCTATAACGTATACGTGTACCCCGTCCCCTCGCATGGCTCGGCACTCTATTATATTTTCCGTCTATGCCCACTGTGATAGTATGAACAAGTCGGTTGAAAAAAAAAAAAAGCAAGTCAACCTTTTTACTTGTCGGCCTTTTTCATGTCAATGTTTTTGCTTTTGTCGACCAGGTCAACCTAATCCATGTCCACCTTTTTATAGAAACATAGAAACAGAATTTGACGGCAGATAAGAACCACTTGGCCCATCTAGTCTGCCCCCTTTTTTAAACATGTTACCTCAAACCATATTTGATCCTTATTTTTTTGTAAGGATATCAATATGCTTATCCCAAGCATGTTTAAATTGTACTACTGTATTTGCGTCTACCACCTCTGTTGGGAGGCTATTCCACTTATCTACTACTCTTTCTGTGAAAAAATTCTTCCTCGCATTTCCCCTGAATCTTCCTCCCTCTAGTTTCAGTGCATGTCCTCGTGTTCTGTTGCTCCTCTTCCTGTGAAGAATGTCTCCCACCTGTACCTTGTTAAAGCCCTTGATATATTTGAAAGTTTCTATCATGTCCCCCCTTTCCCTTCTCTGCTCTAAAGTATACATATTAAGATCTTTTAGTCTTTCCTGGTACGTTTTGTGATGTAGGGCATGCACCATTTTAGTTGCTCTTCTTTGTACAGTCTCTAATGTATTTATATCCTTCTGGAGATATGGCCTCCAGAACTGAACACAATACTCTAGGGCCCTTATTTTGATCTGAGCGGTACGGCCCGCGTGCGGCCGTACCGCCGATGTTTACACTCTGCACATGCGCAGAGGTCACTCTGCGCATGTGCAGGGGAATTCGCCGAGTAAAAAATTTAGACGCCGCAAAGGGGGCGTATAGGGGTGTGAGGGGCTTAATAGCCTCATTACCCTATGTATACGCCCAGCGTTTCATGGGCGTTCCCATGCAAACGCGGGGCGTATGCATGGTAATGAGGCTATGACGCCAGTGATGGGGGCGGAAAGCTGACATCGCCGGATGTCAGCTGCCCGCCCCAATACAAGCTTTCACACGGACGATTGTCCGTGTGCTCTAAGCTTGCGTGAGCGGGGGGAGCGTGCGGCCCTGCCTTCGATGGTCATCGACCATCGAATGCAGGGGGCAGCTCCCAACATGGTGGAGGCGTACGCCCCGCCATTTTCATGCGGATCGGCAGCCGTCCGTGTACGGACGGCCGTGCCGATCCGTCTTGTAGGCGGGGATTCGTCTGGTGCGGTCGGAGCCGCATATGCGGCTCGACCGCACCAACCAGAATAAGGGCCTAGGTGAGGTCTTACCAATGACCTATACAGTGGCATTATTACTTCTTTCTTTCTACTGCTGATACCTCTCCCTATGCAACCAAGCATCTGACTTGCCTTCTTCATTGCTTTGTTACATTGCCTACCTGCTTTTAAGTCCCCTGAAATAGTGACACCTAGATCCCTCTCTTTCTCAGTAGTTTCCATTATAGTGCCATTTATACTATATTGAGTCTTTGGATTTCTGAGACCCAAGTGCATGATTTTGCATTTTTTGGCATTAAACTGTAGTTGCCATTCTCTTGACCATTTCTCTAATCTGCCTAGATCCTCAATCATTTGTTTTACCCCTCCTGGTGTGTCTACCCTGTTGCATACCTTTGTGTCATCTGCAAAAAGGCACATTTTACCCTCAATTCCATTTGCAATATCACCAATAAAGATATTAAAAAGCACCGGTCCAAGTACAGATCCCTGGGGTACTCCACTTGTAACCTTCCCCTCCTTTGACTGTACTCCGTTTACTACAACTACAACTGTTTTCTGTCCTGCAACCACGCTCTTTTCCATTCAACTATCTTTGAATCCAATCCCAAGCTTTCAAGTTTATTTAACAATACAAAAAGAAGATAGTAGCGCTAGACAATATCAGATAAAAAAATACAGGGTTTATTACACAATTAAAAATAGCACAAGAAATGAATAATAATATGCATATGCAATGGGCTAGGCACCTAATGCACTAATAATGGTCCATTCCTATTATTAGCGCATTAGGTGCCTAGCCCATTGCATATGCATATTATTATTCATTTCTTGTGCTATTTTTAATTGTGTAATAAACCCTGTATTTTTTTATCTGATATTGTCTAGCGCTACTATCTTCTTTTTGTATTTTTGTATTCTCTTAGGGGCTCTCACCCCCTTTCCTAGTAGCAGCTCCACTAACCATCCCACCACAGGCGCCTAATAGGTTGGCATCACAACCACTTTTTTTCAAGTTTATTTAACAGTCTGCGATGTGGGACAGTGTCAAAAGCTTTACTAAAGTCTAGATAAGCTACATCTACAGCCCCACCTTGATCTATTACTTTAGTCACCCAGTCAAAAAAGTCAATAAGATTTGTTTGACATGATCTTCCCCCAGTAAACCCATGCTGTTTTGGATCCTGTAAATTGCTGGTTTTGAGATATTCTACAACTCTTTGTTTTAAGAGTGTTTCCATCAATTTCCCTACTACTGATGTAAGGCTCACTGGTCGATAGTTGCTTACCTCTTCCTTGCTTCCACTTTTGTGCAGTGGGACTACATTCGCTGTTTTCCAGTCCTCTGGGATTACTCCAGTAGCTAGTGACTGGTTGAATAATTCTGTTATTGGTTTTACCAGCTCCCCTTTAAGCTCTTTTAGTATCCTTGGATGTATCCCATCTGGCCCCATTGATTTATCCACTTTCAGTTTTGAGAGTTCTGTGAGGACTTTCTCCTCTGTAAATGTACTTGTCTCTCCCTCAGTTTTCTGACTATACTTGCAACTTAACTGTGGCCCCTTCCCCTCTCTTTCAGCAGTGAATACTGAGCAGAAATAATTATTAATATTATCTGCTATTACATTGTCCCCCTCAAGAAAACTTCCACTCTCTGTCTTCAGTCTAATTATTCCACTTTTTGTTTTTCTCCTTTCACTTATATACCTAAAAAAAGTTTTCCCCCCTTTACCCACTGACTGGGCCATTTTCTCTTCAGCCTGTGCTTTTGCACATCTGATTACCTTCTTAGCCTCCTTCTGTCTAACAAGATACACCTCTTTGTCCTCATTCTTCTGCGTCTGCTTAAATTTCTTAAAGGCCAACTTTTTTGCTTTCACAATACTTGCTACTTCTTTTGCAAACCACAATGGCTTTCTTTTTCTTGTGTTTTTCCTAACTCTTTTGACACAAAGTTCTGTTGCTTTTAGAATTGCACTTTTTAATTTTTCCCACTTATCCTGCACTCCTTCCAAGTTCTTCCACTCTGCCAAAGAATCCCTTACAGAGTTTCCCATCTCTACAAAATCAGCCTTCCTAAAATCTAACACCTTTGTTTTTGTGTGCGATGAGTCAGTCTCTGTCTTTATTTTGAACCATACTGCTTGATGGTCACTGGATCCCAGATTTTCACCCACATTTATGTCAGATATTCTGTCACCATTTGTAAGTATTAAGTCTAATATTGCGTCCTTACGAGTGGGCTCCCTCACCAATTGCTGGAGGGATGCTCCTTGCAAGGAATTCAGCATGTCCCTACTTCTGGTGGAACTTGCAACAGGCAGCTCCCAGTTTACATCAGGTAGATTAAAGTCTCCCATGATTATCACCTCTCCTTTTAATGCCATTTTATTGATGTCCTGCAATAGGCTCTTGTCTAGTTCCTCTTCCTGACCTCTCCTCGTTGCACCAATTCCTTAGCCAAACATTGAAGTTTCTAATTCTCAGAGTTCTTTCTTCCCCTTGGTGTACTGGCAATACTTCTGAAAAAGTTACAGTGGTTGCCACCTGTTTTAGAGCAGTTCCTAACTTTCTAAATTCATCTTTTACGGCCATGACTTCAGCATTAACCAGGTCATTTGTGCCAAGGTGGACGATGACATCCACCTCCCCATCTTTTCTTGCTGCCTTTACAATTCTTAGCATGCGTTCTTTATCTCTTGGAGCTGTGGCTCCAGGTAAGCACCTTACTTGTTTCTCTACTTTAGTATCATTTCCCAGATTAACTCCTCTAATTATGGAATCTCCCAAAAGAAGTGCAGTCCTTTTTGGAGGTGTAATTTTCCTGGTCCTACAGTTAGAAATGGGAGAAGTCCTCATATCTTCCTGTTCTTTATTGCCTATGTTGGTCATACATTCCAACCCTGCAAGAGCAGCATATGAGTTTTGCAGTGTGACCACTTGGGGAATGTGTCTGATGCCCTCTGTCAGTCTCCGCCTTTCAGAGCCCACAGCAGTCCAGGCAGAATGTCTTCTGGGGGCTCTCTGAGGCAGTGGTGGTTGCAAGGACACAGACATCCTACGTAGCTCAGCATGCAGTTTAGCTATCTCCTCCTGCAGCAAAGAAAATTGTTTGCAGATTGGACAGCAGCCGAGTCTCCAGAATGTCTCCCTCAAAACAAATGCATTACATCCACTGCACTGCACCAGGCCAAACATTGTATCAGATGTATGGTAATAACAATAATAATATGTTTTGGCTTTTGTGTTCAAACTCACCTTTTTCTGTGTTGTAACTCACCTGCTTCTGTTTCCAACTCACAATTCACTTAAATATTCAAATATTATGTGTCGGCCTTCTGCCTGTCGGCCAATAGAGGTCAACGTATTTACTGCCAACCTAGATACTGTCCACCTAATGACCAGGGGCAGCAGTGGGACCCTTAGTCCTCAGGAGCCCCAGTGCATTGCACCTGCTGCACCAATGATAGTTCCGCCTCTGGAAAACAGAGTATTTACTGTATGGGATCAGTTTGGTGATGAAGCCTGAGCAGTGGTGGGGCACACCTGCATGAAGTGGAAGTTTGTCATTATACAATGCTGCGCTCCTGCTGTGTGACTTGGCTTCTCTCCGGAATGCAATTGACAAGGACCACAAAAGGCTGCACATAGCTTGTGTGTAACCAACTGGCACATATCCGAGCTGGACTGTGCTCCAATACATACGTCAGATACACAATAAGCCCATACGGAGGTACAGAGATCAGCTTCTCCTCCACATCTCTGTTCAGGGGACCACAGCAAAGATCATTGCTGACCTGTTGACTGATCATTGCTATCACGCGCAGGGGGAGGTGCATCAAACCTTCTAACGAGTGGACAGGTGTAGAAGCTGCCCATAACAACCAATCAGCTTCCACCTATCATTTAATAGAATGGGCATGCTAAATGAAAACCATGAACTGATTGTTGTCATTGGCATCTCAATTCTTTAGAAGGTTCTTTAATACGTTTCCCAGTATGATCTTTGCTCGTGCAACAAGGAAACGCCAATACAGCGAGATGCCTGTACAAGTCTGAGCCTGCCCTGTGGTCAGCAGCTGACGGGGCAGCAGGAAATTCTACCGATCCCTTGTTTTCCTGGGTACATGGCACTAAGGGGGTTATTCTGATTCACTCGCAATGGCAAATTCCTTCTCAAATGGACAAAACCATGTGCACTGCAGGGGGGGCAGATGTAATGTGCAGAGAGAATTAGATTTGGGTGGGGTTTTACTTCAAAGCGAGATCTATATTGCAGTGTAAAAATAAAGCAGTCATTATTTACTCTGCACGAAAACAAAATAACTCGCCCGAATCTAACTCTCTCTGCACATGTTACATCTACCCCACCTGCAGTGCACATGGTTTTGTTCATTTGAGAAGGAATTTGCCTTTGCGAGTGAACCAGAATAAGGGCCTAAATGTGTCGCCGGTACTGGTGCCTGTGCTGTGACTGACAGCTCTGCTTTCCCATGTAGGTCCTGCAGCAGCGTCACGTGACTCCTTGTCCAATAATTACTGAGACACCGACGTGTAAAGTTTTTAAATGAACTGCTCTCACCTTTGAGACCGCGTCCAGAAATGCAATTCCTAATGACTCCTGGTATTTGTGTGTTAATGAGATTAGTTATTATGACCTAGACAAGGAAGAGGAGAATGTCTGCAGAGGCAAACACTGGTCAGAGGGAATATAGAAGTGCATCTGAGGTCTGATATTCCCCTGCCCCTACATCAAATACACCAATGTAAAACGGCTGATTGGCAAATGGATATTTATTAAATGAAATTGTATTTAGAGTTGCTGCAATATGACCTCATTTTGAATAAAAAGTTTCCTAATTTATTGAATGTTTTTCTATATGATTCAGTCCAGGCGCACCAGGGGTCCAGATTGTGGGACATTCGTTTGCTGCTTAGCGAGCTGCTTAACACCACCCTGCCGAACGCTGGGGACCGATCACTATTCATTGATGCCTAGCGTGCATTCTGACATTTGGCCACTTGGAGTTTATAAGGGACATTCACAGAGCACAGAGTGTGCAATCCCGTGTCTCTAGCCTGGCGCATTTCATGGCGAATGCCTACTTGGCAGGTCTCTGTGCTGCCCATGGCACTGGTCGATTGTCTGTTTTAATTACTTTCACTGGTAGCTTCTGTCCCTTCTGATTTGAGGCCCAGCGTATCCTGACTACCTTTATTTCATCTTGACATGTAATAAAGAACAGTGTGACTGAATATGAACACATTCATAATCTGAATTTAAGAGCGCTTTCATATTCAGTCCCACTGTCCTTTATTACATTTCAAGATGCTGACGTACCTGGGATTCAAACCCATCACCCTTGGCATTGCAGACTGAGTAAAAAAAAGAGCTGTCAAGCTAAGTGCATGAATGTGGTATAAAGAGGATTTTTTCACAATTGTTTGTGTGCCCATGAGGACATGTGCCTTATGGAGGGGGTACTCTTTCTGATACAGGGCACCAAAAAGTCTAATTACAGTCCTGAGCAGATGGTGCGGCTCTGCGCATGCGTATTGCTGATTATACGCATGTGCAGGGTCGCTGTGCAAACGCCTTCGGTGACTGTCACAGTTCCCGTGGCGTTCGCATGGGTAAGGGTGGTCGGGGGGAGGGAAGGGCAAGCAGCATTAATCAGCTCGCTAAGCAGTGAAGGATCACTGCTTAGGGAGCGGGACTGAATCAGGCCCTCTGTTGTAATCCTTAGAAAGTGAAGAGGCTTCTAAAATTGCCACTTACCTGACTGCCCTGTGACTAAGGGCCTTATTCTAGTTCACTCGCAGAGACAAAATCCTTCTCAAATGGACAAAACTATGTGCACTGCAGGTGGGGCAGATGTAACTTGTGCAGAAAGAACTAGATTTGGGTGGGGTTTTACTTCAAAGTGAGATCTATATTGCAGTGTAAAATAAAGCAGTCAGTATTTTCCCTGCACAGAAACAAAATAACTCACCCAAATCTAATTCTCTCTGCACATGTTACATCTGCCCCACCTGCAGTGCACATGGTTCTGCCCATTTGAGAAGGAATTTGCCTCTGCGAGTGAACTAGAATAAGGGCCTTAATCTCTATGCAACGGGGGATTAGGACCCAGCCACAGGCTTCTGCTGACACACAACATCCGCTGGAGAAGGTTTTTATTTAGCATTTTGGTTACTCATCAGTGATGATGGATTTATGCATCATGGAGGACAAGAACTAACACTGCACCCGACACAGACAAGGGAAATGCTGCTGGGCCAATATTTAAAACCAGGGACATTTTCAAGGACAAAACTTTCCATAGGCAAAGCTGCGTAATCTGCGACGAGTTGGCACGAGACGTGCGGCTGCGATCCTATCTCTCGTGCTCCTTCTATAAAACTATCACTTAAACATTTATTATTCCTATTCAGCAAGTTCTAGAACTCACTATCTGATTCCGGACAATGATTCATTCGGATTTGCTTTGCCGTTTAATGTCTTGGTTTTCCTTGTATATAGCACCATTGTGCTTCCCGTCTGCAGGCCTAGTTGCTCTTGGTTTTGTAGCTTGCAATCGAGTGTGAGAATAGGAATCTGATTGGTCTTCGTCTTTCAGGGATGAGAAGAACCAGTCAATCATTGTAAGCGGAGAATCCGGTGCAGGGAAAACAGTGTCTGCCAAATACGCCATGAGATACTTTGCCACCGTCGGGGGTTCTGCCAGTGAAACGAATGTGGAAGAGAAGGTCCTGGCATCCAGTCCAATTATGGAGGTAAGGAAACCGACATATGCCAGTTTAATCAACATAGGTTGGGTATGAAGGATGGCACCCCAGCCAGATTTAGGGTGCAGGCCAGAAATAAGGCTTGAGAGTGAGGGAATTTTTTTGTGATTGCTTATTTTTGTATAATGAAAGCCTAACGCTGCTCCTCACCTCTATGGTACACTGGTGGCCACTAGTTGGCGCCCAACTGTTTGGGAATACAAACAGAGGCCTACACACACCTCACCATGACAGAGCTCCAAGCAGTTCATCTAGCTCATGGCCAAACTGTGGCCACTGTTGTAAAACTACACATCCCAGCATGCATTGCAATAGTTTTAGCATTCACTAATAGCGAAACTGTGGCAAGACATGATGGGACTTGTAGTTTCACAACAACTGGAGGGCCATAGTTTGGACATGACTGATCTAGCTGTTAACTACTTAATATGTAATTTGCACCAGCCAACAGTGACCAGCCAAATCAGCCTTAAAGCTCCCGCGCCATTTGTTCATCTTTTGCAGACGAATAATTTAAAATGAATAATTAACATTCTGCTAAACTCTTTTTACATTTGCAGGTTAACATAGATAAATGGTATATGAAAATGTAATTGTAAATAAAAAACTAAATAAAATAAAAAAAAAATAGCAATTTTTTGAAAATATGATTTGCCAAAAATGTTTTTAAGAGATTCCCCCCCCCCCCTCTGCAATTTGGGCTATTACTTTGACCAGATACAGCATTTTTGCACCTGAATAAGCCAGCGATATCTAAGCACATTTCAGCATGTTAGTGCACAGTGTTACATTTTATATACATTTCCATACAGTTGTCTTTTGTAACTTCTATAATAATTATGGATGTATTATATTTATTTTCTTGAATGAAGCTTTCTCTACTTATATTTATATGTACTAAATTACACAATGCAGTCATGTAGGGATAACAAAGTTACTGATGCTTTAGAAGTTATAATTAACCACTTTTTTTTGTTTTTTTAATAAGAAAGAAAGTCTGGAATTTGTGTCCCAAAAACACATTTTCTGTTATTTATTTTGTCCCCAGACTCTGCTGACCCCAATGATACATAATGGCTAAACTACAAGATTTGTTGCGTTAATTTACTAAGATGTGATGTTGCTAAGTAACAACCAATCAGAATCGACTTATTATTTATATAGAGACACGCTTATTGATTGCCCATAGCAACATCCAGTGGCGGTTTTTACCTATGAGCTGCAGGTCTGCAGCCCCTAAGGTAATATCCGCTACAGTGCACTGTGAGATTTCACTGGCTTCACTGTGACTGGCAGTGACTTCCTATTGGAAGCCCGACCTGCCAGTCACCCAAGGCCGTCCCATTGGGAGGTGTTCCCTGTCTCTGGGATGCCTCTATGGGCTGCTACAACTGCAGCCCATAGAATCTGGGGTCTGTGCATGCCCGGTACTGAGGCGGATTGTGCCTGCGCCGGTCCCGCGACCATGGTGGGGGGCAGAAGCAACAGCGGAAGGGGGGGGGGGCAGCTTGGTCTCTATTAGTTCTGCTCCTACAAGCTGCTTGGACTGTCCCGGGATGTCTTCTGGCTCTAGCCACTGATATTTAACGGGGTACTTACACTGTACCTATGTTTTTTTTTTTTTTTATATTGCTTACATTCATTTAATTAGAGAATGAACTTTAAAAAAATTACCAATCAGGCAGCAGGTACAGAGATAAGAGGTAGAATTAATTTTATATTGAGAGGAGATACGTGTGTGTGTGTGTGTGTGTGTGTGTGTGTGTAATGTAAAGTTGTAATTAGCTCTCAGTGTAATTCTAGCCCCATCACCTGAAGGCATGCATGAGGCTATACACAAATAATAGTGGCTTTATATAGATTAGCATGGATCTGTCTGCCAGTCTGTTACTAGGTCACACACACAATGACATGGGAAGTGCTCTCCTGTTACTGGGACCCGTCTGGGTTTAAAGGGGAATTAATGTTGTGGGTGGACCGGAATGGCATGTTTTTCTCTTTTACTGGTTTAGCCTCTGGCTACCAGAAGGACGCAGCACAGTCACGGCTTGTCTGGTCCTGCAAATTATCTGCAGAACAGGAGTTGATGATTTTCCATCCCATGACATTGACGACGCCTTAGCACAGGGGTGGCCAAACCGGTCCTTGGGACCTACCAACGGTCCACGTTTCCCAGGCCACCTGTGGATCTGTAGAATGTGTCGGTTAGGAATGAATGCAGATTGTTTGGAATGTGACCGTTTACACCTAAATCCCTTTCATTGCCAGGCCAGTGACTCCGTCAAACTTCATTTTAGCAAAAGATCTACCATGTTTCCCCGATAATAAGACACTGTCTTATATTTTTTATCAGTCCAAAAAACACCTTAGGGCTTATTTTCGGGGTAGGGCTTATTTTAGCCTCTCAGTCCTGCTTTTATCCACATCATGCCCCTCAATCACCTAATACTTTAAGCACAACTGACGCTTTCCTTTCCTTCTGCGTTTCCTTGTGCGTGAAGCCACATGCGCAATGCATCCCTGGGGCCACTGATGCCTGCAGGGGCTTCAGCGGTACCAGGGCTGCTACCGTAGCAACAGCATCCATTTCATGGAGGGGGGGGGGTAGCTGGAAGTTTAGCACAGGGACTGGGCAAAATGGGGATTTAGCTAGGGCTTATTTTTGGGGTAGGGCTTATTTTGGACCGTTGTCCAGAAATAAGGGTAGGTCTTATTATCAGGGTAGGTCTTATTATCGGGGAAACAGGGTAGCTGGTTATCCCTGGAATACATTTTGCTAGTGGCATGTCACATTTTAGTAGATGTCCCAACATCAGAATTGGCTTTATTGGCCAGGTGTACTTGCGTATACTAGGAATTTGTTTTCGGTTTGCTGTGCAGCAGCCAGGTGGGTAACAAGTATACAGCATACAGTAAAATCAATAAACAATATAAACAGGTGGGGGAACATGTACAGTCATACAGAAAGTTATTCTGAGGGGACACCGCGTTAGATTATGTGCAAAGGGTTATGGCGCGACTAGGCAGTGAGGTGTTCATGAGTTCACGTGTCAACAGGTGAACCGCTTGAGGAAAGAAACTTTTTAGGCTTCTGGTGGACCTGGTGGGAATAGCCCTGTAGCATCTGCCTGATGGCAGCAGGATAAACAAGCCATGGCTAGGATGTAGTTGGTCCTTGACTATCTTCGTTGCCCGCTTTTTTGCTCTGGACAGGTACAGGTCCTGGACAGAGGGAAGGTCAGTCCCGATTATCTTCTCCGCAGTTCTGACCACCTTTTGGAGTCTGCATTTGTCTCTCCCACTGGCAGAGCCGCACCAGACCAGTATTGAGGAGCACAGAGCAGACTCCACAACCGCGGAGTAGAAGAGGAGCAGAAGCTTCTGTGGGATGTTGAACTTCCTCAGTTGCCTAAGGAAGAATAGCCTCTGCTGCGCTTTTCCAAGAATAGCATCAGTGTTGGGCCCCCATTTAAGGTCCCAGGAGATTGTGGTTCCCAGGAACTTGAAGGAGTCCACTAGCGACACCACTCTGTCAGAATTGGTAGCGGAGGAACACCATGTTTCATGATCTGCAGACTAAATGCCACAGAGAAAATAATGCACTGGATGATAAAATGTTGTATATTGTACTTAAATGTACAATGCTGATTGAGATGGGTTTTGAAGGTATATATGGAATAGACAGAATTTGATTGGCTGCTATGAGATGATGCCCTGTGTCTCACTCTGGTTGGCTCACTGAGCGAGATCTTGTGACCCATGCAGCACGTAGCCGGCCAATGGCACAGTCAGGGGTGGCGCTGTCCCTGCTGCAGTGTATGGCAACGAAACGTGCAACTGTTGATATCGTTCAGCGCTGCTGACTTTCATCCATTGCCCCCTGCTATCCGCATACTCTCCTGCAGAAAACATCTTCCTATACGTAGCCCTGTGTATCAATCATAAGTGTAGGGTCTTATAAGTGTAAAGTAAAACAATCATATTGTCAAAATAATTAGGAGAGCAGGTTTAAATAAATATTGTTTGTCCCCTCGGTTCCTATATCTGTCGTAACATGAGTCACGCATATAAACAATAAAAATTAATTACTAAGAGTGTTTTTTTTTTTTACTGCTGCTAAGACTGAAGTAGGACTTACCTACCCCACATATTATTGTTATGTTTTTTAAATGTTTTTTTTTTTAAATACCAGCTTCATTTTTGTGTGTGGTGTGTATGAACTTCACCAAATTAACGTGAAATATAACGTGAGTCACATGGAATGACACACACACACACACACACACACACACACACACTTCTATACTAGTCAGTATGGCGGCTTCTGCAATGTACTTTCACTTTGACAGTTTTTAGCCCAGCAACCACCCCCAGTCCTAATCTGCTACTACCTCCAATTTCTGTCTTCACAGGTCTCTCTCTCCATATCCAGCAAGTTTAAAACGAATCAATGTCCCTGCAAAAATTGCTTTCACTTTCTGTTATTACATTATTATTATTTTTTTAGCACAAAGGAGTCATTTGGTCCATTGAGCGGCCTCTAGTGGTCAGTGGTGATACTTCACTTCATAGCAGTGTCTATCTATCTATATTTGAGCTTCCTTTGGTCATCATATTCTGGGTAGGAGTGTGCTGTACCTACAAGTTATCCTCTGACTACAGATTAACCTCTGACATTTGGTCACTCAGGCCATCGGAAATGCCAAAACCACCCGGAACGACAACAGCAGCCGCTTTGGGAAATACATTCAGATTGGATTTGATAAGAGATACCACATCATCGGTGCCAATATGAGGACCTACCTTCTGGAGAAGTCACGTGTCGTATTTCAGGTTCGTGTCTTGGTTTTCCCAGTGGAAATATGATAACTGTTTTTTTCTTCCCTGCATCAACCGCCAGACCCCCCACTAGACGAGATGTGCTCCATCTGTAAATTGCAGTACGGCAGGCTACAGTTTAACCTTGTTGATAAACTTGTTTCTTTCTGCAGACTTCTAATGATGAGTTACCATGGCAATCACAGTCACACAAACTACTATAATGAGAAAAATACCCCATGAGCTCTGTTTTTTTTACTGAGATATCCCACCCTTAGCCAATGGCCACCCCATGACATTTCGGGGATCTGAGCCTGTGTCTGGCAGCCGTACTTTTCTGCCCTAAAATAGTTCATTGAAATGGGGATAATGATTTGTAGGAGGACAGCTTGGAAAAAGGACAAATAAATGTGTGTTAAAACGGCACAGGAAGAAATGCTATGCTATTAAATTAAGCAGTGATAGTCGGCACACCATTAATACTTTGGTTTATTAAATAAAATAGCAATCATAGCACAATTGCTTAAATTTCTGTTTTAGTTTATTGAGTAAATCCTGTTTTAGCACTGATGGAGTGCTTACTCCCCCGCTGCAGAATTTACTAATGATGCTGCTTGTTGTTTCTGTGCCTCTTTTATCATTCGGGTGCAGACGTATTACGCTTTAAAAAGAGATAGACGCGAGGTAGAAAAAGAGTGATAAACACTCAGCCAGTTGGCCCCCAACTGTCATGTTATAGACCGTGCTTGAATGGCAGTTAGGAACCATTTTGGCTGGGCATTTTACACTATATCACCCTCTCGTTTATCTCTTTGTAAGGCTTAATAAACCTGCCCCATCTGTTTGGTGATAAACAGTTGGAACTTCTCCTAGCATCTACAAGGTCCATACACGCTGGGCTGACCGATGATGGGGAAAATCGCTGGGCTGATTTTTGCCCATTTTAGAGATTTTCCCAGGGGTGTACGACATTCCATAGCAGGATGCTATGGAAAACCATCCACCCCGTTGCTCACCCTGCATCGCTGCCCCGTATACACTGGGCGGCTTTGGACCTGAAAGCAGCTCAAACAAGTAAAACTGCTTTCAGCTTAAAATGGCCCGGTGTGTTTGGGCCTATAGAATCATGCTGGCATACATGTTTAATTCCCCAGATCCTGCTGAGCGCTTTCAGATGACTCTTTTTCATTGTGTTTTTGCATGCTTAAAAAATACATAACTTTCTACTTATAGAAAAATACATCTTTTTTGAACTGGCTGCGGAAATGGTGTCAAATATCCATTTATCCAATGTAAACACGGAGGACGGGACTGTTCAGTTTGTTTGCGAATCTTTCAACAGCTGCAAATTGTTTTATTGTTTGATCAATTTATTTTTTTTAGCTACCACTTTGTTTTGTAACTGTATCTCGCTCTGCTGGTTTCCCTCGCTCGTCTGGTCTCACTGACCGATGCTGGCAGCTAACAAGGCATTAATACTACCCACTGGCTGCAGGGGGGAGGAATCCACTGGGACAAGTCCTGTAGGAGAAAGAAAGGAAAACGTTAGCAGAGAAACTAGACAACAATGCCAGTAACCTGCAACATTAATGGGGATATACTAACTTCATTTGTATATTGTGACCTTTTATTAACCCTTTGAGTGCCAGCATTGCTGTGAGCGGTCCTCAAAATATCCGCTAAGTATGCCAGAGTCGCTGTGAGCAACGTTGGCACTCAAACGGTTAAAAATGGACGACAGATTCACCCCAACATTGGAGCATAATGACACACAGGGATTCTTAGCATCCCTGTTCTGATATTGTGGGGGTTTATTTCAAACACTAAATAAAGTTTTATTGTAATTTAAAAAAAAAAAGTTGTTGCCTGGTAACCATTTCAGAGATAGTAATTCTGCAATAAGTTAGTAAATCTGTTCTCACCTGCCGAAGCGAGTTTTTTTTTTTTGGGGGGGGGGGGGGGTTTGGCTTTTGGGGCGTCAATTTTTATTTTGAAGCACATGGACCCCCAATTAGTGTACTGCTTCACTCGCCATGCTTTACCGTTCCCAATTATAATCCACGCGGATGGTTAAATATGAAATATTCCAAAACCTGGAAACAATCGTGGAAAGCTGACATCGACCATTTTTACCATGTCGACCTTTTGATTGCCGACATAAGATCTGTTGACCTAAAGTCCAGAGATCTGATAAAACACGTAGACAGCGTCTGGCGTGAAAACACAGTTCAACAGATTCACCAGATAGATACATTAAACCATGGAGAGAGATAAAGTACTAACTAGTCCGCTTCTGTTACCGCTTTCAGACAGCGGCGGCCGAATAACCCGGTTTTTTTTTTTTTCAAGAGTCGGTTTATTTGGCCGCCGCTGTCAGACCCCCCTTCACACCCGGAGATTCCCTCTATTACACAGGGTTTTCGCCTGTGTGAAAAGGTCCATCCGGTTCTTAATCTCTGGGTCTCCCACCCTGGTCTATTGCAGGGTCGAAGACTCTGAGTTCCCTTTCACACAGAAAAAAGAACCCGTGTTTCACCCGGGAGTTTAATTGTCTGTGCGAAAGGGGTATAATTGTCCTTTTGCCGGCTTTGTTTAACCCTTTGAATACCAACATCTCTGTGAGAGATCCACAAAATATCCTCTAAAAATCCCAGTGCCGCTCACATTTGTTATATAAATTCAAATAAAAATGTTTTGTAAGAAAAGATTATATTTCCTATGTAAAAGTAACATTACAGGTCATTATAATGAATACTAATTTTTGTTTGCCAATTTTTACACCTATTTTGACAAATTCCCTTGGCACCAAAAGGGTTAAAAATTACAGGGGCATATTGCTTAGAACTTTATATCTATCTATGATGCTTGTTTTTGGAAGTTACTAAGGGACAGATTTATTAAGTGAAGTGATGAAGCGGACGTCAATAACGCATCGGTCAATTGATTCCTAACTCATTTTTTTTTCAAACCTGGTCTGTAATTTTACAGTTGGGAGCTGATTGGCCAATGATAAAGTACCACCCACTTTATCACTTCACCGGGCGTAATAAATCTATGTTCCTATTGTGGCCATGATCGTCCATGTTTCTCACTGCCCTTATGTTTCTTTACCAGGCAGAGGAAGAGAGGAACTATCACATCTTCTACCAGCTGTGCGCCTCCGCCGGGCTGCCCGAGTTTGCCGACTTCTCTCTATGTAAGTCGTTATTTACAGTTCTACCCTACTGCAGGGAGAACGATCCGCATAATAATGATGACTAAAATCCATTAGACTGACAGTGTGAATCATTGAGTACCACAGATGTGTGCTTAGATGTCATTACATCAGAATCTGCATGATTACCCCATCAATAAAGGTTATAAAATGAAATGCTTAATAGGCCACTGACACAGACAGCAGCGTTGTATGAAGATGCAGTTACATCATTTACAAGGCTTGGTTTTGCCTTGTAAGTGATTACTCCTTTAAAAAAAACAACTTCTGAGTTCGTCCGCTATCCCGCACGGGCGCCAAATTCGGAGTCTGTTACATTTGCCCAATGGACTCAATTAGAGCAAAGTCTTCTGAGTAGGCAAAATACTGTGGCACGTGCAAGGAATTTCCATTGTTAATTGCAGCTGTATCCCTTGCATATAATAGTTTCTCTATGTTGCTCTGCTCCTCTGGAACTCACTCCCCCACCCTATAGGCCCCCATACAGGTCCGAGGGACAAGTTGGACCTGATGGCACTTGTTTCCTAGCACGGCGCAAACGATTTTAATTGTATCCATCGGGTCGGTAAAAAATCGGGTCGATCGCATCGCATGCAACCAAAACGCGACCGACCCAATTTTTACATTGGAACCAATGTAAAATGGTCCCTGAGACCCGATTTTACATTGGACCCAATGTTAAATGCCCCCCAGGCCCCAATTTTGATTGTATACCCACCTACCCACCCTGATGGGTCAAATGCCCCCCCCTTTGTTAACGCCACCCCACGATGAACACCAACCCGAAGCGGGGTGAGCCCGCAAGGGGCGGCGGTACGTGTCCTCCGACCTTTTCATACCCCCACTATCCACGTCGGCGTGGAGTTGATTGTATATAGTGTGGCGAGCGCAGCAAGCCACCGAGACCGAAGCGTGGCGAGCGCACGCGCATGACTTCACAGGTATTACGCGTCCCCTCGCGGGGCTTGCTGCGCTCGCCACGCTTCGTGCTCGCTGCGCTCGCCACACTATATAAAATCAACTCCAAGCCGACGTGGATAGTGGGGGTATGAAAAGGTCGTAGGACGCGTACCGCCGCCCCTCGCGGGCTCGCTGCACTCACCACGCTTCAGGGTGGCGTTACATAGGAATTTACATAGGAATTTAACATTGAATACAATGTAAAATCGTGTCGGTCGGCATGCGATGGACCCGATTTTACAATTGTTGGGAAAGGTGAAAAAAAGCCCCAAAATCGGGTCGGTCGGGTCCCATCGCATACCTTAACTTAAGGTATGCGATGGGACCCGATGGGCGCCGTGCTAGGAAACAATACCGACCTGATTTACCTTCAGCTTCCCCAGCAGCTCCCTGGGAGGGCTACATATGATTTGGCATGCTAGTACCACCAGCAATTGAGCGAGGGAGTGGACAGCTTTCCATCGCATCCCCCTATAGAACGCCGTTAACCCCCGGAAACAATCGCTGAAATGGGCGTAAACCGTTCATTGTGTATGCACTGAGTGTTTTTTAGCCCAGCGATTTTCCCCATAATCGTTGTCCATACACGCGGAGCAAAAACATCCAGTGTGTATCTAGATCTTATCACTTCCTGTCTGCTAACACCAGGGCATTGAGCCGATGAGCAATGCTTTTTTATTGTTACTCAGGATGCTGTCTCATTGTTTCACTGTTTATACCCTTGTACGGCTCGTTTGTACTTTTATATATTGATTTGGCTGTGTTTCAATGTCATTTGTTCACTTTGCATCACTAGATACACTTGGTGTCACCATATAAGTACAAGATAATCATTATAGCAGTTTTGACTACACTATAGAATAAGTTTAGAATGCTGCGGTCTTTGGATAAGATGGTCACAGCATTTTTCTTATTCATCCCGGAAATTTAAAGGCTGCCCCTTATGCTACTTTCCAACATTTCAAAATGGCCGCCTCCACTAAGAGCAGACAGTGGGTACACTATAACCAGTTTACACTCTTGGCATAGATGACCCAGCAGATTATGAAAATGATTAGCCATAAACATAGTTAAATGCACTTTGTAGTCCTAAAAATATCACACGTAGAAGCCGTCAAGACCTCGGTAGAGTGAAGTTGAGCGTGAAATGTTAGAGGAGTTTGGCAATACACCATATCTCACTCCGGAGAATGGAGAATAAAACCAGGAAGTGTTTTACGCAGCTGAGAAATAATCTATTATTCTCTGTTCACTGCGTGATTGAAACATTCATTAACTGAATTAACTATAATAAACGTTATAGCTTGCTCAGGCAAACATTTTAGCAGAAGATACTTATTACAAGTTCCAAACAGATTGCAGTGCAAGCAAAGTGCTTTGAAAGTTGTACTGGGATCTGATTCATTGATTTAAGTATTTGGATGCTTTTGGTGGGTATATAAATGCGTTTGCAGCATAGATTAACCAGAGTATGCCACAAAGTTAGCAGCAAACACAAGGCGCTCCATCCGTGAATTTAAGGAGCGGAGTAAATGGTGGTGGGGGAAGTGGTTTGATGCGTATGCTAACGAATTTGTCATTTTGGAACTAATGTATCTTAGGCTGAATGCATTGTGTATTATAATCGTTACTTTTAAATTAGGGTTACATTAAAAAGTGTAGCTTAAATTAATCAATTGGGAACTGTTGAAGAGTAGTTGGTCAATAGTGTAGTAATTATACTTGTAATACCCTGATAAACGAGGTATTACTCTGGGAATTCCCCGTAGACTCAGCAACTGCTCAAGAGAGCAGAAGGTCACATGACTTGTGTCAGTTTTGAGGCCACTCAACTTTTGAAAAGGGTCAAAATTAGGGGCTTGGCCTCGAGGCGTTGCCTTTAATCGCCTTTAATTACCGTGAGGCGGGGCCGCGCATCGGGATCAAATCTGCACCGAATGCAGTTATTACTGTTAAATTCAGTGTTATTTTCTATTCAATTTGAATAAAATCAAATAAAAAATTCCACTGAATCGCCCCTTTGTACACAGCATTAGCCTTGCCAAGTGGTTTAGCATCCTTTCCGAGAGAATGTAACAGAACTGCTACAAGAGACAGCACTGATTCATTTGATATGCAAGCTTTATTTGTGTTGACTGAATCTGAATCCGTATACAAAGCACACTGGAACTCGGCATGAAAAAAGGCTGCAAGGGCTGCCTATGGCGTGCAGCGTCGTGCAGTGGTTGCGTGATATCCGATGAAGACGCACATCCTTCAGTCACACAGGACAAAAAAGTATGTTGTGGCGCAACTCCAAATATATTGTATGAGGACACATCTGTACCTTGGATGCTCTTCTCAAAAGAAGTGGGATCCCTTGTTCTAATTTTTGATATCTATCATTGCGGGGTGGGTTGATTGATCCTGTGAATGAGTCTGATAATTATTACCGGCCAAAAGTTTCTCAGTCACGAGTTCAAATTGGCAGCTGCGTTTTTTCAGAGTTTTGGTGAACTTAGAACCTTTTTAAACTTTTTCTGAATTTTCATTTTTTCTGTTACTGTACCTACCTCGCTCCTTATTATTTAGTCATTATGCCTACTTAGCACAGCGTCCGTTCTCCCTGATTTGGCTTCACGCCCGCTCTCTTTACATAAATTCTTGTAATATGAGATTAAACAACCTTCATAGCATTAGAAGAAGTACTTTAGAAAACAATAGTTACAGTTATTCATGTCTAGCAAAGCTAATTAAACCCAATCCTCTGTGAATGTGAGAAGAATTATAATCTTACTGGAAATGATCCTAATTAAATAGATAATAGTGTCATAATGGAGCTTCTGAACCAGCAGAGAGGAGGCGGCTTGTGGTGTAATTGGGCCATTTGGGTTTTTACTGTGTAGCTAAAGTGTTAGAATTGTTCGTCCCAGTGGTGACTGCTTATCTATATCTGTAACGAGACATGTGATTGGGTGTGCCGCAACGATGGCATCTGGAAACTGAAAATCTGTGGCTTAGACTCAACTCTGGTGAAATGAATAAAGTTATGACGACAGGACTCATATGTTGCAATCATGGTGTTAGCGCAGAGGAAGGGCTGGTAGCTGGGGTGTACTTCAGGGACTGGTCCTTATTCATTCATTATATTCCTATATTGCTTTCTGGTCTTATGATAGGATTTATAGACTCTAGTAGATATTATAGCCACAGGGTGTACATCAGATGCCTTGTGATGTAAAAGAGGATTAGACCAAATCTATGATGGCGTGATTCGTAACAAGGAGAAGCAGATTCCTGGAGGTGAGCTTCACTACCGGGTCTTTGGGAGGATTTTTGAGTCTACCATAGAGACACCATGGGCTGTAAGAGCAGAAGTCCAGTGCCCAGGCTGTGCAAAAGGGCCGCTCATGGCTCCTAAGCTAGGGGGCTACACTAAACCTCAGGCCCAAGTCACTGAGTCATTTTCCAGGTCAGATGTGGCCCAGGACTGCCCTCTTTTCCAATTCCTGCCCGCCATGTGAAGCATGGATCTCCTAGGTGGCAAAGATATCCCTGATCCCTGCAGAAGAGCCAACTGCAGGGCTGGCTGTGATTGGGGATAGTCATGGATGGGGCACCTCTTCCAACATGGAGGAGAGGCCAGTCATGCTCACAGGACCAGTCTACCCTGGTGAGGACTCCAACCATAGTAGTGCTACTTACTGCTATAAGGTGAATGGGGTGGAATGCTGAGAGACAGTGTGTGTGTGTGTGTGTGTGTGGGTGTGTGTGTCCTGCCTATTTTGTCAATCCATAACAGATATCGGAAACACGCAGCTGCCTGCTCATACAGGAGGAGAATGCATGGCAATGACATATTACTATTGTCCCATACCACCTGAACATTTTTGCCATGTTACCTGTTGTTGTGGAAGCCGGTGAGAGGGATCTACGAGCAGACTTGTCATAATATGCCTTTAATCTGGGACACCTATGATTTACACATGTTCTGTGGCTGACTAAAAGCATTTGAAATGCAGCCTTAAATTTAGCCAGCCATGGAACCTGCATAAATCATGAGTTATGTCAGGCTGTCATCTTCATATTCAAAGTGCAATTGACTTGACAAAAGGAACCTTATAGGAACAAGCACCCAGAGTCTCCCTGCCTGCCCGGGACTCCTTAGGGCCCCAATATAAGGAGGAGAGAAGGCCTTATATTTGTATATTGGGAGTGCTCCATGTAGGGGTAATTGGTAATGGGAACACTTAGTCCTTACGGCAACACACAATACACTGCACGCCCATCCTCTTCAGTCCAGCAAGAAGGGGTTAGACCAGGGGTGGGCAATAAGCAGCCCTCCAGCTGTTGAAGAACTACACATCCCAGCATGCCTTGCCTTAGTTTTGCTATTTGACCATCCTGCAAATGATGCAAGGCATGCTGGGATGTGTAGTTCCTCAACATCTGGAGGGCCGCTTATTGGACACCCCTACTTTATATCTACTTAGTCGTTGGAGGGGCGTGGTTCTTTGCTCACCCCTCCCACACCCTGTGCAGGCCACGCCCAGACCCCTCCCTGCCAGCTGCTGGTGCCTACTGGTCTCCTCAACCCCCCAGACTGTCCAGAAACTGTACTGGCGAGTTTACAAATGCCAGTACTGGTTTGTATATATAGCACTATGACAGCATAATATTTTAACATTTCCATTTCTTGTAACTTCCTCAATCCTTGTCCTCCATATGTTTATTGTTATAGCGAAATACCATGCTTATGCGCTAAACAAGCAGCAAATCTTGTTATGCTGGTGTGCTTTGTATAGAAGCGACGCGTTTCATGAGTTTAAAAGAGGGAGAGGATGTGATTGCACAATCGCTCTCAGTGATTGGATTGGCGTCCGGAGATTGTTACATTTTCTGTAATCCTCTATTTCTCTCCTCTCTCTCTCAGTACCCGCGGAGGATTTCCTGTTCACTTCTCTGGGAGGTGACACCCAGATTGAGGGAGTGGATGATGCAGATGACTTTGAGAAAACGAGGCAAGCCTTCACGCTTGTGGGTAAGGATAGAGTTCAGCTGCTTCTGCCGGGGACGTGTAGTGAGCTCTGCTTGATCAGTGAATACAGACATGTAGCAAATGAAAGACCCGCACAGCGCTGGATGTAAAGACGCACAGTGCCGGAACTGCGCTGTCTCAGAACTCTGCAAAATTAGCATATGGCGCATATGTGACTGTACAAGTTAGTCCATCATCAGTACCAGTCCGTGGTTGGATCATCATTGCGCTTGGTGCAAAGGATACGTCTAAAAACAGGCGTATTTCCTCTCCCTGGTCACTCTGCATAGGCCACATTGCCGCCTGTACGCCCTCACTGAACACTGGCATAAGCCCCGTACACACGGGCGATGTGCTCGCTGAGCGATTATCGATGATCAGCGATTATTGCTCAGTGAGTATATCGCCCAGTGTCCCGTTTTCATCAGCGACCAGCGATGGTCGCTGATGACATCAAGGCACTCTGTCGCCCTGTACGCACGGCGACCATATCTCCAGTGATATCTCCAGTGATTCTGTGTGTACTGGTTCAGGTCTGAATTCAGCCCGTCTCCTCTGCCCCAAACGCCTACGGCGACATTTTCACTCGCCGGGCGTTTGCATTTTGATTGACAAGCAGGGGGGGATATCACAACGGACATCCAGCGTTTTATGGGCGTGCCCTCAAAAACAGTGTGCGGGCCCATAGAAACGCTGGGCGGAACCCAGAAATCGCAGGCGATCCCCTGCTTGCTCAGGATGGGTGGATGACGTCACATGACTCAGCGCCCGCCTCCAATCAGAGAAATCCGTGCATCCGTAAAGTAAATCCAGGGCTAGTTTTCTGCCGCAAAGAGAGGAGGAAAGATTTTTCCACTGTGCGGGAGCATGGGAGCGTACAGCGTAGTGAGGGGGGGTCTACAAATATATAACGACTGTGACTGTGGGCCTTATTCTGATCGGTGCGGCCGGATCCGAATATGCGGCCAGGACCGTGCGTGCGAAACCCCACCTTCCATACGGATCGCCAACTCCGTACGTACGCGGTAAGAAGCTGTCCGAACGGACCGCACGTGTATTTCTCATGGAATACGCCTCCTCCATCTCAGGGAACCTCCCCATCATTCGATGGTCGCAGACCATTGAATGCAGGACCGAGTGTTACACCAGCTCCCGCAACCTCAGACCACACGGACATTTCTCCGTGCAAAAGCAGGGATCTGGGCGGGCAGCTGACATCCGGCAATGTCATATGTCCGCCCCCTACACGTGCGTCACGGCCGCATTACCATACGTACGCCCAGCGTTTTCATGGTAACTCCCATGAAACGCGGGGCGTATGCATATGGTAATGAGCCCAAACAGCCCTTCACACCCCTCTCCACCCCCTGTTCGGAGTGTTCACATTTCATGCGGAATTTGGCCGTGCGTCCCGCTCGCACCTGCGCAGAGACGCCTCTGCACATGCGCAGACACAAAACATCGGCGGCACGAACGCACACGGATATTACCGCACCAACCAGAATAAGGGCCTGTATCCCATCTGGTGTGACTGCAGCAAAGATGTAAGCCTGGTAATTAGACAGCATGTGAATACGTGGTGGTGTGCGGATTGGAAGCGGTCAGTCCTGGTAAACTCACCATAGCATAGAAGGATGCCATTTACCATTATGCATCTGTTTCCAGCGTCCATCCGGCACCTAGGTTGTACTTATGGTATAACATGTGTTAATGTAGCTCATGTAAGTCCCAATGGGCCACCGCCTGCCCAAGCCACTTATCATGTCACGCTGCCACATTGTATCCCATCACAGTGTATATACAGGACAGATTGCCCGGGCTGCTGAAACGCATGGATAAGATAGTAATGCCTTTCTATGACCGCAGGGCACGTTTATTACATTAAGAAAGGTTTCTGTACTGAAACGCCGGAGGCTTCTGACGCGGTGACACCGCTGTAATGAGCAGCGATACAACACCTCCCGAAATGTCCATCTCTGCCCCCAGCGGCTGCTGACTGTCAGCTGGATGCTGTGCACAGAGGCTGTGGTGCTCTGCAGTCAGCTAAACAAGAATATTCCTCCTGTTCTATGTGTACATAGCGGGGGGGGGGGGGGGTGTATAAAGTGGTTCACAGCATTTACTTATAAACTGACATCACTTGTGTCTGCTGTAACGGCTCCTTACTGTATTACTCACATGCAGACTGCTGCTATGCTAAGCACCTGTCCCAGGTCACCGCATTCATAGGGAAGGGTCTGTTTTGTGTCCCAACCCTGTACGTCCTGCTCTGCCAGGGAGATGCGAAAGAACAGGAGCTGTCCCATGCGTACCACCACCACACGGGTTTCCAAATGACCACTAATGTCAAGGTTTTGACAAGAAAGCTTTGTAAGGAGGCTCATGAACTGTGATATTATGGGCGAGCAGTTTCTCATAAACGTCTGATAACAAAGAGGAACACAGGCCAGCGCTTACAGTAGTGTATAGAGCGCAAAAAGTGGACAATGCAACAAGGATGACTCACGATTGACACTTTTCAGATCGGTTGGATGGGTGAATTAAATATGAAGGTGGTGGCGTCGTGCTGTGGGGCTGGGTCAGCTGGTTTGACATGGGTCCACAGTGGTAGTGCACGGTCCACAACTCTGTTCTACCTACATTGTGGCAGTTCTTACGGAAGCAACAAATGATTTTATCAGGACGACAGCGCTGCATGTCCAGGGTGACCGAAAACTCCGTAACCCTGGCCAGCTGGATCTTAACCCCAATGAGAACTTCAAGGCCATCTTTAGTGTCACAGTTGGTCGCTGTCTGCAGTCCTCACCACACATGGTGGCCCTACAAAGTACAGTGTCAGTGTCCAATCATTTTTGTCCACATGCTCATGCGAGCACTATATGGCTATCTTTCCGGGACGCGATGGCATTTTGAGGTCCACGCGTGCATGCTGTGAGCACTCTGCATGCGTAGAAGTGTGACTATCGTCCGCTTGAGATTTTGACACTTCAGCGTGGCTGACTGAATTAGCCCCGATGTTCAAGGACCTGTCACATCTTCACCAAGAACATCCAAATATCATCCCATAATATCTGTATATTCTTATTAATATTACATTGTCTATCCACCCTCATTACTGTTTGTCTGTGACTTGCAGGCGTGAAGGAGTCGCATCAGATGAGTATATTTAAGATCATTGCTTCCATTCTGCATCTGGGGAACGTACAGATCCAGTCGGAACGGGACGGAGACTCCAGCAGTTTGTCGGTAAGGAAATATCACGTTGAATGTTTATAGAACGAGTTTGGGTCATGGATTAGTCATTGAGTTTCTAATGTTAGAGGAGTACCAAACCTTGGACGCAGAGAAGACGCTCAAAGCAACCAATCCGCTTCTGTCATTTATCTAGTCTAGTGATGTAACAAAGGCTCATTGGATACTATTGGGCAACTAATGTATCTCACTTTAAAAGGTTTGCTACATCTCTCCCTTAATGAGCTGTATCCACTCAAGTAAGCATCGTATAGCCAAACTGTATTGACATGTGAGAGGACACACAGAATGTACCGTGCATGGGTCTGGTTATACAGCACCGTTTATTGGCTGACCATATTGTAGACCATGTTAAACATTTGTTGATACACGTAACAACTGGCGTGGGCGGCTGACGTCCTGTGACGCATGGGGACCCACATTTTTGTGGGTCTGCTTGCCTCACCCCCACCCCTGGGGTGAGCGCCACGGCGACTATGCAAGTCACTGAAGGTGCCCCGCACATGCAAACACGCCGGGGACCGAGTGAATCAGAATGACCCCCCCATAGTCCCTTTCATTGTTGTAACTTTCTTAGCTCAAAATTTCCGCAAGCAAATTTTACAACATTAATACATTGGATTAATCATACCATAAGCCTGTATTGCTTTAATAAGTAACATTCTGGGAACCACAGAATTGGAAATAAAATTGTAATGACTTTAATAAATTGTTTAATACGTAGTAAAAGACAGTATGGAATCGGGCTCTCCACTAAAACTATGCATTTCCCTCTGATATAATTCATGGAAATGCAATATTACACAAACCATAAAGCGCAGTGATTATAATGACTGTTGCAAACCAATTTTCACACACACATGAGGAGAATAAAGGGGTCTTCAGGTTTTAATAGGCAAACCTGAAACAAAAAGTGTTTCCCTTGCAGTTTCTTTATGCTGTCCCTGTGTCCCCTACCCTGAGCTGCTCCTGTGTCCTCCACCCTGAGCTGCTCCTGTGTCCTCCACCCTGAGCTGTCCCTGTGTCCTCCACCCTGAGCTGCCCTTTCTCTTCCACTCTGAGCTGTCCCTGTGTCCTCCACTCTGAGCTGTCCCTGTGTCCTCCACTCTGAGCTGTCCCCGTGTCCCCTACCCTGAGCTGCTCCTGTGTCCTCCACCCTGAGCTGTCCCTTTGTCCTCCACTCTGAGCTGTCCCTGTGTCCTCCACCCTGATCTGTCCCTGTGTCCTCCATGCTGAGCTGCCCTTGTGTCCTCCATGCTGAGCTGCCCTTGTGTCCTCCATGCTGAGCTGTCCTTGTGTCCTCTATGCTGAGCTGTCCTTGTTTCCTCCATGATGAGCTGCCCTTGTGTCCTCCACCCTGAGCTGCCCTTGTGTCCTCCATGCTGAGCTGCCCTTGTGTCCTCCATGCTGAGCTGCCCTTGTGTCCTCCATGCTGAGCTGTCCTTGTGTCCTCCATGCTGAGCTGCCCTTGTGTTCTCCACCCTGAGCTGCCCTTGTGTCCTCCACGCTGAGCTGCCCTTGTGTCCTCCATGCTGAGCTGCCCTTGTGTCCTCCATGCTGAGCTGTCCTTGTGTCCTCCATGCTGAGCTGTCCTTGTGTCCTCCATGCTGAGCTGTCCTTGTGTCCTCCATGCTGAGCTGTCCTTGTGTCCTCCATGCTGAGCTGTCCTTGTGTCCTCCATGCTGAGCTGTCCTTGTGTCCTCCACGCTGAGCTGTCCTTGTGTCCTCCACCCTGAGCTGCCCTTGTGTCCTCCACCCTGAGCTGCCCTTGTGTCCTCCACCGAGCTATCCCTGTATCCTCCACCCTGAGCTGCTCTTGTGTCCTCCACTCTGAGCTGCCCTTGTTTCCAGCACCCTGAGCTGCCCTCGTTTCCTCCACCCTGAGCTGCCCTCGTTTCCTCCACGCTGAGCTGCCCTCATTTCCTCCACCCTGAGCTGCCCTCGTTTCCTCCACCCTGAGCTGCCCTCATTTCCTCCACCCTGAGCTGCTCTAGTGTCCTCCACCCTGAGCTGCCCTTGTGTCCTCCACCCAGAGCTTTCCTTGTGTCCTCCACCCTGAACTGCCTCTGCATTCTCATACAACTTCTGCCCTTGCATCCTACTTCCTCAGCTGCCACTGTCGTTATATTCCTGTAATGTGTATTTTTATTTTATTTGTAATATTTCCTCCTCTTGTTCTACTTTCACCTTTTTGTTTTTGGTCGGTTCCATTTCTCCATTCACTCCACTTTGTCTACATGAAATAGATAGAAAACCGTCACAATTTAACTTTCCCCATTTACTAGAAAACAGATGAACATCTCAACCACTTCTGCACATTGCTCGGTGTGGAACATGACCAGATGGAGCACTGGCTGTGCCATCGGAAACTTGTCACCACATCCGAGACCTACGTCAAGAACATGTCTGTCCAGCAAGCTGTAAACGCCAGGAACGCTCTGGCCAAGCACATCTACGCTCAACTGTTCAACTGGATAGTGACGCATATCAACAAAGCCCTGCACACAACCAGCAAGCAGCACTCGTTCATTGGTGTCCTGGACATCTACGGGTCAGTGAGTTTATCTGGACTTTTATGTTTGTATGTTTGAGGTCTACATTTTTTGTGGGCGCATGCGGTGTACAAACCACAGGAACCTGGGTGCCTAGAACGTCTCTGTAGTTTCAGGAGCATTATTTCCTATGGTCAGACAAGGAGAATGACTTGTGTCCAACAGTAATGTGAGTAGGTCTGGGGCTACCAATAATCTGCGACTGAGAAGAAGTGGTCGTCGCTGATGTAACAGAACCTCCTAAAAATGCCTGGGCACACCTGCGTTTTTTTCCACCACACCCAGAAAACGTTAGGTTTCCGCCCAGAAACGCTGACTTTGTCAATCAAACTGTGACTACTGCGATCAAACTGCAACTACAGTCAGAAAATTTGTCACCAAATGCGACCATGCGGCCGATGTGCACTCATTCGATAATCGGCCAAATTGTGAAGTCAATGATTAGCGGACAACTTTGAATTAGCCCCCTAGTTTTCAGTACTGCCTGTATTTGATGGGGGGATCTGGCTGGGTACTTTGTACAGTGCATGTGGCATCTGATTGATCACAATGACCCCCAATCAGATGCCTTGACTCCAAATCTAGAACCTCCCAAAGAGTGGACATGACAACCAATGAGCTTCTTTGCATTAGAAAGTACATTCTGTAAAATGATAGGTAGAAGCTGGTTTGGTTGCCATAGGCAACTTCTCCAGGTACTTGTGTATTATCACGGCGCCCACTAAGCAAATTGATTAGCGGGTGAATCTGCGTAAGAAAATCGCATCACATGTGGTTTTTGCGTGCGATGCAATGCGATCCGATTTTCCTATGTAATTTATTCACTGCTCTTTCTTACCACCGGGCGGTGCAATCGCATCGCATGCGATCGCATTGCACCGCAAAATCGCATGCGATTTTATAGGGTGCGATGCAATTTACTTTACTGTACACTTATATGAGATGCAATGATATTTAGGCACCCCCCCACTATCCACAGCACCCCGAAGCGTGGCGAGTGGCGGCAGAACGCGTCCTCCCGACCTTTTCATACCCCCACTATCCACGTCGGTGTGGAGTTGATTTTTATATAGCTTGGCGAGTCCGGACGCTAATTGCGTTACATATATTCCGCGTCCACTTGCGGGGTTCGCCACGCTTCGGGCTCGATGGCTCGCTGCGCTCGCCATACTATATAAAATCGACTCCACGGTGGCGTGGATAGTGGGGGTATGAAAAGGTCGGGAGGATGCGTTCCGCCGCCCCTCACGGGGTTCGCCACACTTCGGGGGTGTGGATAGTGGGGGGGTGCCTAAATCTCATTGCATCTCATATAAGTGTATAGTAAAGTAAATTGCATCGCACCCTATAAAATCACATGCGATCGCATTCGATTTTGCGGTGCACCGCCCGGGGTAAAAAAGAGCAGTGAATAATTTACATAGGAAAATTGGATTGCATGCAATCACATCGCACGCAAAAACTGCATGCGATGCGATTTGCCTACGGTGCCGTACGTATGCTAATTGGGCGCCGTGATAATACAAAACTACCCTTCTCCATTGTTCAGAAGGCTTGTCATGTCTCTCTAGGATAGTGTTAGTCCTTCAGCACTAAAGCCCTGTACACACAGTGGAACATTAGCCAGTGTCGCTGCCTAAATAGTAGCTGAGCGGCCATATCGTCGTGTTTTTAGTGTGTACAGGGCGATAAATCGTTAGGAGCGCATTCACGTACCAGTCTTTAATCGTTGCTGGTCGCAGGGGCAAGCTCCTTCGATTATGGATAAAAATCGCTGAACAATCTTAAGCGAAAAATCGATCAGCGACCAAATTCCACCATGTGTACACACTTAAAGCTTCGTACACATCCAGACGATGTGTATTCCGACCGACCAGAGGACCGATGGTGCGATATATCATTGTAGTACACCGCATAGTAGCCATTAATCCAATATATTAAATCTCCATTATTGATACAGCAAAGAGATCTCATTGCAGAAATATTTTTCAAGGGGAAAACTTTTCATAACCTCCAATGGTCTAACGCAAATAACACCACCGATATTGGGCTCCATGTAAATGGTTGTATGAAAGATTTGCTGGGGCATTTGGGGACAGTATTAGCAGTCATTGTCTGCTTTTGTTTTGCTGAGGGCTGTAGTTTATAGGTGAATGTAAATCTTTGTTCCGTGTCTCCGCTCTGAGAATGTTCGGACAGGTCCTCAGTGTCTCCTTAATTGTCCTCAGAGATTAGCAAATCCCGGAACGGATGAGCACACACTTTCCTCATCCACTTCTAAATGAACAATTAGTATCTATGCTGCTGAGTGTGCTCCGCAGATACGGACAGAGCCCAGTTCAGCTCTTTATACTCCTGAAATGAGTAGTGATAGTGGGACACTGGATACAGCAATGCTGCCTAAGTACATCTGCACAGGGACTGATAGAAGTGACTCCGATTTTATAACGCTAGGTTCTCGATTTGGGTTCTCCATAAATCTGGTGCAGTGGAGATGGGGACCACAGAGGTGCAGCCAGCTGGGCAGTAGTAACTACCAAAACGTATTACATTATGTCTTGGGGGCAGATTTATTAAGCTTGGAGAAGAGATAAACTGGAGAAAAGGTAAAAGGAGATAAAGCACCAGCCAATCAACTCCCAACTGTCTTTTTCAAACACAGCTGATTGGCTGGTGCTTTATCTCCTTTTACCTTTTCTCCGCTTTATCTCCAGTTTATCTCTTCTCCAAGCTTAATAAATCTGCCCCCACAGATCTGCCAATCTCGAAAGGCTCATTAGTTTACTAGAAATGGTCTGCAAATCTGCATAATGTTACCATACACTAGCGATATACAGTCCCACATGATCTGTGACATCCAACGTGTTGGACAACCTGATCGCAATTACTGGTTTTCAGGAAAATGTTCCTTTTCATATGCAGTACAGCAGCGGCAGACACACACTGAATACAAACGTGCCACATATCATTTTAATCAGAAGAAGCTGTTTATGCATCTTATTTGGGTGAGAGTCGGAAAAAAGACTCCCAGCGCTACACAGAGTCACACTTTGCTCACGTTGGCCCTGCCAAATGGCATTCGCACAGGGGGTCCGCACATGCGTGAATACGTTTATGGGCAGACCCATCATTGGAACGGGCCCAAATGTGGCCGCATCGTCTCATCACTGTTGAATCACCCCCTAATCCACTTCAGTCTGCAAACACTAAATGCTTTATATAAATGTTAAACATTTCCAACATTTCCACATCAAATGTCTCAGCAGCGTTAAACATTTCCAGATCAAATGTCTCAGCAGCGTTCTGGTTTAGAAAGTGTGTATATGGCTACTGCAGGACCATGGACATCTCTGAGACCCCCATCTGAGAATGGTACAGCGAGAGTGAGCCTCACAGAAAACACCAGACTCTGTAGACTTTGCGAGCAGGCCCGAAGTGTTTCATGAATGATAAATGTAGTTTATTACCGTAGAGTAATAGCGATTCAGATCAACTTATCATCTACAGCCATGGGCTTAGGCATCCATTCATATCCATTGTCTCTCACTGACAAGCCAGAGACGCAGAACTCCTCCGAAATAATATTTATCACGTTTAACTCAAACCGATCAGTTGTGTCTCTCCGCAGCTCATTGAGTAAATAGCAGTTTGTCACTTTGCTGGATGATTCACAGGCCAGGCTGGGTTTTATTGGGATGTCTGATCACCCAGGGTGATTTAGACGTGTTCTCTGCGGATCAAGATGAAATAAAGCCTGAGATATCCCCCCAAACAGGACACAAGCCTGCACTGCAGTATGCTGGAGGGATACGTTCTACTCTGGTCAGGAGAGTGGTGCCTTACAGTCACAATATAAACCCCTGGTTCACAGTGCCGGAATTCACAGGGGGTTTTCTTTATGTTTCATGCAGGTACAGAAACTCAACTTGTCTGAAGAGCATGGGATGTTGCTTTGGGCGACCAATCGGATAGTATCTATATTCCTATTGGGCGACCAATAGATAGTATCTATATTCTTCTAGAACAAGGATGGGGAACCTCCGGCCCTCCAGCTGTTGTGGAACTACACAACCCAGAATGCTTTGCTACAGTTTTAGCATGGCCAAATAGCAAAACTGCAGCAGTGCATGCTGGGGTGTGTAGTTCAGCAACAGCTGGAGGGCCAAAGGTTCCCCGTCCCTGTTCTAGAAGGTGCTAAATAAATAATTTGATTCTGATTGGTTGCCAATAGCAACATTCCATGTGAAAAAGAGTCTTTTGCACCAGTCCAGTTGTGTATGAATTTAAGTCTTTATGTTCCCATCTTTCCTGTCGCTGATCTATATGTTTTTTGTGCACTTCCAGCTTTGAAACGTTTGAAATAAACAGCTTCGAGCAGTTCTGCATCAACTACGCCAATGAGAAATTACAGCAGCAGTTTAACTCGGTAGGTCCCAGTGACAGTTATGGTTATGGCTGTTGGCTAGAGTCCAGTGCTACAACATCAGCATATGTAAAGGCCCCCATACACTATGCGATTTTCAGACGATTTCATCGCGCGCATCGGATCGGATCACGGCGTCGGACCTGCAGAACATAAGATATATCGGAATCTGAGCCATCATGGGTGCTTTTTAGCACCCACGATGTTCAGATCCGATATATCTTTATATACAGCCCCCCTGTCTTACTAGCAGCGCGGCCCCCCCCCCCGCATTGACGGCTCCTGGCGGAGGTAGTGCAGGCGGGGACCGTAGGCGTCGCAGAGCAGAGACCGTCGGCGCGTCGGGTGAATAGGAAGAAATCCTATTCAAAAGACGGGCGGCCGCTGATTGGCTGAGCTCAGAGGTCGCCCGGTCTTTTGAATAAGATTTCTTTCTATTCTCCCGCCGCGACGACAGTCTCTGCTCTGCGACGCCTGCGGTCCCCGCCTGCACTACCTCCGCAGGGAGCCGGGAGCCATCAATGCGCTGGGGGGGGGGGGGGGGCTAGTAAGACAGGGGGGCGCTGCGGGGGACACAGAGTTGGCAGTACAAGAGCCGGGCACGAAAAGCTGTCAGCGCTGGGGAAAAAAAAGCCCCTACAATGAATGGGCAGCCTGGGATTGAGAGAGCGCTCAGCCAATCACAGGCTGCCCATTCATTGTATGGGCTTTTTTTCCCAGCACTGACAGCTCCCGCCTCCCCCTGCCCGGCTCTGTCACTGTCCACCGCAGCGTCCCCTGCACGCTGCCTTAGCAGCGCCCCCCCACCAGCAGCCCTGTTCTGCAGCCCCCCCTGCTCCCCGGGTTTACATGTGATAAATCGAGACGATTTATCACATGTAAAAAATGGCACATCAAGTGCCAATCTTATCAAGCTCCCCGGGGAGCTGCCGGGGAAGCTCAGGGGGAAGTCGGGGGCGACTTGTCCTCAGGACAAGTCGCCCTAGTGTATGGGGGCCTTTAGGTTCTGTACCACTGACCAATCGGACAGTATCATTACTTGTGTGTCTGCTGTTCTCTGGGTAATTCCCGGTGCCTGCCCTTATACCATAGTCATTTAGGATTTTTATTCATTTTGGTGCATTTAGATATTTTTATTGTGACCATGCCTAGAGGAGAAATCCTGTGACGTGATACTGGTGTAGTACCCACTATTCATGGCATGACGTACAATGGATTTCCCCACTACATGTTGGCATTTGTATATCATGGCTGGAATACAGATACCATGTGGGTTCATACAGTTTTTCTCAAGACTTAAAAATAGAAACCTAGAATTTGACGGCAGATAAGAACCATTTGGCCCATCCTGTCTGCCCTTTTATGGTGAGGTTATTAGGGTTAGGGGTTAGAGTGGGATGAGGGTTTGGTTAGGGTATCAGGATTAAGGGTGAGGGTGGGGCATTAATGTTGTAAGTATTAATTATGAAGGGATATGTTTAACAAATTAAAATGTATTGAGAAAATAACTGGTTAAGTTGCAAAGAAAAATAGGTAAATAAACAAGACCTACAAATAGTATATGCAATACAATAGTATATTAAGAGTAGCACCACTTACACACAATGCCCACAGTAGTAGTGCCACTTACACACACTGCCCACAGTAGTAGTGGCACTTACTCACAATGCCCACAGTAGTAGTGCCACTTACACACAATGCCCACAGTAGTAGTGCCACTTACACAAAATGCCCACAGTAGTAGTGCCACTTACTCACAATGCCCACAGTAGTAGTGCCACTTACACACAATGCCCACAGTAGTAGTGCCACTTACACACACTGCCCACAGTAGTAGTGCCACTTACACACAATGCCCACAGTAGTAGTGCCACTTACACACACTGCCCACAGTAGTAGTGCCACTTACTCACAATGCCCACAGTAGTAGTGCCACTTACACACAATGCCCACAGTAGTAGTGCCACTTACACAAAATGCCCACAGTAGTAGTGCCACTTACTCACAATGCCACAGTAGTAGTGCCACTTACACACAATGCCCACAGTAGTAGTGCCACTTACACACACTGCCCACAGTAGTAGTGCCACTTACACACACTGCCCACAGTAGTAGTGCCACTTACACACACTGCCCACAGTAGTAGTGCCACTTACTCACAATGCCCACAGTAGTAGTGCCACTTACACACAATGCCCACAGTAGTAGTGCCACTTACACAAAATGCCCACAGTAGTAGTGCCACTTACTCACAATGCCCACAGTAGTAGTGCCACTTACTCACAATGCCACAGTAGTAGTGCCACTTACACACAATGCCCACAGTAGTAGAGCCACTTGCACACAATGCCCACAGTAGTAGTGCCACTTACACACAATGCCCACAGTAGTAGAGCCACTTACACACAATGCCCACAGTAGTAGTGCCACTTACTCACAATGCCCACAGTAGTAGTGCCACTTACTCACAATGCCCACAGTAGTAGAGCCACTTACACACAATGCCCACAGTAGTAGTGCCACTTACACATAATGCCCACAGTAGTAGTGCCACTTACACATAATGCCCACATTCAATCTGTCTCCAAATCATGTTACATGCATCTAAAGAACATATCCAAAATACGACCGTATCTCACACAAGAAACTACTAAATCTCTTATACATGCACTCATTATATCCCGCATTGATTATTGCAATAGTCTCCTGACTGGTCTTCCCAAGAACAGACTCTCACCACTACAATCCATTTTAAATGCTGCTGCTAGGCTGATCTTCCTTGCAAGACGCTCATCATCTGCTGATCCGCTCTGCCAGTCCCTCCATTGGTTACCTGTATCTTACCGTATTCAATACAAGACACTTCTACTAACTTATAAAGCTATTAACCATACTGCACCAGCATATATCTCTCTACTTATCACAAAATATCTCCCATCTCGACCACTCCGCTCTGCACAAGATCTGCGTCTCTCTTCTGCACGGATCACCAGCTCCCATTCACTATTACAGGACTTTCATCGGGCTGCTCCCATCCTATGGAATGCCCTTCCACGCACAATAAGACTCTCCAATAGCCTCCAAACATTCAAGCGTTCCCTGAAAACTCACCTCTTCAGGCAAGCCTATAATGTTTAAGTTCTACATGCATAACCCTCTGAGGCACTTATGTATTATATAGCTACCCTTCTGGACTTGTAACTTGGTGGGACTGCTATGGTATTACTGGTGCCTGTCCTTGTGTTTCCACCAATATCCCTATAGATTGTAAGCTTGCAGCAGGGCCCTCCTACCTCCAAGTCTGTATGTTGTTACCCAGTTTGTTTTATCACTGTCTACTATTGTAAAGCGCAACGGAATCTGCTGCGCTATATAAGAACCTGTAAATAAATAAATAATAAATAAATAATGCCCACAGTAGTAGTGCCACTTACTCACAATGCCACAGTAGTAGTGCCACTTACACACAATGCCCACAGTAGTAGAGCCACTTACACACAATGCCCACAGTAGTAGTGCCACTTACACACAATGCCCACAGTAGTAGAGCCACTTACACACAATGCCCACAGTAGTAGTGCCACTTACTCACAATGCCCACAGTAGTAGTGCCACTTACTCACAATGCCCACAGTAGTAGAGCCACTTACACACAATGCCCACAGTAGTAGTGCCACTTACACATAATGCCCACAGTAGTAGCGCCACTTATACATAATGCCCACAGTAGTAGCGCCACTTATACATAATGCCCACAGTAGTAGAGCCACTTACACACAATGCCCACAGTAGTAGTGCCACTTACACATAATGCCCACAGTAGTAGCGCCACTTATACATAATGCCCACAGTAGTAGCGCCACTTATACATAATGCCCACAGTAGTAGCGCCACTTACACATAATGCCCTCAGCTGTAGTACCACTTACACACAATGACCACGATTGTAGCGCCACTTACACACATTGTAGTGCCACTTACACACAATGCCCACGATTGTAGCGCCACTTACACACATTGCCTACGATTGTAGTGCCACTTACTCACAATGCCCACGATTGTAGTGCCACTTACTCACAATGCCCACGATTGTAGCCCCACTTACACACAATGCCCATGATTGTAGCCCCACTTAACGCTAGTTAACTAGGGGGGATTAGGCTTTTGCAGATGTATTAAATAGCGCACCTAACGTGCGCTAGGGACAGCCCGCTGAGTAACACTCGGCGTAGCTATCCCCTGCAAAACCCCCCCAGCAATTAGAAGCCGGGGCAATGTATTAACAGGCTTTAAATTGCCCAAACCTCTTCGCCAGCCCAGGGCTAGCGTTGTCCTATCCCCACTGTAGGGACAACACTATCCCTGCTGCTGGCTCCGGGCTACACACAAGATCTCGCAATAAAAGCGGGACTTTTTATTAGAATGCGCATGTGCAGGCCTAAGGGGGGCGCCGATAAGGAGAGCTGTTAACGCTGGGCATAATGTCTCTCCTTATTGGTGGGGGGGGAGTTAATAAATCAGGCAGTAAAGGGTGCAGAAGCAGTAAAGGGTGCCCGCTTCTGCATGTTATGCAGGAGAAGGGGGACCCGTTATTTAACAAGCGTTAGAGGGAGGTTAATACATCTGCCCCAGCGCCACAGCGTCCATTCACGGGGGCTGGGATGTTAGGTATATGAATCCGGTTCACCTAGCAGAATTTGTTAGCAGAAAAACACAACTGCAATAACTCATTTTTCTTTGATAGAAATATCTGTCCTTAAATCACATAAATCTGCCCTCCATGGTACTAACAGTGTTCTCTTTGCAACCTAAAGTCACTAGAAATTGCCTCCATGGTACTGACAGTGTTCTCTGTGCAGCATGTATTTAAGCTGGAGCAAGAAGAATATATGAAAGAACAAATTCCCTGGACCTTGATTGATTTTTATGACAACCAGCCCTGCATCGACCTGATAGAGGCCAAGCTGGGAATTCTGGACCTTCTCGATGAGGAATGCAAGGTAAGGGTGCCAGGTATAAACAGTAATAATGTATATCTTAGGGCAGCACATTGGGCCTGATTCAGTAATGCAAAAAAAGCAAGCAACTTTCTGTCGGGAATAAACCATGTTGCTATACAAGGGGAGCAAATTAACTCTGCAGGGTAAATACTGGCTGCTTTTACACGTAGCCCACAGATGTTAGACTGCTTTATTATAACACTGCAATTTGGATTTCAGTTTGAACACACCCCACCCAAATCTAACTCTCTCTGCACATGTTACATCTACCCCGTGGTCGGGGATTACGCATTCTCAATCCTTTTCGGCGATCTCCGTCCAGGATAAAAGTATAGACTTACTTTTATCCGCGAACGGAGAAAAAAAATTCATTCAATCGGCCATCGAATGATTCTTCTTCCATGCGGCAGCATGCGGGTGGATGTGTAAGCGTACACATCTACTTGCAAGCTAGAGAGAGCGGATTTAGGTGCTGGGGAATTCCCCGCTGCCTAGCAAACAGGTCTGAATCACCCCCACAGTCTTGCGTCACCTGTAGTGTGTGACACTCTGGAATAGGACGGCGCTGTCCAGGTGCTGATCACATAGGTTGCACAGTACAAGTCCGCGGGTAACTTCTTTATAGGAACCTGCCACACTGCATGCGGACCATACATATGATGGGACAGTCTCTGATGCCGTTCCGTGATACTTAACTGTAAAATGGCACATATGTCAGTAATTATTTGGGACCATTCTGCTGTGGATCACCGTGTTTGGTGATCAGCACAATGTTGAAGAATTTTGATTTGCCAGTTCTGACCCTAAGGTGATCAGAACCCGGTTTGGATTTTTCAGGACTGCCCCTTCCCCCAGAAATCATTGCTCCATATCGGGGAACCGTCTGTTAGGTGTATGACAAACTGCTTTGATCAACGTAATGCACAAATCTTCTGTGTGCGAATGAGTCTGACTGTAAATAAAGTACCATTGTGCTTCACCTGATATTTGTCAATATAAGTCTAAGACCAGCAATTGTAGTACACTGTATATACAGACGCATATAGTCATTTTTGTTAGGATAAAAGAGGGCGTCGTATCCATAGGCTTTTCTATAAATGCAGTATGATGGAATCTGCATAGTGCACAGTATGTACTGCTGCTGGATATTGTGCACTGTATTCACCGTCTATTTATGCTTAGGTGCCCAAAGGTACTGACCAGAATTGGGCGCAGAAGCTGTATGGCCGACACAGCAGCAGTCAGCACTTTCAGAAACCACGGATGTCTAATGTGTCTTTTATTATTGTGCACTTTGCTGATAAGGTAAGAGATCACAACTTGTACCGTACTGTAATTCCAGGGTAATGTATCAATCAGACACAGTACTGTGCTGTAGTTCCATGGTAATATATTCATAACACACAGTACTGTACTGTAATTCCAGGGTAATGTATCCACCACACACAGTACTGTACTGTTATTCAAGGGAAATGTAATTCCAGGGTTGTATCCATCACACATTGTACTGTACTGTAATTCCAGGGTAATGTATCCATCACTCATAGTACTGTAATTACAGGGTAATGTATCCATCACACATAGTACTGTACTGTAATTCCAGGGTAATGTATCCACCACACAGTACTGTACTGTTATTCAAGGGAAATGTGTCTATCACACACAGTACTCTACTGTAATTCCAGGGTAATGTATCCACACACACACACTACTGTACTGTTATTCAAGGGAAATGTGTCCATCTCACATAGTACTGTACTGTAATTCCAGGGTAATGTATCCATCACACACAGTACTGTAATGTAATTCCAGGGTAATGTATCCACCACACACAGTACTGTAATTCCAGGGTAATGTATCCATCACACACACAGTACTGTACTGTAATTCCAGGGTAATGTATCCATCACACACACAGTACTGTACTGTAATTCCAGGGTAATGTATACATCACACATAGTACTGTACTGTAATTCCAGGGTAATGTAATCTATCACACACACTGTGTTATACTGTTATTCCAGGGTAATGTATCCATCACACACAGTACTGTACTGTAATTCTAGGCTAATGTATCCATCACACACACAGTAATGTAATTCCAGGGTAGTGTATCCATCACACACAGTACTGTAATGTAATTCCAGGGTAATATATCCACAACACACAGTACTGTACTCTAATTCCAGGGTAATGTATCCATCACACACAGTACTGTACTATAAATTCCAGGGTAATGTATACATCTCATACACAGTACTGTACTATAATTCCAGGGTAATGTATCCATCACACACAGTACTGTGCTGTTATTCCAGGGTAATTTATCAATCATGCACTGTACTGTTCTTCCAGGGTAATGTATCCATCACACACAGTACTGTACTATAATTCCAGGGTAATGTATCCATCACACACAGTACTGTAATTCCAGGGTAATGTATCCATCACACACTACTGTACTGTAATTCCAGGGTTATGTATCCATCACCCACGTTACTGTACTATAATTCCAGGGTAATGTATACATCTCATACACAGTACTGTACTATAATTCCAGGGTAATGTATTAATCATACACTGTACTGTAATTCCAGGGTAATGTATCCACCACACACAGTACTGTACTGTTATTCCAGGGTAATGTATCCATCACACACACTGTACTGAAATATTCCTCCAGGGTAGGGATGCCAATCCCGGGGCATTTTTTCAATCCCGGGATTCGGGATTGAAAAATGCTCAATCCCGGGATTCCCGGGATCCCGGGATTGGCATCCCTATCTCTATCTAACACAAGTGTAAAAATTGAACGGCAGTGTTCAGGCTCCGAGATAAAGCCAAGTGTAGAGGTTAGACTGTGGCATAGATATTTTAAAGTTTACTGGAAAAGGAACAAATGATTACTAGAACCAAGATGGATGCAGGTTTGAAGCTTTTGATTACTTGATTAACATTAAGTACAGATGTCCACATGCATAAAAAAAAACGCCCTGGCCGCCCACTATTTACTTACATTTGCGGAGGTTGCTGAGTGGGCGGCCAAGCTGATTGGGTGGCCGGGAGCCAGGTATGCGTGCGGGAGGGCTGCTGGCTGGGTGCTGCTGGCTGGGTTGCCGGCTGGGTGGCCGTGAAGAATGGCTGGGTGTGATGGCGGGGCGGACCGGCAGGCGGTCGTGATGGCTGGGCGGGCCGGAGGAAGGCTAAGCAGCTGTGCGGCTGTGCCCTGCGCAGCGTGACCTCTGACCTCGTCACGCTGCGCAGGCCGCATGACGGGTATGGGAGAAGCCGGGCAGCGTCTGAGCAAGTGCTCAGACGCTGCCCGGAATTAGACTGCAGTCTAATCCCGAAATCCCGGGATTGGAAACTCCAATCCCGGGATTGAAATCCCAGCGTTTTAGGGGCCAAATCCCGGGATCCCGCCGATCCCGGGATTGGCCACCCTACTCCAGGGTAATGTATCCCTCACAGACCTCTATTACACCCTATACAGACATACGACACTACACCCCCAACATGACCTGACCACTGGACATTACCATAATACCATTCTCTTGCACTCTATACTTACTATATCACAGTCTTAAACACTAATTAAAATTAAATGTTAGTCCAAATAGCCTAACAATATGTGTACAGTATAGTGCACCATTATGGGCCTCATACAGTACTGTATTCATGTTCTTCTCAGGTGGAGTATCAATGTGATGGGTTCTTGGAGAAAAATCGGGACACAGTATACGAGGAGCAGATTAATATTCTGAAAGCCAGCAAGGTGAGACTGACCGATCCCATGCACTGCTGCCATGCGTGTTACTGACCAGTGATCGCAGCTTCTTACACTGCTGCTGAGTATGTTGGGGCAGCGTCCTCCTTCGGATTGGTGTCTGGTAGGAAGTTTGCACTGGGGGAACTAGTGTGGAGCATAGAGCTCCACGATGTAGCTGCGGTGTAGGAGTTCCACTGTCATAAATCCCTGCGCTGTCCAGTGCTGAAACGCATGGCCCATTTACATTGGTTCTACTGTGGGTAAGGGACTGGGGACTGTGATTACCCAGCAGGGGTTTCCTAAGAATGCTGCCTGTCCTTTCACTGGGACCAGTGGTAACACCGACATCCAGGCATTGGCAAGTAGCTAGCTGGACAGGCTGCATGTGGTCTGTATAGGTGACAGATACTCCTTACAAAGGAATCTTCTTGTTCGGATCAGGGAACTAGGGGTCAATGTATGAAGCCTGGAGACGTGGTATTATTCCCCAGAGAGAACGTTTTGTGCAAGGTGAAAATGCTCCAGCCAATCAGCTCCTTACTGTCAATTTACATATTGCAGATGATTGGCTGGAGCATTACCACCTTGCACATAACATTCTTTATGGGGATAGATACAGGTAACTGATGCCCCAATTCTTCACAGTACCAACTGGTTGCCGACCTCTTCCATGACGAAAAGGATGGCGTCCCCCCGACTCCGACTGGGAAGTCAAAGATCAGCATCCGGCCGGCTAAACCAGCCCTTAAGAATCCCAACAAGGAGCACAAGAAAACCGTGGGGCATCAGGTAGGCACCCTTACGTCTATGGGCGGTATTCAATGAGGCTGATTCGCCAGGTTTTTATGGCGATTTTGTGCTGTAAGGCGAATTTCTGACAAAAACGGTGAATCACCCTATTCAATGACCACATGGCGAATACATTTCAAGGTTTTTTTCGCCATGATTCACAGAGTAGCAATCGCTATCTTTTTATGGTGAAGTGGAATGTGAACTTTTAAAATAAAGTGTTTTGTTTTTTACAATTGGTGTCAAAAAATCTGGAATTTTATTCTGAGGAGGGGCATGCTATTTTATTCATGTGCTGTAAGCACATGAATATATATTTAATTTAAAAAAAAATATATATATTTTTTTTTTTACACTGACCAGCCAGCAGGGGGCGCCGGAGCCGAGCCGCTCATTAGATATTCATATATTCACTTCACCCGATCTTTACATATTCATGATCGGGTGTAGTGAATATACCCGGTCCCATACTGGCACCCCCGGGGGGCAGCCTGTGCTGCCTGGCTCCCGAGGAGCCCACCTCCCCCCCACAAACGTTCTGGGGCAGGCAGGGAGACTTCCATCTCCCTGCCTGCCACCGTCCTCAGGCTCCCTGCGGCGTTCGCCGCAGGAGCTCATATTCGCCGGTCAGGGGCAGCGAATACCGGAGCCAGCGAGGCTCCGGAACGCGGCGAACAGTGGCGAATGTGCAGCGAATCCTAAACAGGATTCGCTGCATGTCGCCGGTATTCACATTGAATACTGCCATATGTGTATGTTTATATGCCAGTATAGAGGCTATGGAGATCTATCTAGGATGTATCTCTGCAGTTCAGCGATATGGAAATTTGCATATTTTTTATTCATTTTCTACATCTGAAACCGAAATCCTTTGACGGTACTCAGAACGCGTTTGGATGCATTCACATATAAATAATCCAAAATATTAAGTCCCAGTAGAACTTTCCTTCATTTCTTTTCATGTTTCCGTGGTATAAAATCCGTCAGTGTATATACAATAAGCAGATTCGCCTGTTTCATGGTCTAACTTTAATCATTTGTAGGGAAGTAAAACCGCTGTATAATGTGTTTCCTTTTCTCCGATTGTTAATATAAATCTTACAGAGTTATAGGAAATATGTGGTTTTGTTGTTGTCTTCTTCCATTCTTTGATCTCTTTCTGAATAAATCTGCTGCTCAGGAACTGTACTAGGTCCGGTTATAAATAATCACAATATACCAGAAGTCCAGGCGAGGGCGTCCCCAAATCATTATTGTGCTAGTCTGTCAGTCACTGTCTGCTGTGTTAGGGACTCGCCACTGACTTGGCATGGTACTCTGCTGCGGAGGGGGGGGGGGGGGGTTGACATTGACAATAGTGCAAAAAGTTGATATGGAAAAGTCCAACATGACCCGTTCCAGGAGTAGTGTACCCTCTAGGCCCGGTATTTAAGCACTGATATGCTGCTGCTGTCAGTGTCAACTCTTGCAGCTGCATCCCGTGCTGACACGACCCACATGTCCTCTGGTGAGAGCAGTGTGTCAGTTCTTCCAGCCATCCCCCCCCCCCGCCTTGGTCACCGGTGTGCTTGCTGCTGCATGCTGGGCAGGTTTTAGGCCCTGCTGGTATATGTGAGGATTGGATCTAGTGCGGCAGAGCAACCTCCCCATCTCTTTACCCCACAGCGGTAGGTTACCCTGGCCTCTCTCATCCATTCATCCTCCCACCCACATACCACCCTGTATTGTGCATCTCAGCTATATGGCGTGTCCTGCCCAGGGAGTACATATGTTACCCCAATGCTGCCCAGGGGCATATCCTGCACTACCAGCTGGAACCTACCAATAATAAAGGACAGTGTCCACTGGGTTTGTTTATTGCTGGCACTCCACCTGTTAGGAGGGGGGATGCCCGCTCGGAGGGCAGCACCCTGTCCTAAAAAATCCTAAATTGAACACTACAGGAGGGACCAATGCCCTCTGGATTTCCCTCTTACTATATGATTGGCGTCACCTGTGTCAAACTATTGAATTGAAAAGAAAGGTGTTTGAGCACAGGAGAATGCAATTATAACCTAGGAGGAAAGTCCTGGTAGAGAGTGATTGCATTGTTTATGTCGCTCAGTGTCATATTTTTCCTGTTCCGGAATAATAATTTAATGCTCCGCTCTGTTTCAGTTCCGGAACTCTCTGCAGTTGCTGATGGAAACGTTAAACGCCACTACCCCTCATTACGTGCGCTGCATTAAGCCTAACGATGAGAAGCTGGGATTCAGGTGAGAAGATCTGTATTCTGTTATTCAGTATTGATAGGAATAGATAAGCACAGCCAGCCCAGGACAGCGCTCGCCGGTATTAAAGAGGGACTATAATATCTATATTTTATGCCTCACAGCAGTTTCATCCATTTCTGTCATATCGGCCTATATGTATAGCGCTACTGCATCCGTACAGACTTAAGGTGCCCATACACTACGCAATTTGGGGCCGTTTTCACCCAGTTCCGGGGTTCGAGAAGAGAAATCGGGCCTGGTGATCGTACGTCCGATACGGACACCCTCCCAGTGGCAGGGAGCAGAAGGGCTGCATACGATGTATCTCATGCGATCCTTCCATTTGGGAGGGTCCTGGGCAGCTAAGGGGGAATTGGAGGAATAGTTTGAGGACCCCTGCTCTAGAGCAGTGAATTCCAACCCAGGTCCTCAAGTACCCCCAACAGGTCACGTTTTCTAGGTCACCTGTGGATTTTTAAAATGTGACAGTTGGTGATACACAGAGCAACGGCTGGTTGACTTGGAAAACCAGAACTGTTAGGGGTTGAGGAACCACTGTTCTAGACTGTAAGCTCCTTGGAGCAAGGCCCTCTTCTCTCGCACTTCAATTCCGGCTCTCTCCTACTCTATACCCGCATCTCTTCTCACTTGTAATCGTTCATGTCTTACCTACGACTACCTGCCCCTGTCTTATTGCTCATAAAGAGAGTATTAAACATGGTGTGAATCCTCTCCATATGAGGAACAGATGACCCATCAGTATGTATTATAGAGTCTCTATAGGGTAAGTTAATAGAGCAGTACTGTCTATCTCTTACTGGCTTTTGGTCTGTGGCCACGGTGAGGGCACGTCTGTCCATCTAACCCAATTGCAGCCTCAACGCATGCTTATTTCAGAAGGCTTCTGCCGCAAGCTTGGAAATGAAAGTACAAGATCAGCTGCTGTCATTTCATTATTTTAATAACTCAAATTATTTCAACAATCCTCCTAGAAGAAAAGATAATTCCCATAAGCCTGGCCGTGGTGTAGGTTAGACTATAACAGCAAATTGCCATTTGTAAGCGCTGTGCGCCACTTGAGCAGGGCACCTTCTAATGAGATGCAGCAGGGGACAGTCACATCATTGTCTGTCTGTCCGCTCAGGGAGCATAGATACAGCAGCAGAGTCAGGTATCTGGGTTATAGTGTCTGGGAACCCGCGCGCACCTTCCTTCACACGTTCTCCCTTCCGCTCTCTACACATGCAGGTAAGGTCCGCCATAGCCCGTTGGCAGCCTTTCTTTTGTCTGTAGTACTGTAGTTCCCTTTTACTTGAAAACAGACAGATTTAATAAACTGTTTGTTTTTGAATTGTTCTTCATCTTCATTTAGATTTTAAAATCGAATTCCCCTGAAAACTGGACATTAAATGTAATGTATTACCTCGATTTAGATTATCATTACAGCCTCATGGTCCTGAGGTTATGAGTTAAATTCCTGGCCAAGGCATTATATGTGTAGAGTTTGTGTGGTCTCTCTGTTTGCAGGGGTGGGGGTCGGGGCGACTCAGTGAGTCTTAAGTTGGTAAACGCTAAGGTCTATCGTTCCATTGCAGGTCGGAACAATATATTGTATGCATCGTATAGTGTGTACCCACCATTGTGCTTTCAGCAGTCATTCCTCGCATCTATAACGACACATTGCGATGTCGCACACCAGATCTTGCAGTTTGTTTCTCTGGGGTAGATTTATAAAGCAGTGATAAGGGAGAAGTGAGTCACTGGAGAAGTGGCCCATGGCAACCAATCAGCATTGAAGTAACATCTATAATTTGCATAATATAAAATTATACAGAGCAGCTGATTGGTTGCCATGGGTCACTTCTCCTCTGGCTCACTTCTCCCTTATCACTGCTTGATACATCTACCCCATAGTGTTGCATCATCCTTCTGGTGTGTACCCACGCACGCCCACCACTTTTGTGAGCACCCACGGCGAATGAAAAATTCACGGAAGATGCTCGCTGAGGGGGGTTTGCGCATGCGTATGATGATGCATGCGCAGGCCCCCACCGCCGGGGACGATGCTGAATTTAAAAAATATATATTTTTCTAGTTGCATTTATAGATTTTTAGTTTATACATACATGATGAGGGAGAGTTTGGGATGGGGGGAAGGGCGCATTCCCGTAATCAAAACCCACATCGGACAAGTAAAATGGCTGGATTAACAATATGTCAGATGGAACTACAGCTCCAGTCCTCTACATAAAAATAGGTCCATCACTATGACAGCATGAGGATGGCCAGTTGCCTAGCTGGCCACACAGGCTGCCATAAATCATAAGGATGCAAATTGTATTTCTGTTGTCATGGTGTGTAAATGACTGCGCTCTCCTCTCCCAGCAAGGAACCACCTTAAAGCTGTGGGGCATAGTCTGCATTCAGCGAGGAACCTCCTGATAGTGGTGTAGGCCTAGTCAGCGCTCAGCGAGGAACCTCCTGATAGTGGTGTAGGCCTAGTTAGCACTCAGCGAGGAAACTCCTGATAGTGGTGTAGGCCTAGTTAGCACTCAGCGAGGAACCTCCTGATAGTGGTGTAGGCCTATTTAGCATTCAGCGAGGAACCTCCTGATAGTGGTGTAGGCCTAGTTAGCATTCAGCGAGGAACCTCCTGATAGTGGTGTAGGCCTAGTCAGCGCTCAGCGAGGAACCTCCTGATAGTGGTGTAGGCCTAGTCAGCACTCAGCTAGGAACCTCCTGATAGTGGTGTAGGCCTAGTCAGCACTCAGCGAGGAACCTCCTGATAGTGGTGTAGGCCTTGTCAGCACTCAGTGAGGAACCTCCTGAAAGTGGTGTAGGCCTAGTCAGCACTCAGTGAGGAACCTCCTGAAAGTTGTGTAGGTCTAGTGAGCACTCAGTGAGGAACCTCCTGATAATGGTGTAGGCCTAGTCAGCACTCAGCGAGGAACCTCCTGATAGTGGTGTAGGCCTAGTCAGCACTCAGTGAGGAACCTCCTGAAAGTTGTGTAGGCCTAGTCAGCACTCAGCGAGGAACCTCCTGATAGTGGTGTAGGCCTAGTTAGCATTCAGCGAGGAACCTCCTGATAGTGGTGTAGGCCTAGTTAGCATTCAGCGAGGAACCTCCTGATAGTGGTGTAGGCCTAGTCAGCACTCAGTGAGGAACCTCCTGATAGTGGTGTAGGCCTAGTCAGCACTCAGCTAGGAACCTCCTGATAGTGGTGTAGGCCTAGTCAGCACTCAGCGAGGAACCTCCTGATAGTGGTGTAGGCCTTGTCAGCACTCAGTGAGGAACCTCCTGATAGTGGTGTAGGCCTAGTCAGCACTCAGTGAGGAACCTCCTGAAAGTTGTGTAGGCCTAGTCAGCGCTCAGCGAGGAACCTCCTGATAGTGGTGTAGGCCTAGTCAGCACTCAGCTAGGAACCTCCTGATAGTGGTGTAGGCCTAGTCAGCACTCAGCGAGGAACCTCCTGATAGTGGTGTAGGCCTTGTCAGCACTCAGTGAGGAACCTCCTGATAGTGGTGTAGGCCTAGTCAGCACTCAGTGAGGAACCTCCTGAAAGTTGTGTAGGCCTAGTGAGCACTCAGTGAGGAACCTCCTGATAGTGGTGTAGGCCTAGTCAGCACTCAGCGAGGAACCTCCTGATAGTGGTGTAGGCCTAGTCAGCACTCAGTGAGGAACCTCCTGAAAGTTGTGTAGGCCTAGTCAGCACTCAGTGAGGAACCTCCTGATAGTGGTGTAGGCCTAGTTAGCATTCAGCGAGGAACCTCCTGATAGTGGTGTAGGTCTAGTTAGCATTCAGCGAGGAACCTCCTGATAGTGGTGTAGGCCTAGTCAGCACTCAGTGAGGAACCTCCTGATAGTGGTGTAGGCCTAGTCAGCACTCAGCTAGGAACCTCCTGATAGTGGTGTAGGCCTAGTCAGCACTCAGCGAGGAACCTCCTGATAGTGGTGTAGGCCTTGTCAGCACTCAGTGAGGAACCTCCTGATAGTGGTGTAGGCCTAGTCAACACTCAGTGAGGAACCTCCGGAAAGTTGTGTAGGCCTAGTGAGCACTCAGCGAGGAACCTCCTGATAGTGGTGTAGGCCTAGTCAGCACTCAGCGAGGAACCTCCTGATAGTGGTGTAGGCCTAGTCAGCACTCAGTGAGGAACCTCCTGATAGTGGTGTAGGCCTAGTCAGCACTCAGCGAGGAACCTCCTGATAGTGGTGTAGGCCTAGTCTGCATTCAGCGAGAAACCTCCTGATAGTGGTGTAGGCCTAGTTAGCACTCAGCGAGGAACCTCCTGATAGTGGTGTAGGCCTAGTCAGCACTCAGTGAGGAACCTCCTGAAAGTTGTGTAGGCCTAGTTAGCACTCAGCGAGGAACCTCCTGATAGTGATGTAGGCCTAGTCAGCACTCAGCCAGGAACTTCCTGATAGTGGTGTAGGCCTAGTCAGCACTCAGTGAGGAACCTCCTGAAAGTTGTGTAGGCCTAGTCAGCACTCAGCGAGGAACCTCCTGATAGTGGTGTAGGCCTAGTCAGCACTCAGCGAGGAACCTCCTGAAAGTGGTGTAGGCCTAGTCAGCACTCAGTGAGGAACCTCCTGAAAGTTGTGTATTCCTAGTCAGCACTGAGCGAGGAACCTCCTGATAGTGGTGTAGGTCTAGTCAGCACTCAGTGAGGAACCTCCTGATAGTGGTGTAGGCCTAGTTAGCACTCAGTGAGGAACCTCCTGATTGTGGTGTAGGGCTAGTCAGCACTCATTGAGGAACCTCCTGAATGTTGTATAGGCCTAGTCAGCACTCAGCGAGGAACCTCCTGATAGTGGTGTAGGCCTAGTCAGCACTCAGCGAGGAACCTCCTGATAGTGGTGTAGGCCTAGTTAGCACTCAGCGAGCAACCTCCTGATAGTGGTGTTTGCCTCGTCAGCACTCAGTGAGGAACCTCCTGATAGTGGTGTAGGCCTAGTCAGCACTCAGTGAGGAACCTCCTGAAAGGTGGAGGTTTCACAGGATTTTGGGACTAGTCTGCGCATGTGCATGCTTCCCGGCTGCTCCCATCTCTGCACCTGGTCAGAGGTCACGCTGCGGAGCACGCCGGCTGCACCCCCGCTCTACTCATCCCAGCCGCACCGCTCCCGCCCGGTGAGTAAATTAAATGTGCGGGGCGGCCGGTTGTGTGTTTTGGTCACATTGCGTTGCAACGAAGACACATTTTCTGCAAAAAAAGATGCCCGCCACTAACTGACCACTAACGCACGCGACCAAGAGGGGCTGTTTGGCAAAACTATACGATGACACATCTGTAATGTGCTGTAGAAAACATGGCCTGCTGGAAATCCGAGAACTCGAGTAGACAAACTGTTTAATTAAGCCAGAAAGAGGTAAAATTAATCTACATTTGTTACATGAAACGAGCGTTCTGCTGCTTTGTCAAACAGGCACCAATTAATCATCGTAGTAAATGTGACGTGCCCATTAGACGTGTGATTGGCAGATATCCGTTTCTGGCACAAATGCAGTTTGGTCTCTGATCCGCTATTTATTATGTTACAGCTTCGATCCAAAGAGAGCCGTGCAGCAGCTGAGAGCCTGCGGCGTCCTAGAGACCATCCGAATCAGCGCGGCTGGCTACCCATCCAGGTACTGTGCGCGTGCCAACCCCACATCCAATTCCCCCGGGGGACCATTAATCATTTGTGGATCAATGACGTTCTGAATCTCCTATAGATTGTGTTTGGGAACGGTTCCAATAGCGGCCTTGCATTTGTTTTACGGAGCACTTATTCTTGAGCTAGAACTGCTCGCCTAAACTTTTAATTGTAATTATGGAGGCAGTCGGGTTCAGGATCTATAGCTGTTGTGGAACTACAGGTCTAAGCAGTGCCGTGCCAGCTTGTGTCGGGACACACGATTATAAGTTCCACTGCAGTTGAAGAAGCACAAGTTAGTAAATAGCGTCAGCAGTGACACAAATGAGCGAAGCTTAGAACTTGGTAAACCCAATCAGGTATGGCATTATGGCCCTTACTCTGGTTGACACGCTAAACATCCATTCGTGCGGGGGATCACGGCGTGAGAGGATAGGGTGGGTGGTGTCTGGTGGACTCGCAAGGCTGTGAAAATCTCAGCCTTCCGAGTCAACCAGAATACCCTCCGATGCGGGTTATTTTGGTTCACTCTTTCTGACAAATTCCTTCTTAGATGGACAAAACCATGTGCACTGCCGGTGGGGCAGATGTTACTTGTGCAGAGAGAGTTAGATTTGGGTGGGGTTTTACTTCAAAGTGAGATCTATATTGCAGTGTAAAAATAAAGCAGTCAGTATTTACCCTGCACAGAAACAAAATAACTCGCCCAAATCTAATTCTCTCTACACCTTTTACATCTGCCCCCCTGCAATGCACATGGTTTGTCCATCTAAGAAGGAAGAGTGAACCAAAATAACCCCCTATGTCACTATTGTCACTAACCGCAGAAAGTTCAGGACCACCACAGATACAGAGGGGACACTGGCTGAAGCACAAAGTTTAGTTGCGCAGGTATCGATGCCGGTTCATGAAACACATTTAATACTAGCCTGCGTCAGTGGGCAGTAATTATCCTGCTCACTGTAACTGGTAGAAATAAATCATCTATTCAGCACAGACATATCCAGCTGTTATTGAATTAAATGCCGCAGTATGACCAGCCAGCTGGCTAAATTACATTCATCCACATTTATGTATCATACTCATTTTGTTTTAAAGGAAACCTCTCTATCCACCTGCAGCCCTTATTTGTATGGTGATCATTGCTCTGGTTTCCTAGGGGGCGCGACTTCTAGATACAGCAGCTCTGTTATAGATTACATGTACTGCATGATCAGGCATTCTACTAGCCTGCCTGTCCGCTGAGAGTAATATAGGGGGTAATTCAGTACCGCTCACTCAGCAGCGCTTGTTCGATTCGTAGCGAGCGGCTTAGCGTTTGCTGGTCGCCGACCATCGAATGATTTCTCCTCCCTACGAAAATAGGTCATTTTGAACTAACATTTATTTACAGGCGCTAGGACGAAGGCAGACCGGGTGACTGATATGATCCTGAATCGGCCCCGTAGAGTAAACCGGCTTTGTAATTGTTACTTTCTTGCTGAAATCTCACCGGTTCCACCGAATCAGAACCGATTACATACTGTAGCCCCTCATGTGAAATCCTAGGTTTATGCCTAAATCCCGCAGTTCTGGGTGTTAATATCAGAAGAATAATGCCGGCACGGCCTCTTGTTTTGTTCCCGCACCAGTAGCTGTTATGCTGGGATCAGTGGCCATAACTATACCATCTGTACTGTGCGGTCCGTTCAGGGTAAAGATGCCGTTCTCCTGGGGTAGATGGGCGCACCTTCATACAGCAGCACACTAGTAGCACAGGGCCAGGGCCTTGGTACAAGGTTACTAAAAAACATCATAATATAACTGGGATAAATTGTCGACAACATCTAGGTCTAATGGCCGATTGTGAGTAGGTTGACACGTAAAAATGGTCAACATTGACGGTCGATACTGACAGAAGGTCGACACAGGCAAAAGATGGACATGGTCGACACATGAAAAGGTCAACACGCATATTTCCCTTTTTTTGGGTGTCTATATCAAGATATAGCGACATGGACACTGTATGTGTACTGAATCCGCTTGCCATGCTTTGGGAATGGTATGATATTCCCCCCTCCATGTCCACTGGGATGGTAAAGTACGAACAAGTCAGCTGACATCCGGTGATGTCAGCTGACATCCGGTGATGTCAGCTGCCCGCCCACATCACATGGAGATCTCCATGGGAACACCCATGAAACACTGACCCGCCCACCACCCACAATGCTCATACGTCTGCACATGTGCAGATGCACACCATCGGACCCCTTGCGAACGAAGGGGTACGAACAAATGGTCTGAATAAGGTCCATTGTCCTGTGCTAATGTCACTGCTATAATAATAATTATATATCATTTCTCTAATATATCTTTGGGTGCCCGCTTTTACCATCACTTGGCTGAGTTCCACGCTCCTGATCTGCTGAGCAGAGTGTACATATAAGTGTGATATAAAGCGTAATAATGATGTCATAAGGTTTCCAAATACTGGGTCCGCCTGCAGCTGTCACTTGCCCCTATAGTAATAATGCCGGAGGAGACGTGAATCCATTACAGCATCACACAATGTTGTCGTTTAATCTGTAAAGAGTTTCAGAAGTAATATGGGAGCATTTTACTGCTTCTCCGCCATAAAATGTTGATTGAAACTACTCTACAATTAGCTGGTCCGCGGGAAACGCTTCTGTTCATTATGTAATTATGCCTGACATTTCCATAGCCTTTATTCATTTGCGTTGGAATGTCAGGGGAAAACAATCTCCTCTGGTCCGTACGTGGTCGGTTTCCAGGCACAGAAACCTCATCATGGAAAAGCTGTGCTCCGGCCATTGTACCGGCTCCTGCTGTGATATTCTGCTGTGACAAAGAGAAACCGGGGCCATCGGTATGGCTTTAAATCGCAATGCGGGTGACCGGGGATCACCCTGATCTTCACTGTCTCTTTTTTTATCTGACGCTGCTTAAATTAAGAGCAGAAACACAAAACAATGGGCATCACGTTCCTTTCAGCAGAACCCCGTACATTACTCTCTCCGGTACGGCTTGCCGGTAGTACCGGGCTGATAATACACCTGACAATGTTTTTGCAGGCACCTTGAAGTTTGGTGACCTTCCATCCACCCATATGCTACATTGGTGGGATACATATGTTTTCTATCTTCCCTCTAGGTGGACCTACCATGATTTCTTCAACAGATATCGTGTTCTCATGGCGAAGAAGGATATATCCCAAAGTGACAAAAAGCGCACCTGCAAGAACCTACTAGAGAACCTTGTGAAGGTGACAGCTAATATCTATCACTGCTTGTAATGTTCGTTAAAACTGGACCTAGAAAAGGCTAGTTACAGGCAGGTTATTAAAGGTAGAGGGTTTTATGACACTAGACAGTTGGTAATTATAATATAATCTGTTCCTGGCTCTGGGGAGTTGTTGAGTGCAGGCACTGTGCTAGTTCCTGGCTCTGGGCAGTGGGTGATTACAGGCACTGTGCTGGTACCTGGCTCTGGACGGTTGGTGATGACAGGCACTGTGCTGGTTCGTGGCTCTGGACAGTTGGTGATTACAGGCACTGTGCTGGTTCCTGGCTCTGGGCAGTTGGTGATTACAGGCACTGTGCTAGTTCCTGGCTCTGGGCAGTTGGGGGCCCATTTATTAACATTATTTTTACTAAAATAATGTGAAAACAGGGTTTTTCGCACCCTTTTCGCAGTATTTTAGTATCACCTAAATGTATTAACTATGAATTGTAAGCCTTTTCGCAAATTTATCCCCACAAACATAATTATCGCGATTTTTTAGTAAGCAGATCGCATTTCACATAATTATAATGTGAAAAGTGATCTGCTCGTATTTATTAAACTCCAATTGTAAAATTAATTCGGAAGGGTCCTGTGTGATAATATCGCCACTTCTTAGAGGCGTTATCCAGATTACATTTTTGATAAGGCTGCCCTAGCAGACTCCTATAGCAGAACCCTCCTCTATCCCCTATTTGTTTTCAATATCCACCCAGATGCAAAGACCTTTTATTAATCTAATCTAAACAGTCTGCCCCCATGCTGATGAAACTTCTGTGCACTGTACTGTGCAGAGATCCCTGCAGCTCCATCTCTCCCCTGAGGGATTGGAATATAGAGAGTGATTTTACAGAGTCCTGCTGTATATTGACAGCTATGGCACCAGTCAGTGCTGCAGGGGAGGGAGAGGGGACGGGGGAGAGACGGAGCTGCAAGGAGCTCTCCCCCGTACTGTGCCTAAACTTAACTAATAAAAGCAGGAGCTGGGCAGCCAGGGGCCAGGTGCTTCCCTAAATTATTTCTAGTAAAACAGCATAAAGAAACATACATGTGCAGCAAGTGATCTGTCCCACGGACGTCCGCCCGCCCTCCCTCCTCCTCGCTGCTGCGGGGGACTGGAATGTACTGCAGCACTTCCAACACAGGCAGAAGAGCCCACTGTGATTCTTTAATAAAGGGTACTCTCCTGCCTGAGCTCCTGGCTGCTGTACTCTTCCATCCAGGACCACAGCAGCAGCGCTGGGGATGGAGAGGGGATGGGGGAGAGACGGAGCTGGAGGGCGGACGGACGTGGGAGAAACAGAACTAACCTGCACATGGATGTTTCTTCACTCTGTATTATTAAAGATATAAAGGGAAGCACCGTCCTGCCCCTCTCCTCTGATCAGCTGAACTGCCCCAGCTCCTGCTTAAGAGCAGCCGCAGGAGGACACTGTACTGTACTAGTACGGGGAAAGTGAAAGTAAAAGCCGGCTGGCTAACTTTCTATTAGCTGCGCATGCGCAGTAGGATCCAGGCATCACACAGTGCGATAATAACGGGGGAGATCAGGGATCTGGATTCGCAGGGACAGGGCTTTTTCGCAAGCCCTGTCCTGCGAGGTGAATAATGATAAATTCATGCGATTTTAAGCAAAATCGCAATGCGAATTTAGTCGTTATTATCACCATTTGATTACCATTTTTTTTACAATTTTGATAAATGGGCCCCTTGGTGATTACAGGCACTGTGCTAGTTCCTTGCTCTGGGCAGTTGGTGATTGCAGACACTGTGCTAGTTCCTAACTCTGAGCTGTGGGTGATTAGAGGCACTGTGCTAGTTCCTGGCTCTGGGCAGTGGGTGATTACAGGCACTGTGCTAGTTCCTTGCTCTGGGCGGTTGATGATTACAGGCACTGTGCTGGTTCCTGGCTCTGGGCTGTTGGTTATTGCAGGCACTGTGCTAGTTCCTGGCTCTGGGCAGTTGGTGATTACAGGCACTGTGCTAGTTCCGGACACTGGGAAGTTGGTGATTAAAGGCACTGTGCGGCCTATGTACTAAGCCTTGGAGAGAGATAAAGTTCCAACCATCCAGCTCCTGTCATTTTTTAAACACAGCCTGTAATATAGCAGTTGGGTGTGAATTGGCTGGTACTTTATCTCTCTCCACTTTATATCTCTACATTGCCGAATTCATAGAACCCTTGAACTCTTTCCACTTTGGTGTCTACATACAAAGCCTTGGAGAGCGACAAAGTGGATGGAGGTAAAGTTCCAGCCAACCAGCTCCTCACTGTCATTTTTCAAATACAACCTGTAACATGGCAGATAGGAGCAGATTTGGCTCATACATTATCTTTCAACTTTATCATTCTCAAAGGCTTAGCACTGTACATAGGCCCCATTGTTAGTTCCTGGCTCTGGGCAGATTACATTACAGGCCTTGTGCTAGTTCTTGGCTCGGGGAAGTTGCAGGGTCATTGAAAGATAGTTCTTAATGGTACATTATCTTTCATGCAGGACCCAGACAAGTTCCAGTTTGGACGAACCAAGATCTTTTTCCGTGCCGGCCAAGTGGCGTACCTAGAGAAACTGCGTGCGGATAAGTACCGTGCAGCCACCATTATGATCCAGAAGACGGTACGAGGCTGGCTACAAAGGCTGAAATACAGGAAGATGAAGAGTGCTGCTATTACCATCCAGAGATACACCCGGGGGCATCTTGCTCGCAGGTATGTTGGTGGTAATATATCCATTTATTTACCGACTAGATAAAAGCCCGTCACAATGTACTTTCACTTTTTGCTGTGACCGTTTTTACTTTCACTTTGAGCTGTGGCAGTTTTTAGCTCACACACCCCGCCCCCAGTCCCTATCCGCTCCAACCTCCAATATTTGCCTTCACAGCTCCCTCTCTCCATATCCAACAAGTGTGAAACAGATCAGTTTCCCATTGCTTTCACTTTCTGTTATGACATCTTTTAGCACACAAAGGAATAATTTGGCCTCTAGTGGTTAGTGGCGGTAGTTCACCTTATAGAGGTGAGGAGAAGTTAGCCTTTTATATATATATATATATATATATATATATATATATATATATATATATAGATTATATTATTATATCTGCCTAGAAAAATCAGGTTACAAAGCAGCAGTTACTTCTAGCACACGTGTCATATAATTCTACATCAGCTGTAGCTTTGTGATCTCTCAAAATCTGGAATTAGAAACATAAAATAATATTTAGAGGGAATTGATACCGAAAAACATATCATTTTGAAATCCGTATTTGTTGCTATGAAACAAACGTCGCCGCTAACAAACTCGTTCTCCTTTCTCAGGTTGGCCGATCACATCCGCAAAACGAAAGCAGCCATCAGCTTCCAGAGACAGTTCAGGATGATCCGCGTGTATCGGGTGTACCAGCAAATCAGGAGGGCAGCTGTCACTATCCAGTCCTTCACCCGGGGCATGTTTGACAGAAGGGCTTACCACGAGGTACTGTAATGCAGTCATTTATCTTAGTGAAAGTCTGCTATGAGGTTCGGCCAGGGAGCAGCAGGCTGGCGGCGCTCTCTGCGAAATCATTTAAGGCTGCGGAATAACATGTCCTCATCCTAAATCAGGACTTTTCTATCACATTACAGAGGCCAACAAGCCACATCTTGCAATTTTATTTCCAACTCATTACGTCCCTCTGGTGCAGAAAGCAGTAATATAGCCTTAATATCAGTAGGGAAGGCTGGTGTATACTTGTCGGGAAAGTAAGACCAAAAATAACAGCATTTCTTTTGTCAGGAACTTAAAAATAAAATTGGCACAAAAATGTCTGATAAACTGTAAAAAGCTGACGTCGAATCAATTTATAAAGATTCCTGTGCAATGATTTCCCTTTGTACTTAGGATAATAATGATATACTGTAGTGTGAGAGATTATTCAGAATTACATTTTAATAAAGAAATCATAGATTTTTTTTTTTCAACTCAAACAGCTCCACCCACTCTCAGTGAAACAGATCAGTGTCAGTGCAAAAATTGCTTTCACTTTCTGTTATGACATATTTTAGCAGACAAAGGTGTACAATCTATGTGGTGCGTCTATATAGCACTCAGGCCTACTGGCAGAGCTATGAAGAAAGGGTTTGGCTGTTTTTGGCTACTGGCGCATTTGTCAGTGAAATATCTATGTAGGCAACCTGTGCCTCAACAGCCGTTTAGGAACTACAAGTCCCAGCATAACATCCCAGAATGCTTTGGTAAAAATGATGGCCTTTTCACAAACCTTACCTGTGCCGTCTCGTTTGTGATTTCCAGCTCCTGCTCCAGCACAAGGCTACGATCATTCAGAAGCACCTGCGAGGCTGGGCCGTCCGCAAGCAGTTCAGCAGGTTCCGCAGCGCAGCCATCGTCATCCAGTGCTCCTACCGCCGGCTGATGGCGCGACGGCGGCTGAAGCAGCTGAAGATCGAGGCCAGGACAGCAGAACACTTCAAGAAGCTGAGTGTGGGCATGGAGAACAAAGTGGTTCAGCTGCAGAGGAAGATAGATGAACAGGTTTGTGTTATAATGATGATTGTATTAACTAGCACAGTGCCTGTCTTCTTGGCCTTATTCTAAACACAATGTGGTTCTCCTAAATTCCCCCTGTGCGTTTCAGCAATGACATGATATCATCAGAGGGAGATGTTTTCTTTTTGGTTGCCATAGAGCATGATGCTTTTTTATAGGCCTTATTTTTGTATTTCTGTTACCAAATGACACAACTATTATTGCTTGTATCTAAATGTTGTAATGCTGCAGTTAAATGTCATATTGGGGGCAGGCTGGACGGTGTAATGGTTAGCATTACTGCCTCACAGCACTGAGGTCATGGGTTTGATTCCCACCATGGCACTAACTGTGTGGGGTTTGTATATTCTCTACGTGCTTGCGTGGGTTTCCTCCGGGTACTCCAGTGTCCTCCCACAATCCAAAAATATACCGGTAGGTTAATTGGCGGCCAACAAAATTAACCCTAGAGTGAATTTCAGCATGAACATGTGGTAAGGAATATAGATTGTGAGAGTTTGGGGTTGGTACCCATCGTTTATGTTCTCGCTAAAAAAACTCAGGCATGCCAGAATAAACGCAGGGGTTACTGCTACCGAGCTTGTGGTAAGGTGACCAGTGGAGAAATCATTCAATGGTACGTGGCTTATGAAAGATTTTGGACATATTCGCTCGGCGGCAGATTGAATAGCAGCTGTACACATCTGTTGGCACAGTGAGCACATTAATTTAGAAGGCAGGATTTCACTGTAGCGGGGCTGCATTTACCTGATCGCCGAATTGGGCCCACTGTTTCCCAAGGCCGGTCAGTGGCGGCTACTAATTTGTCTCACTCCACAAGGTCAATGGGTGCCTTTTGGGCTGCGAGGCAAGGGGGAGACTGCTGCTCAGCTGTGTCGCGCTGCCACCTGGTGTTCTATGCAAACTTTTGTTAAACTTTCCAGGTTTGATCTGTTTCTATCCAAAGAAGCCAGCTGTAGGTTTCCATCCGAGAGGACTACTTTGGGTGCCCCAAATGGATGTAAAATTAAACAGGATTTTGGTACTCGCCAATAAATCCATTTCTCTGATTCCTTGGGACACATTGGACACCCTCCCTGGGCTGTTGGTTTGTTGTCTGTATTTCTTCTTTTTAACTTTTAGGTTCAATAGGTTTGGGTTTGACCTGTTCTTTGTTTGTGGTTCTCCGCTCTCCTTCTCTATTACTTTTTTGGGCTTGGTGGTGGTATAGAAGGAAAGAAGCCATGTCCAGATCAATAAAGATTTAAAGGGGCCAGGCTCCATACACCACCATCTATACCCCAGTGTAACTCCAGTGTCCCCCATGGATTTGGAGAAATGGATTTATTGGTACAGATGGAGACATGGTTGTTCATCCCGCCGGTGCACCAAAGTGTACCGTCTCGGTACGCCATTGATTAAAAATAGGACGCACATGCGAGTGAGACAATCGGAGACGCTCTGGCGCGCCAGCGGGATGAACAAGCACGGCTCCTTCTGTAAGTGTCAAAATGATTTTTTCTAGGCACAGAGAGCGTGGGGACCATCCGCCTTCTTTCATAACCAGCAATAGGCAAGAACAGCCTCTATAGGTGGCCCTATAGCAGCGGGGCCAGACAGCCTGGGGTCTCCGGTCACCCGATGGTGCTAAATATCTCATGAATGTTGCAGGTCTTGATACAAAATAACTTGACACCAATCTTACTTCACTGCCTAATGAACTGTATCTGTTATATCTAGAACAAAGATTACAAAGATCTGAAGGAGCAACTTGCTTCCATAACGTCGTCCAGCACGGCAGAAGTGGACAAGCTGCAGAAGGAGCTGGAGCGGCAGAAACAGAACCAGCAGGACGACAACCAGCTCGTCACTCTGCAGGAGGAGATCGAGGCGCTGAGAGCTGAGCTGGCCAACAGCAGAGACGAGCGGAAGATTGTGGAGGACACGTACATGAGCGAGAAGCAGCAGCTCCAGCAGGTGACCCCTCTTTCCAGTCTAGAACTAACCCATGCACCAGGCCGTGATGATGTGTAGACTGCTCATGGGACATGTTGGGTGGAGGAAGGAAGGGTACATGGTTATCCTTCATCTTGGAACTTGCGGTCAAAAGATGTGACCATTGTCGGCCTCAATGCTCGGTCGTTTTCCAAATTCAGTGAGAGGCTGCCTAGGGACCAGGAGTGATCTGGAGTGATCTGGAACCATGAGGCCACCCACATTGAACGATGTTCCTTTTGGCCAGGTTATTGGTACTGTACAGTGGCGTAACTAGAAATTTATCTCCCCCCTGCAAAAAAATGTATCTCCCCCCCCCCCCCCCCATGGCAGCTACAGTGGAGCGCAGGGAGACACATGGGGGTGAGAGTCCCAGAAAACAGGGACTATGGGGAGGGGTGGCAGCTATAGGTGAGCGCAGGTAGACACATGGGGTGAGAGTCCCAGAAAAACAGGGACTATGGGGAGGGGTGGCAGCTATAGGTGAGCGCAGGGAGACGCATGGGGGTGAGAGTCCCAGAAAAACAGGGACTATGGGGAGGGGTGGCAGCTATAGGTGAGCGCAGGGAGACGCATGGGGGTGAGAGTCCCAGAAAAACAGGGACTATGGGGAGGGGTGGGCAGCTATAGGTGAGCGCAGGTAGACACATGGGGTGAGAGTCCCAGAAAAACAGGGACTATGGGGAGGGGTGGCAGCTACAGGTGAGCGCAGGGAGACACATGGGGGGTGAGAGTCTCAGAAAAACAGGGACTATGGGGAGGGGTAGCAGCTATAGGTGAGCGCAGGAAAGACGCATGGGGGTGAGAATCACAGAAAAACACAGACAACAGGGTGACACATTAGGGTGACAGAGACTCAAAGGACAGGGGGCCATGAGGAGGGGTTTCAGCCACAGGATGTGGGAGACACTGGGGGATAGATGATTTTATGTGAGTACTGTAGGTGCACTGTTACTTACAACTCAGTGTGCGGGGGACTTACCAGATGTTTCACCGTGCGGGATTGACGAGCCAGAGACAAAGGGCAGTCTGTGAGCCGAGGAGGAGAGCTGCAGCTGGGACCTCTGTTCTCCCACCTCCCCCGCGGCACTACTGCGAATCGCGGGAGAAATCAGGACCCCCGGCTGCCAGGAAGCTACTGGACGCATAGGAGAATGAACTACTGCTCATGTGCAGCAGCAGCCCAGCTCCGGCGGCATCTTTAAATGTCCCCACAGCCCTCAAGTATGCTACTCGCGCAGCTCTTGATGCTGCAGGGTCCGGCTGAGCAGTGCCACCCCCCCCCCCCCAAATCCCTGCAGCCTTACCTATCGCGCTGGTCCCGGCGGCTCCGTTCTTCTTCTGCTGAGGACCAACACAAAATGGCCGCCCCCATACAGCAGACAGTTTCAGAGAACAGTGTGCTATATGGGGGCGGCCATTTTGTGGTGGTCCTCGGCAGAAGAACGGAGCCGCCGGGACCAGCGAGATAGGTAAGTCTGCGGGGGATTGGGGGGGGGGGGTGTGTAACTATAGCACCGCAGCCCCCGGCGCCCCCACATGCACTGCGCCCCCTCCGCGGTGGTGGGGGCTGCGGTGCTATAGTTACGCCGCTGGTACTGTACTAAGCTAAACAAAGTATCATTACATACTAGTTAAAAGCTCGTCAAAGTGACGGCTTCTGCAATGTACTTTCACTTTGAGCTGTGACAGTTTTTACTTTCACTTAGAGCTGTGATTGTTTTAGCCCACAAACTCTCCATTTTTCTGAGGCGCCTCCAAGTTCTAATATACAGATTATCAAACGCAACAATTTTGTTATTGCATGTGATAAATTGTTCTCCGGCCAATCAGCTACGAACTGCCATAGGTCTGAAATGGTAGTTAGGATCTGATTGGCCGGAGCACCATTTATCATGCACAAGTTTGAAAACTCATTGCGAGTGATAGAACTTGTTGAAAAAATCAGTGACTTAAACTAATTACATGATGGGTAGTGTCATTGTAATCTGAGGGTAACGCCTAGGGATCGATGCTGGGTCTCGGGGCAAGCGTGCTGTGGGCACCTGCATCATTTATCACAGCCGCTGCGTACAAAATGCTACAGTGCCCTCTTCTGAATCCTCTCTGTAATTGTATGTTTTCCTGTCTGTCGTCATGTAGTGTTTGGTACGACTTTGTATTTTTTTTTTAATACTGTTTGTTCTCTATGACTGTGTAGTCATTATTTGTTTCTCTTTGATTGTTTATCTGTTTTTTTGTTTTTGTTTATGTTCTAATGTGATGGTGTGTACACATGGGTACAATCAGCATGAGATTTTGACTATATAGTCAAAATTGCATGCAGATGGCACAGGTTTTTTACCTTGAGATCCCGATGCGCGCTCCCGGGACAGCACAAATCGAATCCCAGATAGACAGGGCAGCAATGACTACATTGTGCAAATCGAATGCAGATAGCAAGAATTGTATGTAAAAAGTACAGAGATAGCAAAGATTGTATAGCAGTCAAATCTAGTCGAATAGCAAGGGAATCTCATTGTGTGTACACAGCATTATTTGGAAAATCTTCTCAATAAAAATACTCAGTTTAAAAAACAAACCAAAACAAATGTCCTAAAAATAGATGATGGGAATTGCAGTATGATTTTCATGAGTATAAAAATGGGGATGGTTCCAGCGACAAATCGTTAAAACCTGGGCATTTCCTTGGTGATTTCATTGACACCCCCGGTTTCCATAATGACTCCTGTCTGTGTTTGCATCCAGAGAATCTCTGAGCTTGAAGAGGAAAACTCTCATTTAAAGGAAGAAAAGGAAGAGATGAATAATCGCATTCTTCTCAGTGCTGGAGGTAAGATACAGTCCGCGTGTGATGTGGTGCTCTCATTGCTGCTGGTGTCAGGGTCTAGACCAGTGATGGCCGCCCTGTGGCACTCCAGCTGTTGTGAAACTACACGTTACAGCATACCCTGCCACAGTTTTTCTATGAAAGAATGCTATAACTGTAGCATGCTGGGATGTGTAGTTCCACAACAGCTGCAGTGCTGCGAGTTGTACTTCACCGGTCTGTACTGTCAGTTCACAGCGATGTTTTGTACTTGCAGTTTTCACCTGCACACTTCCATATTTTTCTTACGCACTTCTATGGGTCGATGCTGGTGATCTAGATTCTGGCAACATTTTGCAGACATCGCTGAAATATGAAATATTTATCGCTGATTTTATATATATATATATATATATATATATATATATATATATATATATATATATATATATCAGAATATTTATTACATTTTAATCAGATGCATTATTTTGTTGCTGCCACATTTGTGTGCTGTAGTAATCTCAGGGACCCTAACTGACCTGTGAATGAAAAGGATTTCATTGTACATTGTCTGCATTCTCCCGAGCGCCTGCCGGTATCAGTATAAACCCATTAGGATAAAGAGGTATTAGTACTACTAGGTGATTCATCGCGCCCTACGGGCGCTCTTCACACCGTCGTAAGGGGCTGCGCCCCCTTAATTTGTGAACGTTTGTATATGAGAAATATGGTTAGAATTGTATGAAAGATGCCCTGTATTGCAACTTAGGCGTCCGCGAATCGCGGGAGGGGGGGTCGCGGAGGGTGCCCGCGAATTGCAGGAGGGGGGGGTCGCGGGGGGTGCCGCGAATTGCAGGAGGGGGGGGGTTGTGGGGGGGTGGATGCTGCAAATCGCGGGAGGGGAGGGATTGCAGAGAATCGCGGGAGGGGGGTCGCGGGTGGGTTGCCGCAAATCGCGGGAGGGGGGTTACGGGGGCGGGGGTTGCGGCGAATCATGGTAGGGGGGGTCGCGGGGGATGTGCCGTGAATCACGGGAGGGGGGGTCACGGGGTGGGTGCCGAGAATCGCGGGGGGGTGTGTGTGTGCCGTGAATCGCGGGAGTGGGGGTTGCGGGGGGGGTGTGACGCGAATCGCCACAAGAAAAAATCAACACAGAAAGGTCAACACATGTAAATGTTGACATAAGTGTGGCACTTA